>NC_081376.1:28288350-28595017 GCF_030684315.1 Stegostoma tigrinum
CCAAAGTGGCTACCGAATTGTGGCCAAGGTCCAATATCAACCCTCAGCTTGACTGACTGTACAAGGGCCCTGTGGCTGAGTCTCTTGACGTAATTGTGCACTATACCCTCCTAGAGACACCAGGGCACAATCATTTTATTAAAGCACAAGGCAGCATGTCAGTCACAACAGCTGCTGGTTCATGGTGCAGATTTAGTACTGACGTAGCATGGTGATGCACAGCAATATGTTCACCCCATTACTGATGAGTGCTGACAGCAATAACAAGCTGCCTGGCTTTGTATTTCCACTAAAAGACAATGCATGGTAAGGCAAGAACAGGAAATGAGAGATGCTGAGAGCAATCAAATAGGTGCAAGATGAGTGAGTGCTAAGAGAGCCAATAAGCAGCCCTGAGATACAGACTGGTCCAATTGTATACTCTGTTCCTGTGACAAGCATCCATGTAACAGGATTGCAATGAGAGGTGCCAGTGCACACTTAAGTGCAGCATGGAGTGCAGAAACATATGTAGATTGGAGATTGCCATGCTGATGCAGAGGCTGGCATGGATTGGATGCCAAGATTCATGTGGACATGGAGCACTGCATTGCCTTGAAGCATAACCTGAGATGTTGATGCCATTCCCTGGAACTCTTTTGGAAAATATGACTTGTTGCTCCATCAATGAGAAAGGCTTTGCTGAAAGTCTTACATGACTCTCCCAGAATTCCCACCAGGCTTCAGGCCATTCAGCATCTGTAGGATTCCGCCTAAAAACCCTCTCAAAATCCTAAATTCCATGGTTGCAATAGATATAAAACGTAATCATTCACAATTATTAAATAATATATGTGAAATTAAAAGTACTGTGTGATCATCAAACAAATCTACTCTGAAGGGAACAAGGCAACTTTGGACATACTTGGTCTTCGGCAACATCCCAGAATGGGTGAACATGCCTCAACAGTCTATTTTTCTCCTGACCCAATTTTAGAATCATAGAATCTATAGAGTGCGGAAACAGGCTCTTCAGCCCAACAAGTCCACATCAACCCTCAGAGCATCCCACCCAGACCCATTCCCCTAATCTACACATCCCTGAATACTATGGGCAGTTTAGCATGGCCAGTCCACCTAACCTACACATCTTTGGACTGTGGGAGGAAACTGGAGCATTTAGAAGAAACCTCTACAGACACAGGGAAGATGTGCAAACTCCACACAGTCAGTCGCCCGAGGGTGAAATCGAACTTGGGTCGCTAGCACTGTGAGGCAGCAGTGCTAACTACTGAGCCACTGTGCCACCCCAAAAATACAAGCAGCACATCAGGACAAAATTCAACGCGCCCCAGACTGGACTTGAATCGGCAATCCCTGCCTTGGGAGGGCAGTGCCTTATCAGTTTTCTTAAGGGAAAGTGTAGAACAGACTTTACCAATGTATTGTCCCTCATCATGCACTTTTGGCAGAAACCATTTTCACTTCTTCTCTCCCTTTGCTTTCAGCAGAAAATTATTAATCTTGTGCTCACTGAGAGAAATTGCACGAGCAGTGAAAGATTTCCTCTTGCTTGGGGCTATTACCCATGAACAAAACTCAGTTAAAATCTGAGCCAATGATTACAAGAAACTGAGAATGATGGAAAATTATAGAAAATTAAATGCAAAGCCCTCATCTGTGGCATAACTAAAGCACCTAAAGTGGGAGAGCAGGCAGACATGAACCTCTCATGACTCAAATAGACTGCAGCTAGACCCAAACACATAACCATTGCTGCAAAGAAAAGATGAGAATGTTTCAAAGGTAGATGTGAATATTGACGATGATACATTTATTTCCTAATGGATTTGTGCTATGTCTATGATGATTAACACTTTTTGGTATCTTTTAGTAGCATTTTGACGCATACTGCAGTTTGACATTAGAGATCAAAATAGATTATTCGGCAGTGAAATACTGAAATAAAAGCACTTGTTACTTGTCATGATTCATTATTTTCTGTCATTCAAGTGCAAATGCAGCATGCAGTCCATGTTGGTTTCTCCATAATCATTAATTTCCTCCTGGTTGTTCTGGGCATTGAGACAGTGTTCCCCTACAGAACATTTTATCATTGGTAGACAATGGTCAGCCCATTCTAAACCTGCACTGATTTGTCACCTTGCCTATTAGCTAGTGACACTATTGCTACAACCTCATACAAAACTTGAGAACGAACATCTACACCTTCAGTGTGCTCAAGTTCTCAAATTTCTAGCTAATCTTTTCATTGTCAACCTTAGTTTAGGCATTGCCACACTTAGAACTGCTTCTCTATCATTGTCTTTAAATGTTTTCCTAGAGAACAATAACACCACAGTGCAGTTTTTGAAAACAGCAGCAATATATTCCAATATCTGAAAATGCAATGTAATGTAGATTTGTTGCACTTTCACAAGGACAGTGAAAATGAAAGAACCTAACTCACCAGAACATTTTGTTTTTCTCTGTTGGAAGTGGAGTTGAAAGAATGGAAGTTATTTAATCTAAAGGAAGATGAAACATTCTTACCTGACAAGATACACTTTAGGATTCTAAAGGGCATAACAGAAAAAATTATTGTATTCTAAGAAATTGTACTTCAGAATTCTGTGAGCTGTGAATGCGTGCCGGAGGACTGGAGGGTGAATGTTCTACTGCTGATTCTTAAAAGTAGAACCAGATTGCTCTTTGTCATTACAAACCAGTGCACTTCATATCTTTGGTGAAGAAAATCTTAGGGTCTCTAAATCAGGAATGATATTATTTCATATCTGGATGTGGAAAAATTGATGTAGGCAGCAGCAACTTCAAAAGGGACAATTGAATTTTGAAAACTATATACATTTTTTATGATTGTAGCACATATGATAGATGAGACAAATGTACTAGGTGCAAGGAATTTGGACACTAGCGAAGCCTTTGACAGAAGATTATGGAATTAAGAAACTTATAAGAATAAAAAGTTTAAGAATCGATGAAATATTTGAAAAGTGCATCAATAAAATTAGAGCTTCTAAAAGTGAGGTGAGATCTGTGAGAAAAGAGGTCTATTATTTGTATCATTCGTAGATGATCATAACATTATATTTAATATGGATTTTGAAACAATCTTCATACAAGCGCATGATTTCATGAGGAGGTGAACCGTGGAGACATTGGCAGTGAGATGAAAAATATCATGTTTGATAAAATAATATTAGATGTGAGTTTAGTTGAAAAAGAGGAGAGTGAGAGCCCAATGGAATATATCTGAAGAACTGCAGGGAAGGAACTGTCAATGCCTAGAAATTAGACAACTGAGTTTAACTTGGACATCAAATCACAGCCTCATTGCAGGACAGAAATTCAATCCACCCAACGTGTCTGTACAACCCTTTTCACGAAACATTATGCATTCTCTGTTCCCACAATCCTACTTGACAGTTTTTGGAACATTCAGAAACTGGATAAAAGTATATAGCCCAAAAGGAGGCCACTCTACCAGTCATCTTAATACCTATGAAGAAAAAAAACTTTAATTACACAGCCTAACAGACAGTAGGAACTGCCGACGCTGGAGTCTGAGATAACAAGGTGTAGAGCTGGGTGAACACAGCAGGCCAGGCAGCATCAGAGGAGCAGGAAAGCTGTCGTTTCTGGTCTGAACCCTTCTTCAGATTACACAGCCTAATCCCGTTTTCCGACACCTGGTCTGTATTCCTGGTCTTGGATGCCTAGCCACATTTTAAATGAATTGAGAGTTTCTCTCTTTCAGGATCCCTACCACTCTCCTCATCTTTTTTAAATCTTTCTACCAATTGTTTTAAATCTATGATCCCTTTTGTCACTAACTCCTCTGTAAAGAGAAATAGGTCCTTCCCATCCATTCTATCCAGGTCCAACATTCCTTGGTTAGCTTCAAACATTCTCCATTCAGCCTCCTCTGCTCAAAGGAAAACAACACTAGTTGATCCAAACTTTCCTCCCAGCTGCAATTTTCCAGACCAAGCAACATCCTCATAAATGTTCTCTGTGCCTTCTCTAGTTCAATTACATCTTTTCTGTAATGGGTGAGTTAGTATGCAGTTCTAAAGTTGTGGTTGAACTTGTGTTTTACATGGCTCCCACCTCATCTCCTTGTTATTATATTCTCTGCCTCCAATGGCAGATATATTACGTATGCCTGTTTAACTACCTTATTGACTGTCCCATTATTTTGCAACATTCACCTCTTTGAGTTTCCTTGTTGAGGTTTCATATCACTTCCTAACATTGGAAGAACATCTCACATATTCTACAAGACTATTGCATAACAACCAGTAATATTTGACTTTTGGGAGGAGCTCGATGTTGCACCGACCTGTGAAACCTAACTGAAGCCAATCTAACCTACACTATTCCATTTTCATCCGTATGTTTATCCAATGACCATTTAAATGCCCTTAAAGTTGGCAAGTCTACTACTGTCACAGGCAGGGCATTCCATGCCCTTCTGAGTTAAAGGTTCAATGAAGAAATCAACATGTCAGGGAAAATGGTCATTATCATTGAACGTCAATGCCAGTCGATTACAGCGAGAGTACCTCACCAACAGCAACATATGATCTAGAATGGATACTAGTTAGATGTCTGAAGGCCTACCCTTATCATCTGATCAGTTGGACACTTTAATTACTTATAATATTAACAAGGAACCTCCAACTATATTTAGCAACAATTGCATGCATCACACAAACAACTAGGCCAACTTGCCAAAACCGAAATGCCAAACTATGTCCCACTGGCACAGCATCCCAAAATCAATTAAGGTTCAGACATTAGTCTGTGTTCACCAGCCATGTCAGAAGGTTCACTCCAATGGACCGCCATAGATTTGTAACAGTCATCAATTTCTGAGCCAATGCTGGACCCTTGATGAATGATCATTGATGTTTCTTTCTTCATGACTGATGAGGTTGTCCCTCAGCAGTCTTGTAGCTTGGCAACCTCCCTGGCAATCAAAGATTTTTTTCACTTGCTCCTTCTATGTCTGAAGGATGGATTTCTCAGCATTTTTGATGATGACGTTCCTGAGAATTTTACTATTCTTGGCTAGTTACATTTAACCTCCACCACATTTTTGCCAACATGTGATGATATTGTAGGAAGGACTGTTATTACAATGGGATCCATTGTGGTATAGAATAGTAAAAGTTCCTACTGCTGATGAATCCAGCCATCTACTCTTTATCATTTCAGATATGTTGAGGAGGCTTAACAGCAACCTTTGACCCAGGCTGCACTTTGATGCATGAAACAAAGTATTTGACAAAGCATTTCTCCCCCAAGTTGGAGCTACAGTGTCAAAAAGGGTCATGGATATGCCCACCAATGGATATTGTCAACCAATAGCTTGCGTTGACAAAAGATGCTTCTGGCTGGATAGATGCTACTCATAGTGATTTAGAATGGCCAAAGTATCCACAATGACAGTATCTAACTCACCCACTGTCCCTCAAAATACTCAATGTTACTTCTGCTACTTCAATGATCTGTGGGTCATCACTCCAAGAACCTCACCTCCTCTGTAACTCTCACTAAACTCCCACTAATTGGGTAATCCTTTGCCTTGTTTTCCCACCAAAAACTTTGTTATATAGAGTAATGATTCTGAAAAGGTTAATGTTGGAAATTGCATTAAGCTCCACCTAATCTGTTGACGCTACATGCATGGAGAAATCAGGAGAATGGCTGTGAATAGGGCAGATGAGTGCCTCCCAATAGACTGAGTAACAATGTCCGACTAACTAATGTAACTTCTTACTAATTTCTCTCATAGAATAAACTACATCTTGTTGAGACAAGAGCAACTTCTTACTAAGACTTATCACTGTACCACTGTAAACCAAATAGGACCTTTAGACCTATAAAGAGAATCTTTCTACTTACAGATTCTTAAAATTCATAGAATCCCGACAGTGTGGAAGCAGGCCCTTCGGCCCCACAAGTCCACATCAACCCCTGGAGCATCCCACCCAGACCCATTCCTCAATAACCCACCTAATCAACATACCCCTGAACACTACAGGCAATTTAGCTTAGCTAATCCACCTAACCTGCACATCTTTGGGCTGTGGCAGGAAACCAGAGCACCCAGAGGAAACCCACACAGACACGGGGAGAACATGCAAACTCCATACAGATATTCCACTGAGAGTGAAATAGAACCCGGGTCCCTAGTGCTGTGAGGCAGCAGTGCTAACCACTGAGCCACTGTGCCACCCCTGAGATACCACAGGGTGATCAGTGTTGGGAGTCAATGGTTAAGACCACAAGGTACATCGATGAAAAACCTATCGGATCGAAGAGAATAAATTTGCTGAAGACCAAGTGGTTTCACAGCTTTAAACTTTATTACTTTACCACAGAGAAGGACTGCAGTTTCAAGTGCTTGAGCAAACAATCAGTCAGCATGAATTCAAGGAGAGGCCAACAAGGGAACAATAATGCTATAGGCTAAAACCTTCGCTTCAGACCAGGTGAGAACAAGCGTAGGAATTAAAAAGCTTAAAGACTAATCACACCTGGCAGATATAGATTCCATCAAGAGGAACTACAGGACCATAAAACATAGATCATAGCACATTTCAGCGCAGTACAGGCCCTTCAGCCCTCGACGTTGCGCCGACCTATGAAACCAAACTGAAGCCCATCTAACCTACACTATTCCATTATTATCCATATGTTTATCCAATGACCATTTAAATGCCCTTAAAGTTGGCGAGTTTACTTCTGTCGCAGGCAGGGCATTCCACGCCCTTCTGAGTTGAAGGTTCAATGAAGAAATCAACATGTCGGAACTCTGCGAGTAAAGTTAATATCTTCTTTGGGAAAGGGGAAGAACTTAAACTAAAGGTACAAGTACAGGCTGTGAAGGTAGAAGTGCTTCCAGCTCACAGAGAGTATTACCACTGGAGTGAGAGGGCAGCATGAGGCACAGCTACTGTACTTTAGAGTACCTTATACCAAAGTCACAGCATCAGGAACAGTGCAATACAGAACTAAGTCAACAAAAGGGATAAGTTAAAAGTAAAAGTGGTCATACCCTAACAGAAGGCACTTAGAAGGCTATGAGGTTGTAATAAAGCAAGGAGACAATAATTTGTCCATGGTTCTAGCAGGAGGAATTTATTAAAGTAGCAGGCACAAAGGTTTATTGAGAGAAATTATGGGAATGGACATGCTTTGTGCATTAAGCCATGGAAGATGAGATTTGGTCAAATTTACCGGCAGAAGGCAAGAATCCTCCCTTTTGGCCAGATAAAGGGAACACTCCCAGTTACCAGTACAGTGATACAACATTTCTAGTTACTCAACATTACTAGTTAATGGAAATAAACACTTTAAAAGAAGGAAAATAATTCAGCATTGATACATTGTACAGTTTAAAAGTTTTAAGACAAGGAAAATAAAAAAGCTTTGCTATTTTGCAAAAATAAAAGGCATTAAGGGTAAGAGGTCATAGCAACATCAATGCACTGCAGAAGTTTTAAAGTCAAAAAATAAATGTTCATTTTGAGGGAAGTAGTGACTACCAGAGAAATTTTATGGGTGGAATTTTATGAGGCCCAGAACCATCAGGCTATCGCAAGAAATCACAGAAAATCCTTTGGAAAACTCTTGCCAGATTTTGAGCTGGACAGATTTGTCTGAAATTTCCCCTAGTTGCTGGTAAATCATTGGGTAGAGCTGCAGAATTAAGACTCTACTTCTTCCACAAGAATAAGCTCTTTGCTTTCTGTTCAATATACTGTTGCTCTTCAGAGTATATCTGCTTTTATTGTTCCTTGCCAGGAACATAGAATGTACTATTACCATATGTCATCAGCCTCAGCCTGAACCTTTGAATAAGTAGAGGCATTTTTGAGATTTCCTCTGATTCCAATATTGCTGGAATTTCGATCACATGAGCTAGCCCACAAACCTGTCACTTCCCATGTAACTTCTAATGCTTCTTTCTCTGTAGTAATGTACCTCAGTTCAGGCTCTGTCATAGCTCTTGACCTAAAATTGACCTATTGTCATGTTCCTTCAGTTTGTACTTGAATAAGGGATGCAGCTATTCTTGTGGATGATGCATCTGCAGTTACTTTAGTGAACATGGCTGGACTGTAATGTGTTATGTGTAATGCGTTAAAAATAGCTTCTCTTTAATCTTTACAAAAGCTGCAGTCTGTTCTTGACCATTGCTGGCCTTTCTTCAACAGTTCTCTTGTGGATGGGGTAAGATTGATTAAATTAAGAAAGAACTTTCCCACTAGATTTGCCATGCCTAAGAAGAACTGGACACCACTTATCTATTTTGGTGCCACAGATTTACTAACATGATCTCCTTGGACTGGCCATGCTGCCTTGCTTTTGGATAATGTCTCCAAGAAAGTAGCTGTTTCTTAAGGCCATTGGTAATTTTGCTTCCTTTCCAGGATTCAAAACATTTCCTTTTAGGAAATCTCTGCCAATTTTGTCAAGTTACCATCAACAAATGCAACAAAATGGATTTTTCTCCTGACTCCTTTGTTTAATTGAGGAAGATCCACATACAGTTCTAGTACTGCACTTGTCTTAGGAACAGTAGCCCTACTATGTCAGCTTGGTCCCTGATAGTACAGCCTCATTGGCTAAGTCAGATTTTAATTATCTCATCAAAGGATGAAAACTTTTCTTGGGAATGCAAGCAGATGTGTTTAGTACCTTCCTCCACATTGATGAGACACTTCTGCCTCAATTTATTGAAATCTTTATATTATTTTGGAACTCCTCAAAACATCCCTACAGTGCAGAAGCAGGTCATTCATCCCATCGAGTTCACACGAGCCCTCTGAACAGCATCCTAAATGGACCTATTCTCCTACTCTATCCCTGTAACCCTGCACTTCTCATGGCCAATCCACCTAACCTGCATATGTGGAGGTCTGTGGGAGGAAACCCACACAGACATGAAGAGAATGTGCAAACTCCACACAAGTGGTCATCCAAGGGTGGAATTGAACCCAGGACCCTAGCGCTGTGAATCAGCATGCTAACCTCTGAGCTACCATGCCAACCCTTCTGCCTTCTGAAGGATTGTAACTATTCTCTCTCAGAGACTGAGATGAATCTTTGCATTTCTGCTCAGCCAGAGGTATTCTGATTCCTCAGCATACATAATGTCTCACAGACATTTCATGCTGTCTGACTGAGCATTATGGTGATTTGTTTGTGTATCTGAAAATCTGTGTCAGCTAGAATTGGAGCTTTATGTTTGCTGATCTGCCTCTCACATACTTCAACCCAGGAAAGCTGTCTGCTAATGCTGGAACAACAGCTCGTGTATTGAGTTTAAATTCTCTTTCAAAGCCTTGTACTTTCAAGCTGGTGTTTTGGCTGTCTTTGATCTCCCCTGAAATGATGTCTTCACCTTTCATTTTGCGTTTTTAACTTCTTTAAACTTTTTTCCTGACCTAATGATATCTACTTCTCTGTAAACTTTCCTTTTGCAACACCTGTTCTTTATTTTTTAAGGCGATGAAGCTGTTAACTTACAATACATTGTAAAGTGCCCCACTGGCCACACTTAGATCATTCCATTGTCCCTGTCGGACATTTAATTGCTCCAGTGATTCAGAATGGAGCAATATCTTGTACAACATAACAGAATCAATGGTATTGATTCCCATGCTTTTGGCATTTTTAAAGGTATTCAAAAGGGCATGATGTCATCATAGTGACTACACATCTGATATGTCAGAAGGTATTCAATGTTTCCTTGCAGTACTTACTGACTTTGAGCCCTGATTTCTGCCAGTGTCCTGATTTGGAATGCATATTCCAGAATTAATTCCTTCTCAGATTAATGAAAGTCTGATAACTTCTAACTCTTGACACTGACTACTATCTGACACCAATTATTTCATCCTTCAAAGCTCTATATCCATGTTACCTTACTAGATCATATAAATACATGACTAATCCTAATAATTCTCACACCCATGCTGTCACTAAGTTTCCTTTGGGGCTAAAGTACACATTGAATGCTGCAGCCAATTCAGCACACTCTGTAGAGCTTGTTTCCATGCTTTGTCTACGAGAATATCATCAGCTATTCGAACTACAACATTTAGAAATGAGCTGACCTAGGGGTGATGCTTCTATGTATGTTTTTTTAATTAATTCATAGAAAGAGGGTGTTGCTGCCTGGGCCAGCATTTATTGCCCATCCCTAATTGCCCAAAGGGCAGTTAGGAGCCAACCACATTGCATTGGGTCTGGAGTCACACGTAGGCCAGACCAGGTAGGGATGGCTGTTTATTTTCCCTGACAATTAGCAATGGATTCATAGCCATTGTCAGACTCTTAATTCCAGATTTCAAATTCAAATTCCAACATCTGCCATGGTAGGAATCGAACCCTGGTCTCCAGAACATTGTCTGAGTCTCAGGATTAACCATCAGGCAATAATGCTACTAGGCCATTGTCTCCCCACGTAATCCTGAAGATATTCCGTTGCACTGAAATTGTTGCTCCAGAGCAGCCATTTCTGATCTCATATTGAGCCTCCCACATTATCAAATGGGTAAGTTAATGGTGAGTCTTCTACCAGTTCCATTCCTATCGACGGTTGTGCCTGACTGGCTTGGATGAGTACTTGGAGTGTTTCTTGTCATTGTCTGATCTTATTTCTTTCATTCTCTCGCATATTACCAGTTCATGGCTAGACTTTGAAGTCTTCTGATGTTCGGAGTTTTTCTGCCTTTCAGAGTTTTACCACATGGTAGCTATTTTTCCATCTTTCAGAACCTTCTCATTTTTAATATTTGTTACCAAAGCTTTCCAAGATTTTGGCCTGCCTTTGGTGTCTTTCCACTTTGTACTCAGTTGCACGGTTGAAGTTTCTGTGGTCTTGTTCTGCCTTTGGAGTCTTCCTCTTACATCTGTGTCCTTTTGACTCTAATTTAACTTCAAATTCTGAATCTGGAAATTTTTTGCTTCCTCTTCATTTGCCTTAGTTTTAAGAAAATACCACTTACTGCTCTGCAGTTTTTTTTGCTGTTGCTACTTGTTCCTTACTTCTAAGTAAAGCTCTTCAACAACATATGTACTGCATTAGTTCTTTATTTGCATCCTAACATTATGCAAATGTTCATTCTAAGCTGAAACCTTTTCTCTGACTGATGTTAGACTCAGGTGAGCAGATACATCACCATGATTTCTATTGATTTCAACATAAACACACACATCATGGTGCAGAAAAAATGTGCTTAAGTTTCCTACTCCATTTTAATTACGAAAATCTTTCACTCTCTCCTAAAGTCAGTAAGGGGCTCAGACTGCAGGAGTGACCTATTCTTTATCGATTAAACTATTATCCTCAAACCAGTAGTGTAGAATTAGAGGCTGATGAAGAAATCAACCCTGTATTATGCTATACAATCGAGGAACATATTTTATACTTGTGATTCCATCAAGACTATTTGGAAAAAATGTGGAATGCATGAAATTAGGATGAGAAATATGCTCACAAAATTACAATTCAATCAACTTTTGCTAGATCTTTCTTGCTTGAGATTTTTGAACGCAATTTTTGTTTTAAAAGTGCGCTTGAAAACAAATTCATGCCAACTCCTCAGGCAGTGGGATTCAAAGGTTGATGATTCATTCCTCTACTGAGGAGAGGTAAGCTAAATGAAATAAATTGATTAACCATCAATCACATTCCATCCGCATAATAAAGCTAGTGCCCCAATTTAAGCAGGGCTAAGAGGAACTCCAATTTTTGAGAATCTGCAAGGTTCTGATTAGTACTAAATCAAATGTAATGAGATCTCATTAAGTTTTACAGAGCTGAAGCTAATGGCAAAGTGAAACAAACAATTAAGTTGCACCTCTAGAGTTAGGAAAAGGCACTTCCTTACTTGCAGGCAAATAATTTAAAGAAGACCTGTCACAGTAAAAATAAACATCACAGTACTTCATTATTAATTGCTTAGTTTTGGAAGATCATTTGGGATGTTACTTTCTGTAGGTGGGGAGATAAATCAGAATTTGGCCTACAGTAATGCTAAAGTAATCCATTCCCACTGATGATTGCAATTTTCCAACACGATTATATTTCAGTGATCGAGATAAGAAACAATTTATACTCCTGACTATTGTTTGCAGTCTGCAATCTCTTACAGTACCTGAAAATCCTGAGCAATACAATCATATTGAGCAAAATAAAATCAGACACTCTATTTGGATAATTGGCTTGAGTACTCCAATTGTATTGTGCATGCAGTTGAAGTAAAATTCTGGTCACAGAGAGACAAAATAAAAGAAACTTGGAATTGCAGTAACTCAAGCAGAAATATCATTCTGGATAATGGCCTCAATTTTCACCACAATGGAGAACCTTTCCATCACACTGTAAGAGGCAGATGAGCCAGAAACTGCAAACGTGGTGCCAACTGCAATGGCACTTGCCATTTTCATGGGGGGAGAATAGGGCATCCTTAGGATTAGTGCATATGTGTATCACAGAGGTAGCACTCGATATAAATCATCAGCTACCTCTACTCTTTTGTGATTTCTGTGTCCCAACTGTGTGAAGCCCAAACTGTGCAGGGTAGACCTAGTAAGAGCAGGGCTGAACCTCAAGAATGTATCTGTGTAGCCAGTGTATCCCTTTGGAAAAGTAAGGTATATGTTTGCATATGGTATGATGACACCTTTGGAATGAAAATACGTAAGCGTAATTGTATGTATAAAGTGCACAAACTCATTAGCTGTCAAGTTGATTGGAACTGTCAAGAGATTAGAAAAATCAGTTGTTAACAGTGTCAAAAATAACTGTCACAGAGAGGCGTCATGCTGTCAAAGCATTTATCTTTAACTCTTTGAAAAAAAGTGTCTGGAATGTTAAACCAACACATTGCTTGTTATTTCATCCTATCTGTTGACATAAGACTGAAAGTTTCCAAAACTAAATTACTATTTATGATTTATTGCACATCCATCCATTATCACAGTAGGGTGTTTGCTATTGCATAGTTTAATTGACACCTTATAAATTCATTATAAATTCTTTAATTGTGACTTAAAATCTATTCCAATAGTGGTTGTGATACAAGATGTGCACTAGAATAAAATGTTTCCTTTTATAAAGCATTGTATAGCTGAAAAAATGTAGATGCATGATTTTTTTACAGAGGACATTCTTTTTCTTCAGTATAGCAAAGTCTAAAATACACAAGTATAACTTAATTCAAAAGAATTTTATTTCATCTCTGCATTGTCCCTGAAGTCTACCTATGGTGGAAACTAGATGAATTTGTGTGATATGTCAAAGGGCAAAAGGTTGTAGATGGAGACATGGGTCGGCATTCAGCCTACAAAAGGCCGTTGGGTGTAAATAAATGAGCATAATTTAGCATGGGGCTACAAAGAGCCATTGCAGTCAATAGAGGAATAGAGGCTATGAGATATGGGTGGTTATGGGTAGTATATATAGGGCATGAGGTAGCATGGGTTGGATGGATGAGGTAAGTCGATTTTGAAGGGGATGAAGGAGGGTGGGATGAGAACTGGAGGGGTAGTTCATATTTTATTGTATTTTCTGCATCTTTGATATAGTGCCAGGGCACAGAGTTGGATGCTTTGCCCAATCCACATCTGTACCTGACACCTTCTGTTCTCAAGTTCAAATATAGCTCACACTCATCCTACTCTCTACCACCTCCACACATCCTTGTACAGCCCTCCCAAACCTGATCAAAAATCCAACACCTAGTAGCCACTTTAAACAGTCAAGGTCACAGATTTGTGATTCTCCCAAGTCCATGCTCTTGAATGACAGTCCATGTACCCATGAAGGCAGTAGATGTGAAATTGCTTTCAGTCAGTGTAGTAAGTACCTGAACACTGTATCCTAAATGGCAGGGTTAAAATAAATGCACATAATGACTGATATTTTAATAAATAATCATTATTCCAATGTGAATATGTTCAATTCATCTTAATGAGACGCAAGTATTATGAACTTGTACAGTATATTGAGGTGCAGTTTCCTCAACCACATCGAGAGAGATGGTCTGTGTTGAAATTATCAAGATTTTGTTTTGGAAATCAAGTTAATCTGGAAAAATTATTCATTCTGAGAGAATAATTTTTCATGAATAAGCTTTTAAAAAATGTTAGAGCAATCAGGCGCGCTGTAGAAGAGTTAAATTACTGTGTTTTTGGTGGGGGGGTTTGATAATACGTAAGTATAAATCTATCAGTCTATTAATGGGCCTGTGATATAACACTTTGTTTTCATGCACAAAATTAATCACCAAGAAAATACACTGAAGCAGAAACCATATGTTTATTTTTTCCCAATTTATACGTAACCTGCCATCCTATTCTGGCATCCAGAGCACTGAGTACCATTCTCACGTGTTAAAGTCACCTTCAAGCCTGATGTTATTCTTAAGACTTTGTTTATGGGTTCTAAGATTTGAAGAATTAAAACACTTCATTTGTTTTCTTTTCCACATTAATCCGTCTGACAGAAAATAGTAAGAAACAAATTAAAATGCACTGAGCTAAACACCCTTAATTTGTATTTGGATTTGTGATAACCACAATGCACCAAGCTGATTAAAAGCATGCATAAAACAGTAGAGAAAATTAAGATATTAGCTTATTTGAATATTCATGCAGCTAAACAGAGTAAATTGCTGCATGGATGTTTTTCTCAATTTTGTAGTTTTTCTGCCCTCTATTTTTAAGCCCTTTGTCCCGAGTTGAATTTTGTTGGTGGAGCATCTCATATGATTTCCAAACAATTGCTGGATATTACATGGCCCCAAGTCTGTTTTCAGCAGGGATTAGACCTGTCTCTCCACCCCTCCCATCCACATCAAAGTGCATTCTCATTAGACAGATGCTGGGCAGTTGCTGAATCCATTAGCTTAAGCCCCAATAATTGAGGGCAAATTAAGTTTATAAGACCACAAACATATGACTGGGCTAATGAACGGAAGTGGGCAGGTTGTTTCTAGAGGCCTGCAGAGTAGCTCGCCAATCAAGAGTCCAGCAGCTCTCCATTGCAGGCCACTCTGCCAGCACCAGTGGATGCTGTGCCTGTTACAGTGGGACACTCCTCAGGGATCATGGTGTGATCCCTGGGGAGAGGTGACCAGAGTGGGTTTTGAGTTGGTGAGGAAGGGGGTCACCGAGGAGAGCAAAACAAAGTTGATGGCTCTCAGTCAGTGCCCCCTCATGTATCAGGGCATTGCTTGTGGAAAAGGGAATCCCTTGGACATTGGTGGCAATCTCAGGCTTTTCTGGGCCCAAACAGACAAAGATAGAGGCAGAATCAAGAAGGAAAATGCCACTAATCTTCATGGCCCCTCAAAAGGAAGGATAGACTAACAACAACATGTAATTGTGAAATGTGAAACATGTGAAATCATTCCTCAAAGCTAAAATGCTCCAGCTAAGGCAACATCTTGGTGAATTTGTTCCTCCACAGTGCAAAGACATTCCTTCCTATCATGTGGTGACTGGAACTGCACACTGTACTCCCGACATGGACAAACTAATATTTTACACAGTGCCATCATGACCTTCATGTCTTGTGTTCAATCCCTCAAACAATATTTGGAAATTTGTTCAGAAAGCATTGGGCTTTTAAAGATAATCAATCTTAGAGGAACCAATTATATATCTTCTCCATAACCTCATATGAGCTCTCAATAGATTTGATGGTGATCAGGGGGGAATTCCAAAGATAAACTGGAAATTGTCCAAGCAAAACCACCAAAGTTATCATCTTATAACGAAGAAGGTTGGAGACCTGAAAAACACCCACCGTTTTCAAGCAATGTATAGAGGTTGCTGAATGAGGAAGCCTCACAGAACTAGATCCCATCCTAATTTAGAGACCCCACTGTTCCCCATGGGATCAACACCTACATCTCTAGCTTCCTCTGCCACCTCACCTTGGAAACCTGAAAGGTCCCTCTCAAAAACCCAAACAAATTTTCTAAGTTCTCAGATGTAACTGGAAATACGATTGAAAAAGCCAAGTAATGTTGTCAAAGCAAAAGCAAGCACTCATCGTACACAACAATGTATTACTTTTCATTAGTCAATAAAGAATATATTTCTGAGTTCTGTAAAATGAACGAGCAAAGAAAAGCATCACAAAAGAACTGACAATATTAGAACAAAAGTCTGTTTTGAAGGTTTTCCTTTTTACAGAACAATGTAAGATTGCACTTTATCTGGGGTTTTGGTTAACTGCAGCTGGTGCAACTGTGCACAAGGGTGGTGTTCACTACTTAATCATTTAACAGCAACTTTGGATGTAACACAAATAAATTGATTTGCATCATTTTGTCTCCCATGTCAGGCTGGAATAGGACATCCTCCACCAGAACATGTTCTTCAGACTGTATCTTAATATTTTAATCAAGCTGCCAACAGATGGCATGATAACAATCACCCTGCCCACATTGAGGGATCAAATTCTGGGCACCAACATTTACAAGTTTCCATCTTTGGAGGGGTGGGGTTGTTTGTCTGGCTTGATTAGACTTAGGTCAAACAGCAGACAGCCTATGCTGACGAAAAGGAGTAGATAGATCCCATGCTGGGCTTGATGGAAAAATCTGCCATGGGTCTCCAACCTTGTGTTTAAAGTTAAAATTTAACACTGAAGCAGGAAACATCCTTTGTGCCCTTGACCCTCTCTTCAAGCCCTGTTCCTGCCACCCTATACCTACCTACCCAATATCGTGGCCCTTCATATCCCTATTCCAAACTCTTCCTCTGTATCCGTACTCTATGGTCCCTCAAACATCCCAATTTCCCTTTGGAGCCTCACTGCCAAAAGTGCCACCTCATACACACACCCACAACCCTTTGTCCTTCCTTTTCCACACTAACCCACTCATTATACAGCATGAGCATAACTCACAAGGCTGACTGATGGAAAATAATCTTCCAAGTCTATTGATGAGTGTGTCCTTGTTGAAAAACAAGCATTCTCATCAATACAAAACAACATCAATTTGTTGTAAAGTGCAAAATGGGCCAACATACCTTGACCAATCTTGACCAGTTTGCAGTGACCATTTTGAACTCAGACACATTATGCAGTAAGATAGACAAAGGTGATAAGAGTTAGGGAAAGGTCCAATGCAACTTCATTGAATTTCTGAGGAAGGGTCGCCAGACTTGAAAAGTTAACTCTGATTTTTTCTTCACAACTGCTGCCAGATCTGTTGAGCTTTTCCAGCAACTTTGTTTTTGGACAACCTTATTGAATACTTGGTCAAGAAAAAAAATTATTTATCACACTTTACCATTGTACTTTAATTAAGTTCTCTTCAGGTCTATCAATCTCTTCATAGGGTAATCTCAAATCTCTAAGTAAACAGCCTTAAATCCCTATTAGCAATCTACTTCTGAAACACACTTCCAAGGATTTGATGCACCCTTTCCATCGGTCCATACCGCTGTATTTGAACTGTTTGTCTGAAAAAACTGGTAACATTCCTTCAATAAGACTTCGATAAGGCTGTTTCCTGTTGTTGAGGGTTGGCTGACGTTTCAAGGTCAACAGTCATCAATTTTGGGTTCCCCTCTTGCCTATGTCTGGCCTGGTCTTCTGGCCATTTCACCGAGGTAGTCTCTCTGCACCTGTCAGCCTGATGATGCTCACCATGAGGTCCAATAGCTAGAGATGCTGTATTGCTCAGCTGCCAGTTGAAGGCACTCTCTGGAGACACTGTTGAAGAAGGTGCAAAAAAACAGAGTGGGCTGGGGCTCCAGCTTACCCCTTTTATCCCCCTCTTCTTGCCCTTCCTGTGGTCTGTGTCCCATACTCCCCAATAGGGGGAGGCGATAGCCTAGCGCTATTATCACTGGACTGTTCATCCAGGGCCCCAGATAATGTTCTGGAGACCTCCCGTATTGGAATCCTGCCATGGCAAATGGTGGAATTTGAAATCAACAAATATCTGGAATTAAGAATCTAATGATGACGATGAATCCATTGTTGATTGCCAGGGAAAAACCCATCTGGTTCACTAACATCCTTTAGGGAAGGAAACTGCCATCTTTACCTGGTCTGACCTCCATGTCACTCTGGACAACAGTGGATGATTCTTAACTGCCCTAGCCAGCGACGCCCTCATCCTGTGAATGAATAAAGGAAAAAACACACAAGATTCAGGTGGGGTCAGGAAGATCTGAGGAGGTGACTATTTGGATGTTGCAGAACATGGTTTTTGACCCTCTAGCTGTCAAGTGCTGTCTTGTCACACTGTGCCTCTGACCTCCTACTGAGCTGGGGGACACCACATCTGTGTAACATTCTTCGAACAAAGCAGCTTCACTGCAGGTGGAGCAGTGGGTCATTCTGAAACAATGTGCCTGTTAGCACCAGCTAGGCAGTTCCAGGCCTGTCTGGTTTCAATGTGAAGCTAATTGCCCAAGGCCTGGCTGTATGAATACAGTCTATTCCAGCTCTGCAGTTTGCAAATTGCAGAGTTCGTATAGATTTAAACTTGGCTTCAATATTTGAGTTTTTATCCATGCTTGTGAAAAAAAAATCAATATTTCTGGTGACAATCCTGGAGGTCATGGATCACCTGATCACATACCACATTGAAAATTATTCAACTCATCCCATATGGCAACAAACATTTTACTTAAGTGCTCAATGGCACAATCCTTTACATTAACAAACATTTCCATGCAATAAGTAGTTACAGCTGTCCATCATTTGTCAAGCCATTGTGAAAATCATAGCTTGAGAAATCAGCCTAGTTTTACAATTCTATAAACCTAAATTCATCTAAAATTCTGCCTCACATGAACAAACTAGCTAAAATTCTATCCGCATCTCTGCATTTATCATTGACCTTCATTGATTCCCAGTTAAGTAATGTCTCAATTTTAACTTTGTCCTCCATCAATGCACACCATGGCCTCACTTTTTGTTACTGACTCCATGCAGTGTTGTGACCCACTGAGAGATCTGGACTCCTCTGATTCTGATGACTTGCACATCACCAACTTTAATTGTCGCACATAGCCCAATTTTCTAGAAAAAAAGCTACGTACTAGACCCATATTAGAATGTGGAAGGTGCCCAATGCCTGGTTTGACGCTCACTTAGAGATGCCTTTAAAAAAAAGGGAAACCTTCAAACAAAATAAAAAATATAGAATGCTAGGAATTCTGAACAAGTCTATCTGGTAGATCTCTGGCAAGTGAAACAGGTTTAAAGCTTAGGACAAAATAACCTTCTAGAACTGGATTGCATGTCTTTCAGGCACCTTAGAAATAAGGGCGCAGCTTCCCCCCCTCAGTGGTCGAGGGCACCCTCGACTATGTCTCCCTCATTTCCTGCAACTCATCCCTCACACCCCCTTCCCGCAATAACAACCAAAACTGAATACCCCTCGTTCTCCTGTACCATCCCACCAACCTCCAGATCCAATGCATCATCCTCTGACAATTCCGCCATCTGCAATCTGACCCCACCACCAAAGACATCTTTCCATCCCCACCCTTGTCTGCCTTCTGGAGGGACCACTCTCTTCGTGACTTCCTTGTCGCTCCACACTCCCCTCCAACCCCACCGCACCTGGCACTTTCCCCTGCAACCGCAGGAAGTGCTACACCTGCCCCTACACCTGCCACCCTCACTCCCATCCCAGGCTCCAAGAAGACTTTCCACATCAAGCAGATGTTCACCTGCACATCTGCTAATGTGGTATACTGCATCCGCTGTACCCGTTATGGCCTCCTCTACATCAGAGAAACCAAGCAGAGGCTTGGGGACCACTTTGCAGAACACCTACACTAGGTTCGCACTAAACAACTGCACCTCCCAGTTGTGAAACAGTTCAACTCCCCTTCTCATTCTCCAGATGTCATGCCCATTCAGGGCCTCCTACAGTGCCACAATAATGCCACCCGAAGGTTGCAGGAACAGCACCTCATATTCCGCTTGGGAACCCTGCAGCCCAATGGTATCAACATGGACTTCACAAGCTTCAAAATCTCCCCTCCCCCACCTCATCCCAAAATCAGTCCAGCTCATCCCCACCACACTAGCCTGTCCTTCATCTCACCTATCCCCTCCTCCCACCTCAAGACCCAGCCCCATCTCCTACCTACTAATCTCATCTCGCCCCCTTGACCTGTCTGTCCTCCCTGCGTTGCCCTATCTCCTCCGTACCTCCCCACCTACACTCACCTTTACTGGCTCTTTTCCTGACTCTTTAACCGGTCTGTGTCCTCTCCACCTATCTTCTCCTCTATCCATCTTCTAACCACCTCCCCCTCTCTCCTTATTTATTTCAAAACCCCCTTCCCCTCCCCCATTTCTGAAGAAGGGTCTAGGCATGAAACGTCAGGCTTCCTGCTCCTCTGATGTTGCTTGTGCTGCTGTGTTCATCCAGCTCCACACCGTGTTATCTCAGATTCTCCAGCATCTGCAGTTCCTCCTATCTCTAGAAATAAATAATACTTGTCCCTGAAATTTCCCATTATTGCAATTGCTTTATATACCCGACAAATAGATGCAAAAAGATGTAATTTCTATCCCCCAAAATGTTAACGTTGAAGAGTAATTTCTGACAACTTTAATCAACTTTTATTAATTGATCCAGAATTTTCTTACTTAACATGATCAATTAATATAAAAATAAAAAGTAATTACAGCTTATTATTATGACATTGATTTTCTTGGGCAACTTATCATTGCAACTTCTGTTTTCATTGTTTGACATGGTAAATATATGTCCAGAGCTAATGAATAGACTAGTGAGTCCTACGTTATTTATTTTCAGTTGATGAGAACATCTCCCCTTATGTAAATGCTGACTTACATAACTAAAGTGGAGGATATAGGAGCCTACAGACTAATTAATGCATTTTACAAATTGATAACAGTTTTCTTTCTTGGTATGGGCTTGAACTAGAGTACTGTGCTTGCTTATTTCCCATCCAGTATTTTCTTTGGATACTCACCACAACCTTCTCAAGGGCAATTTGGGATCACCAATAAATGTTAGTCTACCCTTCAATTAAATTACAGATTAATAAAGATCTGTTACCTTATTTTTAACATTATTGAATTGATGACAATAGTCAATTCTCTGACCACTTCAGAGGCCTAATTGAATGAAACAACTACTTTTGAAATAACTATTTCAAACCACACCAATGGTAATACTTTTGTTTCCCAATGGAAATAATATTTATGTATCTGATAATTAATAGGGTCCCTTGAAATGAGCTGCAGGAAGAATACAGCTGCAGGTAACCTGCTCAAATGTTTTTTCCAGCATTTCTGGTCCAGTGGGAAAGTGAGTAAATCTGACAGTTCATTCTAAATTTTCCTGAAGTCTTTTCCTCAACATCTTGCAATTCACTTGACCTCCCTTGTTACTAATTATTTTTCCACCTGAGTGTCAGTTATTTGGCTTTAGGCGAATGAGGCAATGAAATTCAGATCAGAAGTCAAAAACAGTTCTTCATTCTTTCCTTGTTGCTTTTCCAATATTACACTTGTATATTAGCCATTAATATTGCAATGCTTTTCTAAATATTTCCGCAGAAATTGTTATGCTAATGCATTGGTTCAATATAATTCCTGATCGTACTTTTCATTTTATATATTGTAAATCAATGCTCCAGCCTGTATTCCATTCTTGTATTAATATTTATTTATCACTTGCTTTCATCTTGCCTTAAGCAAGGTTAAACGTTTTGCTCTTACATATGAACCAGATTTGCTTTATTTCCTGACATATGCAATTGTGCTGTGCTGTTAAAAATATAAAAGTGTATAATAATAGTGTAGGTTAGATGGGCTTCAGATCGGTATGACAGGTCGGCACAACACCGAGGGCCGAAAGGCCTGTTCTGTGCTGTAATGTTCTATGTTCTATGTTAAAGATCAAATACATAGGAGATATAATTTCTTACCTAAAATATGACTATAGATCATGTTAATAAAGCTTAGTAAAACACTATGGATAAAAACAAACCACCTAGCAAAGACAGTAGGTTTTAAATGCTGAATACTATTATACAGATCAAACAAAGATACAGTCAAATATGAGATAACAAGGCATGGAGTTGGATGAACGCAGCAGGACAAGCAGCATCTTAGGACCAGGAAAGCTGACGTTTCGGGCCTAGATCCTTCATCAGGAATTCATTGGCCTGCTGTGTTCATCCAGCTCTACACCTTGCTATATCGGATTCTCCAGCACCTGCAGTTCCTATTATCTCTGATACAATCAAATATGGTTTGTATGTAGATATACATCAATGGTTTATCAAACAAAGACCAATAGACTGAAGTTGATTCTATTTACAGTATTTATCTATGTAAGATCTCAGCAAGTTAAATATTAAGCAGGCATTTCCAACTTGACACCAGGATTGAGACATGAAGCCCTGGCATGCAAGTACCATAGTTAACCTTTCATCCAGTTCTAGTTTTGCAAGTTTGCTACATTTCGCCGGCCTTTGTATTGTCAGCTGAACATTTTCCACATCTTCTCGGGCTGATGAAGATGAAACAAATTCTGTATCAACAAATTGTTGTGGTCTCCTGGGTCTAGGTATTTGCTGATGTTGCTCCTGTTTTACAAGCATAAAATGATGCTCAAGTGCTCAATATGATGGTGTGCACATGCTTTCCACACCAGGAGCGAAAGTTAGCTCCTCTAAGCGCCCCCAGCTTTAAGTTTAAATGGGCAATGGTTAGATCGTGTCTTATTGGAGACAGTCATTGCGCGGTATTTGTGTGGTATAAATGTTACTTGGTGTTTTCAGCTCAAGCCTGGATCTTGTGCTGGTCTTACTACATTTGGATGTGGACTAGTTCAGAGAAGTTGCGAATGGTGCTGAACACGTATTTATCTGTAAATAGAATCTATTTATTTTGTATGAAGTAGCAATTCCATTTAACTACAGACAACTGGTCTGTGGTTTCTGTTTGCCTGGGTCTAAACAAGCAGGTAAATTGGGGAGTAATCATGTACTTTGATAAAATCTTTATCTTTTGTGGCAACTCCAGGGAGTTGATTTCCTATATGCTACACCATCGAGGTATGACAGTCCACATCGTTCAGGTACCGGGCAAATTCCATGCATTGGCTTTTTTCACTGTTAAATACAATGTTGCTTAAAGGGGTAATTTTGAAAAGGGATTTTAAATAAATGAGAGGATGTTTGGGAAGGGAATTCCAGAAATTTGAGCTCAAATGGTTGAAGCCACAGCTGCTCCGGGTTGAATTGGTGCAAAAGGTCGCTACTATTCCCGTATCATTGATACATATGGACAGAGCTGCCACGTTCGGGTTGACTGCGTTAAATGACATGAAATTTTATGAGTTCAAGCACATTATACCAATGAACAAGAAGGGCACATATTTTCTCAGAGCTGTTTTTGCTGAAATATTGTTGGAATGTCATTTCTGTTTCTGCTGCAATCCCAACAAAGCAATGACAACAGAATGATAGCAGATCTGAAGAAATTCAGTCATTTGGGTAAAAGTTCATTTTGGGCAGGGCTGTAAAATCGACTGTATTGCATAAATTTCCTGTTATGAGCTCTACTTGCTATTCCCTTCCACTTACTGCTTTTAAATTTTTACCCCATTTGTTTCACTTGCTGCTGAAATTTACATGTTTAAGTGATTAAGTGGCCAGACTCTTAAAGGTTATGATAACAATATCAAGTAATTTACTATGATGGTGAAACAGCTGACAAACTTTTGTGCCCCTAAGCTGCTATTGAGTATTTCAGAGAGGAGAAACCCAACATCAAATGTTTGCATTATTTTTCTGTTGAGTTTTTATATTCTCACCAGTTGAGTAGTGATCTGGTGAAGGATTGCTGTGCAATTTTAACTCCATTTGTGTGTTAATTCCATTTTGGGGTGGGTTTTATAATAGATAGACAATCAGCTCTGTTACATAACCAGCCAGGGAACAAAAAGACAAAATCTACAGCATAGTGTCTGAAAGAGATGTGTTATGCACCTTCATGTTTTCATGCTTCAATGCTCTCTTTTGTTTCTGATTAGATTTGAAACTTGTTTGTGTACTTAAAGCACTGGAAACTTGTGATTTTGAAGTCTTTTCACACCAGCACGCCACACCACAATATCAGGAACAAAGATTATTTAGCTTTCTGTCACAAAAAAGCTTATTTTATAAATAGGAACATACATCATATGTTTTAGACATTAGCTCCTTTGTGCATAATCAGATGTAGAAAAGAAAACCACTCCTGGTTCCATAAATATTCGAACTGTGAAACACTTTCCCTTAACTGGGATAATTTCCCCACAAAAAAAAGCAATTTACTTTAATGGAAACATTTGTTCCACTGACAGAAGGCTGTTAAAGGGAACTGGCTTGGCGTAAAGTATTCATCAAACTTTTGTTTTATTCTTAAATGGAGAAATCAGAAGAGCCAATTCTGACTTCCTTCATGAAGACAATTGCATGGAAGTGACACAACAATGTGTTTGAGTCTCTTCCCTGATGTGCTCTGGCATGATTTACATCACTGCTCAATAAACAACAAAAACAAGATCTGAGAGATAACTGCTTACTGATGATTTAACAAAAATTGTATAAATCACATTTGAAGGACTGATTTGCTTTTCAAATTATTGGTATTTTTCTGCGTAAACTTACTAAGAGTTTGGAAAACTTAGGACATGTATATAACCTCGAGAGAAAATTTACAAGATTAAAATAGGTATGTAGTATATATTGGCACCTTATTTTGTTTCTCCCACCGAGATTTCATGTTCATAATGACTCAGATAGTAAAGCCTTTTGTACATCATTCAGTTAGATCATCAGTGATCTTTTCACCGTCCAGATAGTAATTGCAGTGAGCGCAAGTGTAATGTCGAAGAGCAGTTAGCATTTTCATTACATTGCGGCATTTTTCAAAACTGTTTCCAGACTTTGCTGAGAAAGTAAAACTAACCTGTCAGGTTTTTCATTTTTTATTTACATCCAAGGCCTTTATTTGCAACACATAGGGCCTTTATTTCCTATCCCAGAGGTGTAATAAAAATGTTTGGAGTTGGTTAGTGATGTGAGAATAATGGATGACCAGAAAGGCAGCTCACTGAGAAAAACAACAGTACATTTAATAACTAAATGTTTTATTGCGGAAAGAGGACAGATATTTAGAAAATTATGTATGATTCATGTCATTGCATCTACCAATTTGCAACTTTTTCATAGCTAAAATGACTGTCACATTTTTCTGATTTCACACTGAAATCTGGAACACACAATGGAAATTATGTGAGTGATAATGGGAACTGCAGATGCTGGAGAATCCAAGATAATGAAATGTGAGGCTGGATGAACACAGCAGGCCCAGAAGCATCTCAGGAGCACAAAAGCTGACGTTTCAGGCCTAGACCCTTCATCAGAGAGGGGGATGGGCTGAGGGTTCTGGAATAAATTGGGAGAGAGGGGGAGGCGGACCGAAGATGGAGAGAAAAGAAGATAGGTGGAGAGGAGAGTATAGGCGGGGAGGTAGGGAGGGGATAGGTCAGTCTAGGGAAGACGGACAGGTCAAGGAGGTGGGATGAGGTTAGTAGATAGGAGATGGAGGTACGGTTTGGGGTGGGAGGAAGGGTTGTGTGAGAGGAAGAACAGGTTAGGAAGGCAGAGACAGTTTGGACTGGTTTTGGGATGCAGTGGGTGGAAGGGAAGAGCTGGGCTGGTTGTGTGGTGCAGTGGGGGGAGGGGACGAACTGGGCTGGTTTTGGGATGCGGTGGGGGAAGGGGAGATTTTGAAGCTGGTGAAGTCCACATCGATACCATTGGGCCGCACGGTTCCCAAGCGGAATATGAGTTGCTGTTCCTGCAACCTTCGGGTGGCATCATTGTGGCACTGCCGGAGGCCCATGATGGACATGTCATCTAAAGAATGGGAGGGGGAGTGGAAATGGTTTGCGGCTGGGAGGTGCAGTTGTTTGCTGCGAACCGAGCGGAGGTGTTCTGCAAAGCGGTCCCCAAGCCTCCGCTTGGTTTCCCCAATGTAGAGGAAGCCACACCGGGTACAGTGGATGCAGTATACCACATTGGCAGATGTGTAGTTGAACCTCTGCTTAATGTGGAATGTCATCTTGGGGCCTGGGATAGGGGTGAGGGAGGAGGTGTGGGGGCAAGTGTAGCATTTCCTGCGGTTGCAGGGGAAGGTGCCGGGTGTGGTGGGGTTGGAGGGCAGTGTGGAGCGAACAAGGGAGTCACGGAGAGAGTGGTCTCTCCGGAAAGCAGACAAGGGTGGGGATGGAAAAATGTCTTGGGTGGCGGGGTCGGATTGTAGATGGCGGAAGTGTCGGAGGATGATGCGTTGTATCCGGCGGTTGGTGGGGTGGTGTGTGAGAACGAGGGGGATCCTCTTGGGGCGGTTGTGGCGGGGGCGGAGTGTGAGGGATGTGTTGCGGGAAAAGCGGGAGACGCGGTCAAGGACGTTCTCGACCACTGTGGGGGGAAAGTTGCGGTCGTTGAAGAACTTGGACATCTGGGATGTGCGGGAGTGGAATGCCTCATCCTGGGAGCAGATGCGGCGGAGGCGGAGGAATTGGGAGTAGGGGATGGAATTTTTGCAGGAGGGTGGGTGGGAGGAGGTGTATTCTAGGTAGCTGTGGGAGTCGGTGGGCTTGAAATGGACATCAGTTACAACCTGGTTGTCTGAGATGGAGACTGAGAGATCCAGGAAGGTGAGGGATGTGCTGGAGATGGCCCAGGCGAACTGAAGGTTGGGGTGGAAGGTGTTCCACCCACCCTCCTGCAAAAATTCCATCCCCTATTCCCAATTCCTCCGCCTCCGCCGCATCTGCTCCCAGGATGAGGCATTCCACTCCCGCACATCCCAGATGTCCAAATTCTTCAAGGACCGCAACTTTCCCCCCACAGTGGTCGAGAACGCCCTTGACCGTGTCTCCGGCATTTCCCGCAACACATCCCTCATACCCCGCCCCCGCCACAACCACCCAAAGAGGATCCCCCTCGTTCTCACACAGCACCCCACCAACCTCCGGATACAACGCATCATCCTCCAACACTTCCGCCATCTACAATCCGACCCCACCACCCAAGACATTTTTCCATCCCCACCCCTGTCTGCTTTCCGGAGAGACCACTCTCTCCATGACTCCCTTGTTCGCTCCACACTGCCCTCCAACCCCACCACACCCGGCACCTTCCCCTGCAACCGCAGGAAATGCTACACTTGCCCCCACACCTCTTCCCTCACCCCTATCTCAAGCCCCAAGATGATTTTCCACATTAAGCAGAGGTTCATCTGCACATCTGCCAATGTGGTATACTGCATCCACTGTACCCGGTGTGGCTTCCTCTACATTGGGGAAACCAAGCGGAGGCTTGGGGACCGCTTTGCAGAACACCTCCGCTCGGTTCGCAATAAACAACTGCACCTCCCAGTCGCAAACCATTTCCACTCCCCCTCCCATTCTTTAGATGACATGTCCGTCATGGACCTCCTGCAGTGCCACAATGATGCCACCCGAAGGTTGCAGGAACAGCAACTCATATTCCGCTTGGGAACCCTGCAGCCCAATGTGGACTTCACCAGCTTCAAAATCTCCCCTTCCCCCAACGCATCCCAAAACCAGCCCAGTTCGTCCCCTCCCCCCACTGCACCACACAACCACCCCAGCTCTTCCCCTCCACCCACTGCATCCCAAAACCAGTCCAACCTGTTTCTGCCTCCCTAACCTGTTCTTCCTCTCACCCATCCCTTCCTTCCACCCCAAGCCGCACCTCCATTTCCTACCTACTAACCTCATCCCACCTCCTTGACCTGTCCGTCTTCCCTGGACTGACCTATCCCCTCCCTACCTCCCCACCTATACTCTCCTCTCCACCTATCTTCTTTTCTCTCCATCTTCGGTCCGCCTCCCCCTCTCTCCCTATTTATTCCAGAACCCTCACCCCATCCCCCTCTCTGATGGAGGAATGGAAATTATGTGATGTGTTTACTTATATCTTGCATTGCAGTGTGAGCCCATGAGATTCAATGTAAAACTAGGGAATTGATTGAAGGAGGAGAAAGATGAGGGCTGATTTGCAATCAGGACTCCAACTAAGTGAACTTCTAGGAACTAAGGGGATTTTTGTGGAACAGTCCAAATTGTGAACATAGCACTTAGGGAAAGAACTAGGCCATTTGGTCCATCGGGAGTGCTCTACCATTTGATCATGGTGAAAATGTTTCTCAATCCCATTCTCCTGCCTTTTTTCCCATAATTTTTGATTCACTTAGTAATCAAGAAGCTTTCGTTCTTTGTTTAAAATACACTCAATAACTTGGTCTTAAAATCTCTCTGCTGCAATCAGTAGCACAGATTAACAACCCTCTGGCCAAAGAAATTCCTCCACATCTCAGTTCTCAAGGGTTGTCCCTTCACTCTGAGGCTGTGTCCATGAGCCCTAATCTCTAAAACTACTGCAAATACGTTCTCATTGTCCACTCGATCCAGGCTGTTCAGTACTCTGTAAGCTTCAATTAGATCCTCCCTCACCCTTTTAAAGACCTTCAAGTATAGCCCTAAAATCCTCAACTGCCCTTCATATGACAAGCCCTTCATACCTGGAATCATTCTGTAAATTTCTTCTGGACCTCCGCCAACATCAGAACCACCTTCCATAGATGTGGGCCCAAAACCGCACACAATATTCCAAATGCAGACTGGCACGAGATTTATACAGCCTCAGCAGGACATCTCTTGTCTTGTATTCTAGCCCTCTTGAAATTATTGTTAACATTGCATCTGCCTTCCTAACAGCCAACTGAATCTCAATGTTAACCTTCAGAGAGTCTTGAACTAGGGCCCGTAAATCCTTTTGTGCCTCAAATTTCCAAAGCCTTTCCCCATTTGAAAATAGTTTACACCTGTATTCTTTATACGAAAATGCATAACCTTATTCTTACCCACATTGTATTTGATCTGCCACTTCCGTGTCCACTCTTTTGGCCTGTCTAATCTCATCTGCAGCCTCCCTACTTCCTCTATACTAACCAGTCCTCCAACTATCTTTGGTCATCTGTAAACTTAGCAACAATGCCCTCAGTTCCTTCATCCAATTTGTTAATGCATAACATGAATAGTTGTGGTCCCAACACTGACCCCTGTGGAAATTAACTATTCACTGGCTGCCATCCTGAAAAAGCCCCTTTACCCTCATTCTTTGCCTTCTGCCTGTCAGCCAATCCTCTATCCATGCCAGGGCCTTGCCTGTAACTCATGGACACATCTTATGTAGCAGCCTCCAGTGTAGCACCTTGTTAAAGGCCTTCTGGAAACTCAAACAGATCATGTCCAAGTGCTCTGCTTTGTCTAACCAGGGAACACATTCTGGCCTAACTGAGAATAGCAGACAGGGGCCTGAGGCTGAAGATCTTACAGGATGCCATCCATCCCTGACACTTCTTTTGGTACTTCCTCCATCTGATGCTGAGTTACATATGCAGGTAAGGAAGGGAGTGAGTGCTTCATGATGGTGACACCCTCTGAACAGACTGTAAAGACTTTTCAAATTGAAAAGACCACAGTTCCCACGCCTTCATCATGAAAAGGCAAACTCTCCAATGGGTGGTTAGCAACCACAGATATGGAGTCTCATGCTTTTGGCAAGTGTAAGTTGGTGGCCATAACTGGAGGGAGCATTAAGCTTCCCTTCCTCCACTCACAATCTACCAGAGAGATGCCATCTCCTTCATTTGGCCCTGTGCAAGTTTCATGGAAGGGGACTGCAGGCTGACATTCCAATCGACTTCTCCTGAGTGACCTAACTAGACCATTTAATTGGCTAAAGAGGCTATCGGCTACTTGCAGGTGTTATCATCACTAACACCGACCACTCTGAAGTGAAAATGGTCCAATGGTAAAAAAAGTGCTGGAAATCTCACAACCCATTCCCAGATGATACTTTCAAGTTCTTCCCACCTCTGACGGGAATAGCAATATTTTCCCTGGATGTTCAATAGAGGAGTGATGACTGCAGTTGAAGTGAAGACTGAATATAATGCCCCAGATTTCAGTGCTGCAAGCAATAAAGGTTCCCGAGCAACTAACTGACTTTGACCTAAACTCCATGCAAGCTAATCAAGGCCATAAATGATACAAAGTGAAGTGCTTTTGAAATTGGCAATTCATTTATGATGTCAAAAGGAAGGGAAGAAATGGCAACTGCAAAGTACAATATCTACGAATAAAGTTGCTACAAAGCACTTGAAGATGAAAGTGAATGCAAGTAAGTGAAAGATACTTCATGGGTAAAGTGATTACTGTATCTATTCTTTGGATGGTGTTGACATAGGAAACATGGAAAGGATAAAATATTCAGCAATTAAAATGTTAACTCACTGGTCAGAAACAATTAATGAACTAATTGCCTTTCTGAATAATATCAACTCATCAAATAAGTCTAAGTGCTCAAGTCATAGTTCTGTAGTTGCAAGCCAGAAAGCTCTTTAGTGTCCACAATTTTACTTGTTAGGGTAAGTGGAAATTGTTTATTTTGTACAGAAATGCCCACACTGAAGAAATGGTAGAAAGTTGTGTTGTAGAACCCCTTAACAAATTGATGTAATTGATCATTTTATCCCTCCAATGGGCTGTCATTATTTGGATCATATCATGGTTTCCAAATTGGGAAATGTTTCCAAGTCTGATCTCAAATTTTGTCCATTTCACACCTGGACTTCAAGACCTACTAAATCCAAATATTAAACTATGAAGAAGTGAAGTCCTTTCGCCCTCAAAGGAGCTTTATAGAAATAAACAAGCTATCATAAGGATACATTCTAGAGCACTACTTCAACTTACACCAGTCTATGCGAATGGAGGATTGGCATTAAAACTACTGAAAGAAATATTGTAGCCGCATGACTTCTCCCCACTTGCAGTTACTTTCTAGATTGAATGATGGAGATGAAGTATCAATAGTAGCAAGAAAGATATATCAAGGTTGCCAGGTCTTTGCAAAACTGACCAAATCAATCATTGGCATTTTTTACAACCAATTTAGCAATAGCAGAAAGTTTAAATAAAGTTCACAATATAAACTGCAGCAATCCCTGCAAAGTAGATCAAGAAATCCTGGAACAAAAATGGAAGATGCTGGTTTCAGATATGGGCTGGGAAACAGGCCTGCCTTCAGAACTGTGTGGAACAGTAATGACAGCTGAACAAGAATAAAACAACCCTCCAGCCATTGCACTTCAAATCCTGTCTCTAAAATGTGCACTGCCCATGCCTCATATACGCTAACAAATGCTACCTAATGCTCTGTACATGCTCTGTGGCCCACAAAACCCCATGCCAGCCTGTTTTAACTCATCCCATGGCTCTTTACAACCACTATACTGCCCTATGTCCTCTATCCATTCCCCAGGGTCACTCATCCCACTTATGTGAATCTATACCCTCAGTCATCCCTATGGCTCTTTATCACCCATAACCTCCGCTTAGGGCCCCTTGTATCTCCTATGCTAACTTATGAAACCCCACACATCCTCACAGTTTTCTATAGCCTTTATGCAAAGTCGGTGCCAACTCATTCCACTGCTTGCTCACCACTCTTAGGGATTCTTTGCATCTCCCTCCCCCACCAACTTACCAAGGGCAGTCACCAGGAACCATTATCATATACTATGACATATTAATTCCACTGATGATGTCACTATTTAAAAAACACTCTTACTGACAAAGAAATATTCAACATGTTGAAATTCCTACAACTAATGCTTTATTAAAACAAACATTTCTATTCTGTAAGCATTTCGAGCTTTACATCAAACTGCTCAGTTACCAGGCACCCAATGTGAAAAAAACAGGTTGGGAAATCAGTCATGCAGCACAAATCCTAAAATCTCTTACATGCACGTAGGAACGTCCAGTTCAGATTATTTTTAAATACACACCTTTCTTTTGACAGTTCTTTGATAACATGACAGCTCTTTGACAGGCTGACAGTTTCAATGAACATGTGTACTTTTTAGGCAAATTCATGTACACTTTTAACTATCCTAAAGAGAATTGGATTCCTTTCAATAGTACCTGATGTCTCCTTAGCCTACGTGAAACCCCCAACTCCCAAGGGTAGCTGAACACTACATGCAGGTGCTCCTCAGCTCTCCATCACCACTACGTTATATCAATGTAACAATTCCACATCCACAAAAACCTTACAACTCCGAAAGAGTACCGTGATTATCAAAATGAATTCAACAATTTTGGAACACGTCTCAGCAGGTTGAATGTACACGCTTTGGGTTCAATGGTACATGGACGTTGAAATACCTGCGAGAAGAGGCAGCTGACGAATTAAACAGCTAGTTATGTAAAATGCCCAGGTGTAAAATCCAGCCTGACTCCTCTCCCACATCCCACAGAAATAGGAAGTGCCGTGCTTAGGCTTGTGACTTCTAATTTCTGGCCAACTCCGCTATTTTCACCCATGGCAGAAACTTGATTTGATTTATTATTGTCAAATACACCTAAGTACAGTGAAAAGTTTTGTTTTGCATGCAGTACTGGCAGAGTATAACCTAGGCAGACCGTAAAGTGACTGAACAGAATGAGGAATACAAAGATTCTGCTGCAGAGAAGGTGCACAAGAAGCAAGATCAACATTAGATTTAAAATTTGAGAAGTCTATTCAAAAGTCCAGTAACAGCGGGGAGGAAGCTGTTTTTGAACCTGATGCTATACATGTTTAAGCTTTTGTACCTTCTATCTGATGGAAGAGCTTGAAAGAGATTAAAAATAATGCTGCTTGGCCTGCTGTGTTCATCCAGCTCCACACTTTGTTACCTTGAAAGAGATTAATACTGTGATTGGAGAGGTCTTTGATGATGTTAGCTGCATTTCCATGGCAACAAGAAATGCCATCCATCATGGCAGAAATCTGGACCTTCAGTGTGTATGTCTTTGTTCTCATTAGATTGCAGACGGAAGCTTAAGTCATCTGACAATCCTTTCCAAATCTTCAGGAGGTCCAAAGACAAGATTCTAGTGAATCAATGAATGATTTCAATCAATGAAACAGGCAACTTTAGCTTCTCTTGCCATTGTGTAATGCCCAACCCAAATCTCTCCATCCCTGGCTCTGAGCAAAATCATTGGAATTGGGAATGGAAGTGGCAAACTAGCAGATCAGCTGTTGGAAAAGTATTTTTTTCTGTCATCCTACATTCTCTTCAAATTTGAGAAGGAATAACCAAGTTTGAAGAAATCACCAAAGTCATTCTCAGCATGTTACTCTAGTGAACTGAAATCAGATTGACTTTATGCAAGGCACATAATGTGTCCTGTTACAATAACATGAAAGCCCTGAAATAATGGACATCAAAATGTTATAAGACAGGGATTATAATGGGAGAAGGGGATTACAGCTTCATGTGACACATTGTTTAAATTAAAGAATGAAAACTGAAACCAGGGCATATGTTACCTAAAAATGAAGGGCGGAACAACATAAATTATACAAGATATTTGTAGAACTAAAAGATTCAATGATATTAAACATTAACTTACAAAGACAAAATATAAACTATGACCATAAATTTATTCCTGTATTCTAAACATAAATATTTGACTATTAAGAAAAGATGGCCTTCCTTCAGAACACTCCACAGTATTAAATGACATTACTCAAGACTAAAAATCAATATTTATGATATTAAATATTTTGTCAATGAGTAATTACAAATCAGCAACTTATACTTCTGTTGTTGAACCATGGAGGAAAGTATGAAAATTAAATGGCATTTAAAAGTTCACAATCTCCATTGTTCTCATATGGCCCATAGCTACGAGTATAATATAAAAGTTGATTTGATACTGTGTTTAACAGTCTGAGTAAAACTGTGACCTTTCTGAAGGGCTGGAAGTGGAGATTGAAGTCAGGATGTCTGATCACAAATACACAAACATGAGTTTCAGGAGTCATTGGTTGAACTTTATCCTTAAATGGCAATGATGCTAACCCTACATAAAACCACGAATTGGGAATTGCATATTCACTCTTTGTTGGCCAAGTATCTCAAGTAAAAACAGAATGAAATAGGATTCATTGAATCACAGAATCATAGAAACGTACAGCAAATGAAGAGGCATTTTGACCTGTTGCGTCTTTCCGGTTATTTGAAAGAAAACTAGTGCTTTGTCCCACACTCCATAAGATTTTGTCCATAACCCTCTCAAACGCTCATCCTAATTCCTTTCGATATTATTTACCCTCCTTTCCTGCATAGCATTCCAAATCCCAGCAACTCTTTGATTGAAAAAAATTCTCCTCTTCTCCCCTCAGATCTTCTCCCAATTATGTTAAATCTATAGTCACACAACAGAAGGATTTTTTTTCTCTACCGATTGTACTAACATTTGGGATTATCTTAAAGACCTTGATTAATTCACCTCTTAATCTCCTCTATTCCAAGGAAAGTAGTTCTAAACTTTTGCTTCCAGTGACTTTAGAGGCTGAATCTTTTTGTTTTGGTGAAGTCCAAATTTCAATAAGTTAGTTGGAGGGCTTCTCACCTCGAGACATATCGTGCTCCAAACTGGTCTCATTTACCCCTACAATGTCTCTCATGTCAGATTTGCACCCCATCATGCCATGTGCCCTTTGCACCATAATTCACCACTCAGTGGATAGCTGCAAAAATACTGGCATCACTTGCACCCGCGCTGCGCCCAGACAAGCACTGGTATTCTGAATCTTCCCAGTTCATTGAGGAATGTTTCACAAGATATCGGAGAAGGGAAAGATGGCACCGTATTTCACCATTTCTGCGGGAAGTGCTGGTGGATGGAGTAGTGCAGAGGAGAGCCATCTCTTTCTAAAGGACTATCAAAAGAGGTCACACCACTAGACCCTGCCAGCCTGGCCAGAAGTCACTGCCTGGGTCAAAGCCATCTCCACAGTGTAGGATGAACTGCCTGCAGTGTTACAAAAAAGCTCAATGGCCTTCTCTGCTTTGTCAGGGTAACACACACTATTTCTACCAGCTGTAAGTATGGCACTGTACACAGCAAGATGTGTGCCCCCTAGCTGCTGAGCATCAAAACAAGTTGCATGGTTGTGTGACTGCATTATCTGGAAAGTATGGCAAGATAAGGCAAGTTGAGGTGCTATGAACAAGCAGGTAGGCACTAAGTCAGTGGGCACTAAAGGAGAGTACATCTGAGATGCAGTCAAGCCTAGCCAATGGTCTGTCTCTGTATACAAAATGTCCCAACTACAGCCTTTCTATGCTAGTTGCTAGTGTACACCCTGCGATGCAAGAGTATGCTTCTGATCACAATGTACAGTAGAAATGCCAGGATGGTAGTAATGGGCTGACAGATGTCAGATACCAATGTCCATGTACAAGAAGTAAGTGTAGTTGGTGTCACTATTCTTTTCCATGAACTCCGGTTTGGTTGCAAGCAACATGGAGGTCATTTGGAGCAATCAGTGAGCTGAATCCTCGAGATACATGCTCCAGTTTTCTGCCATGTTCCCCAATGTCAAACATGTTTAGTGATGGGACTGTGAATCTTGATGAGGTGAGTTGTGGTATGAACAAGGCCTTTAACCAGCATTTTGTTGCTGCTTAGTGAGAATCTCACCATTGGGAAAAGTATAAAAGGTGAAGCCAGGTGATCTTGACATCAAGCTGGACTTCACTGAACTTGTCGTCTGATTCTGCAACACATCTGGCCTTAGCCCACATTGCTCAGACCCCTATAGAAGCCCTGTATCTGTCCCGGTGTCCATAATAATTCACAGCACTCCAGCTGAGATTTAACCAGTGGTTTATAAATTTCTAGAATGATCTTTTTGCTTTTAATTTCAATCTTCTATTTATAAGCCCAAGTAACCATATGCTGCATTAGTCATTTTATCAACTTGCTGTATCAAGATTAAGGATTTATGTGTAAAGGTCTCTCAGATCCCTCTCTGATGAAGGGTCTAGGCCCGAAACATCAGTTTTTGTGCTCCTGAGATGCTGCTCAGCCTGCTGTGTTCATCCAGCTTCACACTTTATTATCTTGGATTCTCCAGCATCTACAGTTCCCATTATCTCTCTCAGATTATTTACGCTTTTCAAAATTGCTGTCTTTCCACATTCATCATTAGAGTGCATCATTTCACATTCCTCTGCTTTGAATTCTACCTGTCATGTCTCTGTCTATTTCACCATGCTGTCTGGGTCATCTCAGAACCTAAACAATTTTCATCACACTTTACCAATATATCTGGAAAGCTATTATCTGAAAAGGTTGAAAATACTGAATCTAGGAAGCTCATAAAAATAAAAAAATGAAGAATGGGCACAGAAATTACCTTTGGGCAACACTGCTCATGACACAAACGCCTCTCTGTCTGAAAGATATATGTCCATCACCATCCTCCAGTTTTTGTGACTGAGCCAGTGATCGGCGGGCGGGGGGAGGGGGGAGTGGGTAGCATAGTGATAATGCCAATACACTTATAATCTGGATAAAACAGACCCTCTGGAAACAGGTTCAACTTTCACTACAATAACAAGGGATTTTAAATTAAATCGATTAAATCTAAAATACAAAGTTCATCTTATTAATGGTGCCATGAACTTGCAGTAAGAGCCTAGAAATAACCTCCTGGCCATTGGGGGAGGAATTTACCATCCTTAGACTGTGTGGCTAATGTGCTTTTGCCACTCCACAGTCATGTAGTTGTATCTAAATTGCCCTCCGAGTGGCCAGGCAAGCCATCCATCTCCAGGTATTTTCAGAGTGGGTAGAAAATACTGTTGTTACCTTCATGTATGAATTTCTCTGCAATTTTGGTTATACTACTGTAGTGAATATAGAAAATGTTTACTGTCATCAGAATATTTGCACTCGTGAAGAATATTCAGGAGTGTTGATTCCTTGTTGCCTTGCATTATCAGTATTCTATCCTTCTGACAAATGTTTCCTGCCTTGCTGTGTCCCATTCAATGGATATTGACCAAGGTCTGTTATCTATTTCTATGTCAGTGGAGTTCTAATATACATCCAAGCTATTCTTGCAATATTTATCAAGCTCTGAAATAATATTACATTTCAGATAGAGAACAGGACAAAATCAATGGATGCAGTATAATTGGGCATATACTCTTCATTTTTGTGACAAACTACCCATTACAAGGAAAGTCCTACCTATGGCATAAAGACTTAGGAAGTTTCACCATTGCAATGACCCCAAATGATGGTACTACTGAGCAAGTCAAATCCCAGAATAAAGCCTGACTTGATGGATCATGTGTTATTGTCTGTTTAATTAGTTTCTGTGGTAGTTAGTCACTGAAACATATCCACATGAGGCTGCAGTTTTTGTTTATGAAAATGAAAGATGATGAACCACAAAGATACAAATACAAACAATATCTAACTATCAAAGACAGAACGATCTTAAAAGACATGCCAAATCAAAGTTTCAAAGATATTCCATCCCGTATTCCCAATTCCTCCACCTCCACCGCATCTGCTCCCAGGATGAGGCATTCCACTCCCGCACATCCCAGATGTCCACGTTCACCCAGGACCGCAACTTTCCCCCCACAGTGGTCGAGAACGCCCTTGACCGTGTCTCCCGCATTTCCCGCAACACATCCCTCACACCCCGCCCCCGCCACAACCGCCCCAAGAGGATCCCCCTCGTTCTCACATACCACCCCACCAACCTTCGGATACAACGTATCATCCTCCGACACTTCCGCCATCTACAAACCGACTCCACCACCCAAGCCATTTTTCCATCCCCACCCTTGTCTGCCTTCCGGAGAGACCACTCTCTCTGCGACTCCCTAGTCCGCTCCCCACACCCCTCCAACCCAACCACACCTGCCCCCACACCTCCTCCCTCACCCCCATCCCAGGCCCCAAGACGATTTTCCATATCAAGCAGACATTCACCTGCACATCTGCCAATGTGGTATACTGTACCCATTGTACCCGGTGTGGCTTCCTCTACATTGGGGAAACCAAGTGGAGGCTTGGTGACCGCTTTGCAGAACACCTCCGCTCAGTTCGCAACAAACAACTGCACCTCCCAGTCGCAAACCATTTTAACTCCCCCTCCCATTCCTCAGACGACATGTCCATCATGGGCCTCCAGCAGTGCCACAATGATGCCACCCGAAGGTTGCAAGAACGGAACCTCATATTCCGCTTGGGAACCCTGCAGCCCAATGGTATCAATGTGGACTTCACCAGCTTCAAAATCTCCCCTCCCCCCACTGCATCCCAAAACCAGCCCAGTTCTTCCCCTCTCCCCACTGCATCCCAAAACCAGCCCAGCCTGTCTCCGTTTCCCTAACCTGTTCTTCCTCTCACCCATCCCTTCCTCCCACTTCAAGCCGCACCTCCATTTCCTACCTACCACCACATCCCACTTCCTTGACCTGTCCGCCTTCCCTGGACTGACCTATCCCCTCCCTACCTTCCCACCTATACTCTCCTCTCCACCTATCTTCGGTCCGCCTCCCCCTTTCTCCCTATTTATTCCAGTTCCCTCTCCCCATCCCCCTCTCTGATGAAGGATCTAGGCCCGAAACATCAGCTTTTGTGCTCCTGAGATGCTGCTTGTCCTGCTGTGTTCATCCAGCTCCACACTTTGTTATCTTCAAATCAAAGTTTCAACCTGTTTTCTGATGCCATCTGTTAGAGACACTCAAATCCAATGAAATTATACCCCTATCTCAATTATTTCTGTTTCTGTTTAACTGACTCAATGCAGTTTATTTGTCAGGGAAAGTAAAGAAAATTCAATGAGTCCTTTCCAAATGTGCTGATAATGAACCCTTAGTTTTAGTCAACTGAAGATTTTTAACTGAACCCTCTTGTTTTGAATGTTTCAAAGCATAATTCTTTCTTTTGAAATGACTTGTTTCCCAAACTCTTCCTAGAACAAAAAAATAAACTTGCTCTGCACCTAACTCCTTCTTTTCCGAACAATATGTGAAAAAATCTTGCTCCATCCCAGATTCTTCAGAACTGAAAGCAAATCGAATGACTTTAAATGTTTACCCTACCTGTTATGAACACAACAGTATAAACACTACCTTCCATTAACACTGTAGGGGTATATAATCACCTGTTTCATGACATATGATGCATTTAGATCACTGTCTCAGAAGGATTCTCTGAAGTTGCTTTTTTTTTAAAACAAATTCCTTCACACAAGTAACTGACACCCATTTGCTTCAAAAATTTGCAATCTAAATTTCAAAAATAATAAAAACCTTTCATCGCCCTATTTGTCTAGATCTTCCTCAAAAAGACATGGAGGTGGGAAGAGGGGGTGGTGTTGCCCTGTTAGTTAAGAATGAAATTAAATCTACGGCACTGAATGGCATAGGGCCAGATGATGTGGAGTCTGTGTGGGTGGAGTCAAGGAATCACAAAGGCAAAAACGCTCTAATGGGAGTTATGTATCAACCTCCTAACAGTGGTCAGGACCAGGGGTGCAAGATGCATCGGGAAATAGATAGAACATGTCAGGTCACAGTGATCATGGGGGACTTCAATATGCTGGTAAACTGGGTGAATAATGTTGCCAATGGAACCAAAGAAAGGGAATTCATGGAATGTTTGCAGGATGGCTTTTTGGAACAGCTTGTGATGGAGCCTACAAGGGAGCAGGCTATTCTGGACTTACTGCTATGTAATGAGTCAGACTTTATAAAAGATCTTAAAGTAAGGGAACACAGAGGAGGCAGCAATCATAATAGGATGGAGTTCGGCCTGTAGTTTGAAAGAGAGAAGGCAAAATCGGATGTAATGGTGTTACAGTTAAATAAGGGTAATTACAGCAGCATGAGAGAGGAATTGACGAAAATCGACTGGAAGCAGAGCCTAGCGGGGAAGACAGTAGAGCAACAATGGCAGAAGTTTCTGGGTGTAATTGGGGACACAGTACAGAGGCTCATCCCAAAGGAAAGAAAGATTATCCGGGGTAGGATTAGACAGCCATGGCTGACAAAGGAAGTCAGGAAATATATCGAAGAAAAAGAGACAGCCGATAAAGTGGCCAAGAACACTGGGAAATCAGAAGATTGGGAAGGCTACAAAAACAAACAGAGGATAACAAAGACAGCAACAAGGAAGGAGAGGATTGAATATGAAGGTAGGCTAGCTAGTAATATTAGAAATGATAGTAAAAGCTTCTTTCAATACATAAGAAACAAACGAAAGGCAAAAGTAGATATTGGGCTGCTCCAAACTGATGCTGGAAGGCTAGTGATGGGAGATAAGGAAATAGCTGAAGAACTTAATAAGTACTTTGCGTCAGTCTTCACAGTGGAAGACATGAGTAGTATGCCAACAATCAGGGAGAGCCAGCGGACAGAGTTGAGTACGGTAGGCATTACAAAACAGAAAGTGCTAGAAAAGTTAAAAGGTCTAAAAAATTGATAAACCTCCTGGCCCAGATGGGCTACATCCTCGAGTTCTGAGGGAGGTGGCTGAGGAAATAGTGGAGGCGTTGGTTGTGATCTTTCAAAAGTCACTGGAGTCAGGGAAAGTCCCAGATGATTGCAAAATTGCTGTTGTAACCCCCTTGTTTAAGAAAGGATCAAGGCAAAAGATGGAAAATTATAGGCCGATTAGCCTAACCTCGGTAGTTGGTAAAATTCTAGAATCCATCGTCAAGGATGAGAGGGTCACATTAGAACAAGTCAGCATGGATTTAGTAAGGGGAGGTCATGCCTGACAATCCTATTAGAATTCTTTGAAGAGATAATAAGTAGGTTAGAACAGGGAAACCCAGTGGATGTTATCTATCTAGACTTCCAAAAGGCCTTTGATAAGGTGCCTTACGGGAGGCTGCTGATTAAAGTGAGGGCCCATGGTGTTCGAAGTGAGCTACTGGCATGGATTGAGGATTGGCTGTCTGACAGAAGGCAGAGAGTTGGGATAAAAGGCTCTTTTTCGGAATGGCAACCAGTGACAAGTGGTGTCCCACAGGGTTCAGTGTTGGGGCCGCAGCTGTTCACTTTATATATTAATGATCTGGATGAAGGGACTGGGGGCATTCTGGCGAAGTTTGCCAATGATACAAAGTTAGGTGGACAGGCAGGTAGCACTGAGGAGGTGGGGAGGCTGCAGAAAGATTTGGACAGTTTAGGAAAGTGGTACAGGAAATGGCTGATGAAATTCAATGTGAGTAAATGTGAGGTTTTGCACTTTGGAAAAAAGAATACAGGCATGGGCTATTTTCTAAACAGTGAGAAAATTCATAAAGATGAAGTACAAAGGGAGTGTTAGTCTAGGATTCTCTAAAGGTTAACTTGCAGGTTGAGTCCATGATTAAGAAAGCGAATGTAATGTTGTCACTTATCTCAAGAGTGTTAGAATATAAAAGCAGTGATGTTCTTTTGAGACTTTATAAAGCACTAGTTAGGCACCATTTAGAATACTGTGTCCAATTTTGGGCCCCGCACCTCAGGAAGGACATACTGGCGCTGGAGCGTGTCCAGCGGAGATTCACACGGATGATCCCTGGAATGGTAGGTCTAACAGATGATGAATGGCTGAGGATCCTGGGATTGTATTCATTAGAGTTTAGAAGGTTGAGGGGAGATCTAATAGAAACATACAAGATAATGCATGGCTTAGAAAAGGTGGACGCTGGGAGGTTGTTTCCGTTAGGCGGGGAGACTAGGACCCATGGGCACAGCCTTAGAATTAGAGGGGTAAATTTAAAACAGAAATGAGGAGAGAGTGGGTGGGCCTGTGGAATTCATTGCCATGGAGCACAATGGAGGCCAGGATGTTAAATGTCTTCAAGGCAGAGATTGATAATTTCTTGATCTCGCAAGGAATTAAGGGCTATGGGGAGAGTGCGAGTAAGTGGAGTTGAAGCGCCCATCAGCCATGATTAACTGGCGGAGTGGACTCGAAGGGCCAAATAGCCTTACTTCCACTCCTATGTCTTGTGGTCTTCAGGAATTGGTGGGATTTAAAATGAATGATCCCTAAGGTTAACTATCCTGACTGTTCAGCCAAAATATGAGTAAAGCACATAGAAGCCATCACATTTACCATCTCAGGTATTGATATCTTACATCTCTTCCTGCTTTTTAAGACTAGATATTCTAAAATAGGACATGGAATGCTGGGACTCATTCAGCAGTATTTGCAATGCAGCATTTTTAGCTTCCTTTTTGAAAAGAATACCAGTTAAATTGGAGATAGTAAGAACTGCCGATGCTAGAGTCAGAGATAACACAGTGTGGAGCTGGGGGAACATAACAAGCCAGGCAGCATCAGAGGAGCAGGAATGATGGCGTTTCAGGTAAGGACCCTTCTTCAGATTTTTTTCTGAAGAAAGGTCCCAACCCAAAACATCGGCTTTTCTGCTCCTCTGATGCTGCCTGGCCTGCTATGTTCCCCCAGCTCCATGCTGCATTACCACTTAAATTGGGTTTTGTAGACATCTTACTTCAGACTTTGTAGGGATGTAGCATGAGGGCATCCAATTACTAGCTATGTTGTAATTAATTTGAAGAAATCCTGAAAGAAAATTAGTGTTTCGTACTATTGCTATATGTTTCTGAAATATATTTTTCTGGACTTTGGAAGAATGTTGAGAAACTAGTTGCCTCAATTTCAGAGTCAGGAGATCTCCAAGTGAACACAGCAGACAATTCATTGTAAAAGGAGCAATTTGAGACAGAGGCGTTTGCAAATATGAGAGCTGAAACTAGGTGGAAATGTGGGTATAGGTTGCATTTGTGGAAATTTAAAAAATGAAACCATGTTGAAAAATTATCAAGGCCATTTGTAATCATTATTTAAAACTAAGCTGCATCCTTATCCTCCTTTACTCTTACTCATCATTTTAATGAGCCAGAAAAATATCAGATGATTTAGATATTACAGAAGTATGTTTTAAATGAATAAAGGTAAGTAATACTTGGTTTGTATCACATGAAGCACAAGAAATTTAGTGAAATGTTGTACTTTCGAACATTCTATTAGTATTCAGACGTTTAGATCCAAATGTGTTTTCATGCAAGACTATGCATGATATCAGTTCCAACAAATGTCATTAATCATAACTCATCTGCAGCTTCAAATCTCGCATGCTCTCATTGGTAAATCCCTCAAGGTGCGTGCTTCCTATTCATCACAGTTCTCATTTGCATGACAAAAGTTTTGTCATGTCACATGATGACCAGTATGGCCAAATAGAGCCACCTGGATCATTTAAATGGGCAATGTTGTTTGGATAAAATGCCTTTCTGGATACAATGTCATGTTTGTTAACAACTAGCCAGGCTAAAATTCCCTTTCCCAGCCAAAAATGGGATCAATTCCGAGGGAGAATGTTCTAATTCCAAAGATAGCTGATTAATACCGGGCTATGTTTCTGGTCGAATAATTTCAAAGACCACTAGTCAACATTTAAACTAAGTGTTAAACCACAAACATATACGTCAGGCATTCTCTATAGTCCAGGACTGCAGCTACCCTGGCTTTACTTCTTTTAAAAACCTGCAGAAGCCTTTGGGGTCAAGAAACAGACAGGAACAAAGAAATTGAGGAACTTTCTACAAGTTTTAGTGGAGCCAGGGAATGCTGCACAGAACTTCCCAGCACTTGCAAGGCTCACTGCTAAATCAGAAATACCCCCACCCTGCTTTCTTCTCCCTGAAGAAGCAAGCAGCTTTTAAAAATCTTCTTCTAAGCAGCAAGTTGTCTCAGAAGGCATGGCACACACCAACAGCTTGACATCTTTATTAGAAAGAAGGCCTGAATCCCATTTGTCGGTGAGCCTCAGTTTTCACATTTGTGACTCACATTGTCTGCTGAGTGTCTGTCTGAACTGAAACATTCAAAAGTGTTGATTGGACATAATGTGGTTCAACATTCAATAATTCTGCAGTGGTTTGAACAGCAGTAATCATTAGAACAACACTAAATTAGATCCCTGATTTTAAAATCACCCGTGAGGATTCAATACAGTGCCCATTTTCTGCTCGTGCCAATTTTATGCTGCACCACAGCCAATGAAGAGGATAAGGTGTAAGGCAGCCATCTTACTAAAAATCGTGTTTCCATTGGGCTGATCATGGTGAAGGTGATATTGGGATATTTGAAGTTTATAAGTTATACAATAAGATATTGGAGGAGAATTAGGCCATTTGGCCCATCCAGTTTGTTCCACCATTATATCATGACTGATACTTTTCTCAAACCGATTATCCTTCTTCTGTCTGTAACCTTTGATCCCCTTTCTAATCAAGAACCTAATTATGTCTGTCTTAAATACACTCAGTGACTTGGCCTCTGCTACAATGAGTTCGATAGATTCATCACTGTCTAGCTCCTCATCTCAGCGCTAAAGGGTGCTCCCTTAAATCTGTTCCCAGGTCCTAGTCTCTCCAAATCATGGAAACATTTTCACCACATTAACTCTATCCAGGCAGTGGTGTAATGTATTTGTCTAAATGACTATCAGTCACCTAAAACACCAGCATTAATTTTAGTTCACAATTGTGTTCCGTTAGTAAAACCAAAGATTATTGTCACCTATACATTGTTGGGAGCAGCACTTGAATTGGAGGGTGCACCAGATGACACGAATGTGTTACAATCTCTGTAGAGATTGAACTTCCTATTACTAGTTGAAAGAAGAATGTGGAAGATCTCATGGTTTGAAAACTTTACTGTGACAGATATCTAAAAACAAATGTAATGAAACATTATTCCCTGTTTATAAACTATTTGTATTCTAAAGTACGGAAAAGAACATTTCGCTTTCTACTCATCCCACATCACACTCTCCATGGAATTACAATCCTTTTAGCAAACTGTCCACAGTTACAATCAGTTTCTTACAGGAGATAACAAGGTGCGGAGCAGGATAAACACAGCAGGCCAAGCAGCATCTTAGGAGCACAAAAGCTGATGTTTCAGGCCTAGGCCCTTCATCAGAAAAGGGGGTTGGGGAGAGGGCTCTGAAAAAAATAGCGAGAGAGGGGGAGGCGGATCGAAGATGGATAGAGGAGAAGATAGGTGGAGAGGAGACAGGAAAGTTAAAGAGCTGGGGATCGAGCCAGTAGAGGTGAGAGTAGGTGGGGAGGTAGGGAGGGAATAGGTCAATCTGGGGAGGATGGAAAGGTCAAGGGGTCGGGTCAAGGTTAGTAGGAAGGAAATGGAGGTATGGCTTGAGGTGGAAGGAGGGGAATTTTCTGCAATTTTCAGGTAACATCGTTGTGGCACCGCAGAAGGCCCAGGATGGACATGTCATCTGCAGAATGGGATGGAGGAGTTGAAATAGTTCGCAACTGGGAGGTGCAGTTGTTTCGTGCAAACTGAGTGTAGGTGTTCTGCAAAGCGGTCTCCGAGCCTCTGCTCAGTTTCCCCGACGTAGAGGAGGCCACAACGGGAACAGCGGATGCAGTATACCACATTAGCAGATGTGCAGGTGAACATCTGCTTGATGTGCAAAGTCTTCTTGGGACCTGGGATGGGGGTGAGGGAGGATGTATGGGGGCAGGTGTAGCACTTCCTGCGGTTGCAGGGGAAAGTGCCGGGTGTGGTGGGGTTAGAGGGGGTTGTGGATCAGACAAGGGAGTCAAGGAGAGAGCGATCCCTTGGGAAAGCAGACAAGGGTGGGGATGGAAAAATGTCTTTGGTAGTGGGGCCAGATTGCAGATGGCGGAAGTGTCGGAGGATAATGCGTTGGATCCGGAGGTTGGTGGGGTGGTACGTGAGGACGAAGGGCGTTCTGTTTTGGTTGTTATTGCGGGGAGGGGGTGTGAGGGATGAGTTGCGGGAAATGCGGGAGACACAGTCGAGGGTGTCCTCGACCACTGCAGGGGGGAAGTTGCGGTCCTTGAAAAACAAGGACATCTGAGATGTACGGGAGTGGAATGTCTCATCCTGGGAGCAGATGCTGCAGAGGCGAAGGAATTAGGAATGGGGATGGCATTTTTGCAGGAAGGTGGGTGGGAGGAGGTGTATTCTAGGTAGCTGTGGGAGTCAGTGGGCTTGAAATGGACATTGGTTTCTAGGTGGTTGCCTGAGATGGAGACAGAGAGGTCCAGGAAGGGGAGGGAGGTGTTAGAGATAGTCCAGGTGAACCTGAGGTTGTGGTGGAAGGCGTTGGTGAAGTGGATGAACTGTTCGAGCTCCTCTTGGGAGCACAAGGTGGCGCTGATACGGACATCAATGTAACGGAGGAAGAGGTGGGGTTTACGGCCAGTGTAGGTACGGAACAGGGATTGTTCCACATAGCCTACAAAGAGGCAGGCATAGCTTGGACCCATGTGGGTACCCATGGCCACTGCCTTTGTCTGTAGGATGTGGGAGGAATCAAAAAAGAAGTTGTTGAGGGTGAGGGCGAGTTTCGGTGAGATGGATGAGGGTGTCGGTGGAGGGGGACTTGTCGGGCCTGCGGGATAGGAAGAAGCGGAGGGCCTTTAGGCCATCTGCATGGGGAATGCAGGTGTATAGGGATTGGATGTCCATAGTAAGAATGAGCTGTTGGGGACCTGGGAATTGGAAGTTCTGGAGGAGGTGGAGGGTGTGGGCAGTGTCACGGACGTAGGTAGGGAGTTCCTGGACCAAGTGGGAGAAAATGGAGTCCAGATAGGTTGAGATGAGTTCAGTGGAGCAGGAGCAGGCAGAGACAATGGGTCGACCAGGGCAGGCAGGTTTGTGGATTTTGGGAAGGAGATAGAAGCAGGCGGTGCAGTGTTGGGAAACAATGAGGTTGGTCCCTGTGGGTGGGAAGTCACCTGAAGTGATGAAGTTGTGGATGGTTTGGGAGATGATATTTTGGTTGTTGGGGGTGGGGTCATGATCCAGGGGGTGGTAGGAGGAGGTATCAGAGAGCTAGCGTCTGGCCTCAGCAATGTAGAGGTCAGTGCGCCATACTACAGCTGCGCCTCCCTTGTCTGTGGGTTTTATGGTGAGGTTGGAATTGGAGTGGAGGGAGCGGACGCCTGCCTGTTCTGTGGGGGAGAGGTTAGAGTGGGTGAGAGGGGTGGGGAGGTTGAGATGATCAATGTCGTGATAGCGGTTGGAAATGAAGAGGTCTAGGGAGGGTAGGAGGCCTTGAGCTGGTGTCCAGGAGGAGGGGGTGTGTTGGAAGTGGGAGAAGGGTTCAGTAGAGGGAGGGTTAGGCTCACAATTAAAGAAGTAAGCGCGGAGGCAGTGGTGGGGGAACAAACTGTTCAACATCTGAGTGTGAGTGATATTCATTGATGTTCAGGTGGAGGGGACAAAGGTGAATCCTTTACTAAGGACTGAACATTCGCCCTCAGTGAAGGGAAGGTCTTGGGGGGATGGTGAAGGCCCAGCAGGCTCATTACTTTGTTTTTCTCTAGCTATGCTGTTGCAGTGTTAATTCCTCTGAGGTCCAAGTCAGAAGGATTCTGACATACATCCTGAATGTGTATTTAACTGAGTATCACTTCATCAGCAGCAGATGAAAGCAATAACACATTTCTTGACGTTCTTCCCCAGACGCTTGAGATATACACTGATGCTCAGTAATCGGCAATGGGACATGCTTATAAAAGTCTCCAGGACAGTCTTAGAAAGTTAAGAAACCCATCTAAAAGGGAACTGTGAGTGACTTTGTGCACTGCACAGCAATTCTGAAAGACTCACTTCAAGATGGTTCTGCCTAACTACTATTTCTTTTCAAATATTTTTCAGATTATTCTTGTGCTGGAAAAACATTTGCTGATATAAAATGCAAAAAGAAATTTATGTAAAATGAATCCAGAAGGCGGAAATTGGGAGAGGTAGCTGACAAAAGCAGATGCAAGCTCAATAAGATGCAAGAGAAAGGAACCTAAGCTATCAGCTATCAGCTCTGATGAAGGGTCTAGGCCCAAAACGTCAGCTTTTGTGCTCCTGAGATGCTGCTTGGCCTGCTATGTTCATCCAGCTTCACACTTTGTTATCTTAAGCTATCGGCTGCTCAGTTGGGCTGTGTGAGTGAACCACTTACATATGGCTCTCCTTAAATTCTATTTCCTTTCAAACATTTCAACTTCAGCAGGAGCTCAGGTAAAGATTTGAAAAATTCTACCATTCTGCAGTCCAGCACCTCTATGGACGAGCCAAGAAAAGATGACTTGACATGCTCAGAGTAATCTCTCCCGAAGCTCCTCCTGCCCTTCTGTAACACGTGGGTTAAATACTAATGATTAAAACACTTGTCACAGCCACTACTTAGTCCTGGTTGCAGGGGTTAGGGGTAATAAAATGTCCAGATCCACTTACTGGAGCCAAGCAACCTCATGACCTCACCTTGCAGGATGCTCCTTGCCTCCCACTAGCGCCACTCAGTCCTCAATCTCATTACAGCCATTGTTCAAGCATGAACAAAAATGTTTTCTGGGATGAGGTAACAGTTACTTCCCTTGGCATCAAGTCCACATTTGTTTCAATATGGCATCAAGGAGCTCAAGCAAAACTGGAGTCAAGGCAATCAGGGAAAACTCTCCAGTGATCAGAATCATAGCTGGCACAAAGGAAGATGATTGTGATTGCTGGATGTTAATCACCTCAGTCTGAGAACATCACTATAGAAGTTTCTTTGGGTTGTGTCCTGATAATCGCTCCATCATGAGGTCTGAACTAGGGACATTCACTGAGGGTTGCACAGTGTTCAGCACCATTCACACCTCCTGAAATACTGAAGTAACCTATGCCCATGCACAGTAAAACCTGGATAACATCCAAAATGGGGTTGAGAAATGGTGAGTAACACTTGCAACACACAAGTGTCAGGTAGTGACCATTTCCAACAAGGGAGAATCTAATTATTTCTCCCTGACACTCAATAGTATAACCAACACTGTTACAACCACTACCAAGTAGCAGGCCAAAGACAGCAGATCATGGGAATACCATCACCTGCAAGCTCTTGGCTTGGAACTATTTCACCGGATCAAAGGAAATTCCTTCCTAACAGCATTATGGGTGCCCCTACAGTCCAAGGAGAATAGTGGCTCAAGCAGACAGATCGCCATCAAACTTCTCCAGAGCAAATGGAGCAACAAATGTTTGCATAACCTGAGACACCCACATCCATTTAAAAAAATGTGTTACGAGGTCAGGCTACATTCCCACATACAGTTTTGTCTGTGATTCCCTCAGCACTTGACTTATGGGAGCTGAGTCATGATGGGGTACACTCATTGATACTGCAGTAGGAAGTGCAATTATGAAATTGTATTGCAATCTAGGGTTGATTCCTATCTCTTACATAAGTGCATTTCTTCGTTCTCTCTAACAGTGAATTGAGTTGGTACTAGATCACTGATTGTTTGTTTTGGTTTATCAATTGCCCAGAGGAGGAGCTGAGACAAGTTATTCGTGGCCTGGAGTGAGCAGAAATTCCCTGCCTGCCATACCAATCCCATAACATGGCAACATGGTGAGACATCAGATTTATCACTTTTTCATCTAATATTCTGGATATTGGCAGTTTGCAAGATCAAAGGTTCACCATCAGAATCAATCATGCAGATGTTATTGGAACTTTAGAGAGCCGGACTCTAAAAATAATTGAAAATGTAGGCTTATTGCTAAGCATGTGCTACTTTGATTGCCTTTACATCACTTTGCTGATGATTGGGTACAGCTTGATTGGCAAGATAATTGGCAAACTTGGATTTGTTTTGGTTTTGTGAATGGTACATACAGGGTAATTATCCAAATTCTTATTTGGATGCCAATATAATGGCTGTTTTTGAACAGCTTGGCTCAGAGCACAGTTCACTCAAGAGCGTGGGACCTCAGTATTACAGTCGGAATCTTGTCAAGGCACATAGACTTTCCAGTATGCAGTGTATTCAGACATTTGTCGACATCATGTGGAGTAAAATGAGTTGTTTGAAGACTGGTATCTTGGATGCCAGGCTCTTCTGGAGGATGCTAATTGGATCATCCACTCAACACTTCTGTGTGAATGTGCCTGAATCCTTACCCTGTCTGGCCAACATATCATTACAGGCTTCTTAACTGTCCTTTCAAGTCACTGAGCAGGCCACTCCATAGAAGGACAATTCAGGATGGGCAAAAATAGGGACACCAGTGATGCCAATATCCTAGAAAAGAATAAAGAACAGTCATCGGGGGGAGAGTAGTGACCAGTAGAATGATTTCTTGCTCAAATTTAACCTGATACTATGTATACTTACGTGATTCAGGGTGAATATCGAAGATTCGCAGGGCCACACCCTCCTGAGTGTATACCACTGTTCCACCAACTTTGATACCTATGTTCTGCCAATGGCATAGAACATATCCAAGGACCATGATGGAGCGGTCTGAGATATTGTCTGAAAGATATGATTCTGTGAGAATTGCATTGCCAAGTTGTTTTTGACCAGTTTGTTGAATAGCTTTTCTAACTTTGGCACAAGCCTACCCATGTTATTAAGAAGAATTTTGCAATGTGGACAGTGTAGGATATACCTTTGAGGTTTCTGGTGCCTGGCTGATTTCAAATACTTAGCCCAATTTCGTAAGTTCATAAGATATAAGGGCAGAGTTAAGCCATTCAGCCCATTGAACTCTGCTTCATTGTTTGATCATGGCTGATATACTACACACCGCCATTTTCCTGCCTTCTCCCCATAACCTTTCAACCCAATACCAATTAAAACCCTCCTTAAATTTACTCACTGTCCCAGAATCCACCGCACTTTGGGGTAGCAAATTCCACAGATTCACAACACTTTGGGAGAAGTAGTTTTTCCACAATTCTGTTTTAAGTTTGCTACCCCTTATCCTAAGACTATGACCCTTGGTCCTCGAATGCCCCACAAGAGGGAGCATCCACTCCTTGTCTATTTCATTATATTCTTTATCATCTTGAATATCTCGATTTGATCTCCCCTCATTCTTCTAAATTCCAGAGAGCATAAGCCTAAACTGTTCAATCTCTCTTCATATGACAAACCTTGCATCTCTAGTATCAATCTAGTGACCTTCCTCTGAACTGCCTCCAATGCCATTACATCTTTCCTCAAAGAGAGGACCAAAACTGTGTACAATATTCCAGGTGCGTTCTCAACAATGCCTTGTATAGTTGGAACGTATAGTTCCTTATGTTTATATTCTATTCCTTTACCTATAAAAGCCAACATTCCATTCGCTTTCTTTATTATCTGCTGTGCCTGCATGCTAGTTTTCTGTGACTCATGAATGAGGATACCCAGATCCCTCTGTACTGGAGCATACCAACGTTCCACCCCTCCCCTCCCCCAATTTAGATAATAGGTCACCTTCCCATTTTTCTGACCAAAATGCATCACCTCACACTTAAACACCATCAGCCATATTTTGGCCCGCTCTCCGAATGTCTCTTTATCCATTTATAAGGTTCTTATTTCCTCATTGCAATTTATCATCCTGCCTTTTCTTGTGTTGTACGCAAATTTGGCTACAGAGACTTATACCCCTGAATCTGAGACATCAATGTAAATTGTGAATAGCTGGAGGCCCAAACCCTGTGGCACCCACTTGTTACTTCTTGCCATCCAGAAAAAAAAATCCCAACTCTGTCTTCTGTCCATCAGCCAGTTACTTATCCAAGCTGCTAAATTACCTCTAATCCCATATGTTCCAACTTTGTGAATTAACTTTCTGTGCAGCACCTTATCAAATGTCACCCGGAAGTCCAGATATATTACATTTGTAGGATCCCCATCATCAACTTTGCGTGTAACATCTTCAAAGAACTCTAGCAAATTAGTCAAACATGATTTTCCCTTCATAAAACCATGCTGACTCTGATGGATAGCACTTTGACTTTCTAAATATCCTGATATTGTTATCTTGATAAATGATTCCAATACTTCACCAACAACGGATGTTAAACTAACTGGTCTGTAATTTCCCATATATTGCCTCCCTCCCTTTTTAAATAAAGATGTAAGTTGGCATTTTTCCAATCCTCTGAAACTTTTCCTGTGTCCAGGGAATTTTGGAATATTGGAACCAATAGATCTACTACCTCCACCACCACTTCCTTTAAGCCCCAAGGATACAAGCCATCTGGCCTGGGGGACTTGACTGCCCTCAATCCCAATAGTTTGCTGAGTATCCTTTCCCTATCAATGTTGATTGTTCTGAGTTCGACCCTTTCTATTGTTTCTGACTTGCCTGTTCTAAGGGGAATGGTACTATTGACTCCATCATGAAAGCTGAGGCAAAGTATTAATTTAGCATCTCAGCCATTTCAGTGTTCCCCACTATTAACTCTCCAGTTTCATCTTCCAAGGGACCAACATTCACCTAAGCGACTCTTCCCTTTTATATACCTATAGAAGCTTTTGCTATCCTTTTCGATATGTTGTGCTAGTTTTCTTTTGTAGTTTACCTTTGCTCTTCTTATTAATTTTTTCGTATGCCTTTGTTCATTTTTGAAAGTTTCCCAATCCTCCTGCTTGCCACTAGCCTTTGCAATTTGGCTTACCTTAGTTTTTGATTTTATACTGTCTTTGACCTCCTTGTTTAGTTTGGATGTTTTTTACCACCACCACCACCCCACCCCCACCACCTTAGCATCTATTTCACTATTAAATGTTTTCTTGCAAAAGTACGGCTTGCTAAGAAATTTCAAAGGACAGTTAAGAGTCAACTATATTAATTTGACGTCTATAACTTGACAATAACTCTATCAGTAGACACCCTAGGGATAGTTCTATCCCTATTATTATAGTTCTAATTTCATATCTAGGCTATTTAAATCATTTTTCAGTTGTGAAAATCTGATAATCCTGAGGATTCTTTCATGCTTGCTATTGGTAACATATCTTTTAACAAAGTTGTCTTGCATTTTTAATGAAAATGTTTAATTGACTGTGACACAAAAAATAAATTACATTTTACTTTAACACCCAAAGGGTAAAACATTAAGCATGCCTTCGAAATGAAATTTCTAATTAAACGTCACCTTCTGTAGATTAAGATAATATATGACTGAACTTTTGTCACTGCTTATTTTTTCTGAAAGTTTAGATGACTGGAGGGTCCCTGCTGTTTCTCCTGCACCAAGCAATGTCCACATGCTTTGCTTGCAGCTGCTGGTATCCAAAATGGGCCAACTTTTACCAGGCATTGCCTGCCCTTGAATGAAAATAGCTGTAGTCAATATTGAAGGCCCCCATTAAGTGAGCTGGCAAAGATCAATCCATTTCATTCCAATGAAATTAAAGGGATAACTTTGCATTCTTTGTTCTTTATGCTTAATCATTTATAACCTCCTAGAGTTACAGCATTTCATCTTCCAAAAACCAATTTCTGTTTGCTGCATTATGTATCAGGACTTCTCTCATGTTGGTAAGAGTGCTTCTAATCAACTGTAGATTTGTTACAGTTATTGACAGGGCTTGCAAATATTACAGTTGTTTTGAGTTCCACATGAGTAGTTTGGACAGACTGATTCATGTCCTAAAGTGCAAACTACACAAGTTTTAAACAGGGAGGATAGATTTAAGTCTGACTGTTTCAGGAAGATGTTCTCGAAAATGTTGCAATTTATTTTGAGCAAAGAAAAATGCTGGAAAACTGAAAAAGAAGAGAGAAGCTAGAAATCCAAGCAGTCACATACTACCAGGAGACCGAGACAGTGGTTACTATGTGAGTGAGATTCCGTTCTTTTGCTCAGAATCTGAGCAGCAGCACCCCAAAATTATTGGGAAAGCTTACCATTACTAAGTTTTCAGAATATGCCAAACAACAATGCTGCAGCCCCACTTTGTCTGGCTTATATAGGGAACACTCAGGTATCAGAAACTGTACTTCAAAATACCAGTTGTCTGCTCCCTGAGTTTCCTGATGTTATTATGACTTTCATAGTTCTGAATTGTTTAAGCATCATGAGCTTGCAGTGGGGATCCTGTCAGCCAGGTATGGAAGGGTATCTATCACCTGTGCTCTGGCAGTTATCCCCTGTGCATCCTGTACAGTATAAACAAAGAAGATGGATGATGGCATTGTTAGCATTTGCTAATGAAGAGTATTTTACAGTGGTAGACACACACCAGTTGTATGTTTAATCAGGAAAACCCTTTTTGTTGACAGAAGCCACATACAGGTACAAAACATGAGCATCATCCATTATGAAGGCAATACACTACATTCCTTTAGCAAAGTAAGGATCATTGACATGGTTGGTGCAGCTACAGACTGCAGATGAACTGACGAGAAATACATTCACCGAGTTCTGGAGAAAGACCAGGGGACAGGGTCTAATTGGAGTGCGCCACTACATGTACAATGGGCCAAATGGCCTCTTTCAGTGCTTTACCATTCCATGATTTGGCTGATGTGTAGCAGCCTTGAAAGACCTTAGCCAAAACTTTTTCTAGTGATGGTGACTTCCAGGGTCATTTTGAAAGCACAGAAGCCTGATTGAGCAGACATTAGGCCTCATAGATCTACAACAGCCTGCTGATTACAGGCTCTTTCAGTAGATTTCCTTATAAATATCTAGGGAAATGCTCAAAAGAGAGTTGGCTGGCTAAGTATTCTATGGGTACCTGCTTCTGTTTTTGAATTTGTTGATGCTTCTCTCTGTTTGTTTAAGAGGTTGCAGTAAATGTAAAGGTAAGGTCACTACATCTTACCAGATCATAGGGCTGACCTGTCATTACAGAGAGAGAGACATACAGACAGACAGAGAAATGGCTGATGGTGGTGTAATCTGAGGGTCACCATGTCTAGGTAAAGCAAAATGTTGAGAAGGGGAGCCTTTCATGGTAATTGAACCCTCCCTGTTGGAGTCACTGTGCTTTGCAAAACCAGCCATCCATCAAAGAGTTTCAGTAAAATGGCTGTAAATGCTCAGTGAAAATACAAGGTCAGAAAAAAATGCAAACTGGAGTCACAGAACTGCCTTGGAAATATATTTGTTCACTGTTGCCTAACGAACTAAGTAGCTATGGAGCAAGTGTCCCTTTACATGTACCCTGCCAAACAGCTTTGTGATATTAATCTGAAAGTTTGCCTCTGAAATTTATATCTTGGCTAATTACAATCAACTTAAGGTCCCGATGAACACAGCAGGCCCAGCAGCACCTCAGGAGCACAAAAGCTGACGTTTCAGGCCTAGACCCTTCATCAGAGAGGGGGATGGGGTGAGGGTTCTGCAATAAATAGGGAGAGAGGGGGAGGCAGACCGAAGATGGAGAGAAAAGAAGATAGGTGGAGAGGAGAGTATAGCTGGGGAGGTAGGGAGGGGATAGGTCAGTCCAGGGAAGACGGCCAGGAAGAGGACTTGTGTTGGAAGCGGGTGAAGGGGTCAGTGGAGGGAGGGTTAGGTTCCCGGTGGAAGAAGTAGGCATGGAGGCGAAGGCGGCGGAAAAACTGTTCTATGTCCAATCGTGGGGAGAGATAATGGGAACTGCAGATGCTGGAGAATCCAAGAAAACAAAATGTGAGGCTGGATGAACACAGCAGGCCAAGCAGCATCTGAGGAGCACAAAAGCTGACGTTTCGGGCCGAGACCCTTCATCAGAGAGGGGGATGGGGTGAGGGTTCTGGAATAAATAGGGAGAGAGGGGGAGGCGGACCGAAGATGGAGAGAAAAGAAGATAGGTGGAGAGGAGAGTATAGGTGGGAAGGTAGGGAGGGGATAGGTCAGTCCAGGGAAGACGGACAGGTCAAGGAGGTGGGATGAGGTTAGTAGGTAGATGGGGGTGCGGCTTGGGGTGGGAGGAAGGGATAGGTGAGAGGAAGAACAGGTTAGGGAGGCGGAGACAGGTTGGACTGGTTTTGGGATGCAGTGGGTGGAGTGGAGGAGCTGGGCTGGTTGTGTGGTGCAGTGGGGGGAGGGGACGAACTGGGCTGGTTTAGGGATGCAGTTGGGGAAGGGGAGATTTTGAAACTGGTGAAGTCCACATTGATACCGTTAGGCTGCAGGGTTCCCAGGCGGAATATGAGTTGCTGTTCCTGCAACCTTCGGGTGGCATCATTGTGGCACTGCAGGAGGCCCATGATGGACATGTCATCTAAAGAATGGGAGGGGGAGTGGAAATGGTTTGCGACTGGGAGTTGCAGTAGTTTGTTGCAAACTGAGCAGAGGTGTTCTGCAAAGCGGTCTCCAAGCCTCCGCTTGGTTTCCCCAATGTAGAGGAAGCCACACCGGGTACAGTGGATGCAGTATACCACATTGGCAGATGTGCGGGTGAACCTCTGCTTAATGTGGAATGTCATCTTGGGGCCTGGGATAGGGGTGAGGGGGGAGGTGTGGGGGCAAGTGTAGCATTTCCTGCGGTTGCAGGGGAAGGTGCCAGGTGTGGTGGGGTTGGAGGGCAGTGTGGAGCGAACAAGGGAGTCACGGAGAGAGTGGTCTCTCCGGAAAGCAGACAGGGGAGGGGATGGAAAAATGTCTTGGGTGGTGGGGTCGGATTGTAGATGGCGGAAGTGTCGGAGGATGATGCGTTGTATCCGGAGGTTGGTGGGGTGGTGTGTGAGAACGAGGGGGATCCTCTTTGGGCGGTTGTGGCGGGGGCGGGGTGTGAGAGGCATGTTGCGGGAAATACGGGAGACGCGGTCGAGGGCGTTCTTGATCACTGTGGGCGGAAAAGTTGCGGTCCTTGAAGAATTTGGACATCTGGGATGTGCGGGAGTGGAATGTCTTGTTGTGAGAGCAGATGCGGCGGAGGCGGTGGAATTGGGAATAGGGGATGGAATTTTTGCAGGAGGGTGGGTGGGAGGAGGTGTATTCTAGGTAGCTGTGGGAGTCGGTGGGCTTGAAATGGACATCAGTTACATCGGCGCCACCTCTTGCTCCCCAGAGGAACTCGAACAGTTCATCCACTTCACCAACACCTTCCACCCCAACCTTCAGTTCACCTGGGCCATCTCCAGCACATCCCTCACCTTCCTGGACCTCTCAGTCTCCATCTCAGGCAACCAGCTTGTAACTGATGTCCATTTCAAGCCCACCGACTCCCACAGCTACCTAGAATACACCTCCTCCCACCCACCCTCCTGCAAAAATTCCATCCCCTATTCCCAATTCCTCCGCCTCCGCCGCATCTGCGCCCACGACAAGACATTCCACTCCCGCACATCCCAGATGTCCAAATTCTTCAAGGACCACAACTTTTCCGCCCACAGTGATCAAGAACGCCCTCGACCGCGTCTCCCGTATTTCCTGCAACACGTCTCTCACACCCCGCCCCCACCACAACTGCCCAAAGAGGATCCCCCTCGTTCTCACACACCACCCCACCAACCTCCGGATACAACGCATCATCCTCCGACACTTCCGCCATCTACAATCCGACCCCACCACCCAAGACATTTTTCCATCCCCACCCCTGTCTGCTTTCCGGAGAGACCACTCTCTCCGTGACTCCCTTGTTCGCTCCACACTGCCCTCCAACCCCACCACACCCGGCACCTTCCCCTGCAACCGCAGGAAATGCTACACTTGCCCCCACACCTCCCCCCTCATCCCTATCCCAGGCCCCAAGGTGACATTCCACATTAAGCAGAGGTTCATCTGCACATCTGCCAATGTGGTATACTGCATCCACTGTACCCGGTGTGGCTTCCTCTACATTGGGGAAACCAAGCGGAGGCTTGGAGACCGCTTTGCAGAACACCTCCGCTCAGTTCGCAACAAACTACTGCACCTCCCAGTCGCAACCCATTTCCACTCCCCCTCCCATTCTTTAGATGACATGTCCATCATGGGCCTCCTGCAGTGCCACAATGATGCCACCCGAAGGTTGCAGGAACAGCAACTCATATTCCGCCTGGGAACCCTGCAGCCTAATGGTATCAATGTGGACTTCACCAGTTTCAAAATCTCCCCTTCCCCAACTGCATCCCTAAACCAGCCCAGTTCGTCCCCTCCCCCCACTGCACCACACAACCAGCCCAGCTCCTCCACTCCACCCACTGCATCCCAAAACCAGTCCAACCTGTCTCCGCCTCCCTAACCTGTTCTTCCTCTCACCCATCCCTTCCTCCCACCCCAAGCCGCACCCCCATCTACCTACTAACCTCATCCCACCTTCTTGACCTGTCCGTCTTCCCTGGACTGACCTATCCCCTCCCTACCTTCCCACCTATACTCTCCTCTCCACCTATCTTCTTTTCTCTCCATCTTCGGTCCGCCTCCCCCTCTCTCCCTATTTATTCCAGAACCCTCACCCCATCCCCCTCTCTGATGAAGGGTCTTGGCCCGAAACGTCAGCTTTTGTGCTCCTCAGATGCTGCTTGGCCTGCTGTGTTCATCCAGCCTCACTTTTTGTTGTCTATGTCCAATCGTGACCTGGTTTGCTTCAGGACATGGTCGAGCAGTTTCAAGGCCAAAGACATTACGAGAGAGTTGCAATGGGAGAGTTGCATTGCAACTCTCTTGTAATGTCTTCGGCCTTGAAACTGCTCGACCATGTCCTGAAGTAAACCAGGTCACGATTGGACATAGAACAGTTTTTCCGCCGCCTTCGCATCCACGCCTACTTCTTCAACCGGGAACCTAACCCTCCCTCCACTGACCCCTTCACCCGCTTCCAACACAAGTCCTCCTCCTGGCCGTCTTCCCTGGACTGACCTATCCACTCCCTACCTCCCCACCTATACTCTCCTCTCCACCTATCTTCTTTTCTCTCCATCTTCGGTCTGCCTCCCCCTCTCTCCCTATTTATTCCAGAACCCTCACCCCATCCCCCTCTCTGATGAAGGGTCTAGGTCCGAAACGTCAGCTTTTGTGCTCCTGAGATGCTGCTGGGCCTGCTGTGTTCATCCAGCCTCACATTTCGTTGTCTTGGATTCTCAAGCATCTGCAGTTCCCATTGTCACTCACCAACTTAAGGTCCCAGTTTTTCATAGGATGCCAACTTGAATTTACTCATGAAGCATTCCACCATTACAATGGCAGGAATCAATTCAGTGCATTTTAGTGCAAGTGGAGCAAGGAGACAATTGTTAAACAAAAAGTTTAGTGATCCCTTGTCCCGATTCTGAGGAGATTAGCTCTGTGCTGAGATAAGAGACTCTAATAAAGCATGAACATGCAGACAGGAATACAACAAGCTTTGTTATAGAAGCTGCACAGTTGCAAGCAGCCTGTATGCAGCTTCCATATAGAATACTGCTCAGAGATACCCAGGAGACTGAATCACCATCTACAGTCTCTGAAGCCTTTGCAAACAAACAAAAAAAGAATCTATTCCTTATTTCTGACAATTCCAGCTTCTCCTCCTCTTCTCTTCACCCTCCACTGTTCCTTCTGGAGATGTTGAGCGAGCCTAATGAGGGGTTGTAAGGCAAAACAAAAAAGTGGAAACAGTATATCTCAAAGGCCCAATAGTCCTTTGGAAATCGTTTCAGCACAATTGCTCAAAGATCCCCATAAACGATTTTTCTGCAGCTGAGACATACCTCATCAATAGTGCTTCAACAGCCAATCAATGCCTAAAACTAATCCTACAGTGTTTTATTCTACTGGATGGTAACTTCTTACCTGTTTGGTTGAAACTATGCTGAAATCCTAATAAAATATAGGACGGTGGCTTAGATGTATTCATGGGGTAAGTGCATGTCTCCAACAAGTGCCTCAGGTACCTCCCCTGAAGTTAGGATTTAGAAAGGTTTGCTCGGAGAATATGGGGCAATTAAGTTCGTCAATCAATTTCCACAGCCCCATTTACCCTACTTCTATGAACTGGGGTGAGCTTTTTTTTAAATTATCATTCATTCACAGGATGAGGGCATCACTGACTAGGCAGCATTTATTGCCCATCCCTAATCACCCAAATGGCAGCTAAGAGTCAACCACATTGCTGTGGGTCTGGAGTCACTTGTAGGCCAGACCAGGTAAGGATGGCAGTTTCTTTCCCAAAAGGACATTAGTGAACCAGATGGGTTTTTCCAACTATTGACAATTTTTCACGGTCATCATTCGACTCTTCATTCTGGAAATTTATTGAACTCAAATTCCACCATCTGCCATGATGGGGTTCGAGCCCAGATCCCCAGAACATGATCCAGGTCTCTAAATTAACAGTCCAGCAATAATATTACTAGGCCACCACTTCCCCCTAAAATTGAGACAATAGCTTTGTATAAAATTCTAAGAGCTTATTTTTGGTGAACTTCCTTTCATACACTTCACAAAAGCACCCTGCGGAATGTAAATTGTTCCATGAACTTGTATTATATTTGGCCTCAATTGTGTTGATCTTTCCATTTGCCTTAGTATTAATAGCTTTGAGGTGACTTTATTGACATGTTTTTGTCCTTTAGTATTGTGTAAAATGTAATTTAAACAATATAAAGAATTTTCATGCAGAACAATACTTGAGATCTGTAAGTAAGATCATTCTGCAGCTTTACTTCCTGTGAGGTTGCTCAGAAATGGCCCAAAGGCAAAAGAAAAAGTATAAAATTTAGATACAGATACCACTCAATCCACACAGCTTTGAGAGAAAAAGAAAGGCCATAATGGAGACTGACAGAACAATAATAGCCCATTCAACCCATTCTGGGTCAGCAATTCAAAAGGTTATCCAATTAGCTGTACCTAGGTGCAAATATTATAAGCTGTAACCGTGATATGAAGAAATTTAAGGACAACCAAACAAAAAAAGGGAGAAGGAAATCAGTACAAAAATTAACCGAAAGGTAGGGCGTAACGAAGATTCTAGAAAGTGGAAGGCCAAACTGGGAGCACAGTTTGGCATTCAAAAGTGTAACAAAACAGTAGACATTTTTTTTACGAGCATAGTCAGCAAAGACATAGGATTTCATTAAGAAGATAAGTTGTTTTAGGGTGTGATGGATAAATAAAGATGTTTGAAACCAATTAAAATTGAAAAGGAGAACTTAAAAGCATGATATGCATAATGAAATAATAAAAATAAAATTGAAGGAGAATATTTGAAAATAAGACAAGAGGTTAAGAGCAAGATAAGAGAGGAACATTTCAAAAACATCACAAGGAATAGTAAAATATTTGACAAGTATATCAATGAAAAGAGAATTATTAAGTGAAGCAGAACTCCAGAGAGAAGCTTGTCAATTTGTGCACGATGATCAAAAACTGGCAGAGGCACTTAATAAGTATTTTGCATCAGTCTTTACAGTAGAGAGAATATTTGGAATGAATAGGTCCTAACAATGTGACATTATAGAAAGCTGTGAACCGAATATTAAAGTCTCAACTTTAACTCTGTTGGGAATTAAGCAGGTTGGGTGTAAGCAGTGATCTGTCTGATTAGCAGAGCATGAGGTGGAGGTGTCATTAGCTCCCCGACCTGATTCAATTTTTTAAAAAATCTCATTCACTGGATATAGATATTGCTGGCCAGACCAGCATTTATTGTCTGCCTCTAATTGCCTAGAGGGCAGGAAAGAACCATAAAATTGCTGTGGGACTGGAGTCACATGTCAGTCAGATCAGTGAAGGGTGGGGCACTGTTCTTTGCTTACACAACATTAGTTAACTAAATAGGCTTTTAACAACAATTGACAGTGTTTCATTGAGCTAAGCTTTTTATCCCAGTTTTTTTTATTGAGTTTAAATTTTATTATCAGCCATAATAGGATTTGAACCTGTGCTCTGAAAACATTAGGGTAGGAGTTCTGGACTATTGACAATACCTCTACACTACCACATACCCTTCAATCTCTCCAGACTGATTCCTGGCCAAAGATATTGGGGATAATGTCAATGCCAAAAAGTTTGAGCAGAAATTTAATGAAGGTCTGACTAATGTTTAGCAGCTGTGGCTAAAACATTAAATGCTTTCAAGAAGAACGAGTTAGGTACAGTTCTTAGGGCCAAAGGGATGAAAAGGTACAGGTTCTGAGGAAGGGTCACTGGACCCAAAATGTTAACTCTGTTTTCTCCTTCACATGTGCTGCCAGACCTGCTGAGCTTTTCCAGCATCTTTGTTTGTGTTCCTGATTTACAGCATCCACAGTTATTTCAGTTTTTACTCAACATTAGAAACTGTGGTTGACACCTTTTTCCAAAGGAGGAGCAAAGAAACCATCTTATGTGATAAACAAGCAAATATATTGTTGTAATATTATATTGTTTTGATAGCTATAAATAATTGGTTGAATGTAGTAAATTCTACAGAAAGTTGTTTTCTGTATATTTATATTCTTTAGCAAAATAAAGTATAATTTAAATAACACACAGCATTCCAAGTATTTCCTCATTCACCATACGTCAACATTCTGATCTGTAAAAGGAAAGAACTATAGCTGTAGAAAACAGTTAAGCTTTATCTATCCTGTCTAAACCTTTCATTACATTGAATGCCTCAAATAAATTTCATCTTGACTTTCTCTGATCTGAGAAGAACATTCCCAGCTTCTGTAAACAGAACTGAAGCTCATCACCCCTGGTAGCATTCCAGACAACTTCCTCTATACCCTCATCGAGGTTCTGATATATTTTCCAAAATAAAGTGTCGAAAACTACACAAAATATTTCAACTAATGATAAACTAGTGACTCTAACATTTGGCATGACTTCTTTGTAGTCCTCGTTTGGGAATTCAGAGAATGATGAGATTTGAGTACAACAAAGTATAAGTACTAACTAGGAAATTCGGTACCAATTGGAGTCTTACAAGCGTTACTCAAACTATAATCGATTATCAGTCAGACTTATAACTGCAAGCTAATCAAGGAGCCTAGTTTACAGAAATTACCTGGCAGTGGTCGTTATCTGTCAATTAACTGAAAGTTAATAAGGGGATAAATCATCTTCAAAGTTGCAACTCGGGTGTGATTCACCAGCTCTCTTTGATGCACAGCAATTGTTATTTGATCGCATTTGACATGGCCTGAGTGTAATGTGGCTCAAGTGTTAACCTGGTGCAGAAAGGGACACAGATGCTGCTTTTTATATATCTTTGTTTACGCCTATAGAAACTACTAAATCGAGGCTTAATTTGCTAAACAGCTAAGGATTATTTAGTGAATTTTAAGCCTTGCATACCTCTAAAACATGGGCCATAATTTGAGCTGGTACAGGAAAGATAAGTATTCAACTAATTTTATACCTTCAACTAGTTAAACTACTTGCTATGACTATGCAGAAAACATTAGAGTGTTCTTTCTAAAATTGAAAACGAATTACCTAAATTGGAAACAAGAGAGATGTTGGGACAGCTGCTGCTTTACAAATGTAGTGTATGGGTGCTGGTGGATATCAGTGTGATCCATGGCAACCACATGTGCAGTGAATGACTACAGCTTGAAGAACGTTCGCTGAGAGCTGATAGGCTGGAACCTGACCTATGAACATTTAATGCATCTGGAAGGGAGAAGGTCACTTTGTTCTAGATTAAAGTCACATGCCTAATGCTGGGTACTTCAGATTTGATAGATACTGTGGGCCAGGGAACTTTGACTATGAGCCAGGAATGTAAGTGATCCACAAAGTAATAATGGAGGGGATTGAATCCTTTTTAACTGTCCAATAAGTTTGAGATTCCTTAAAATTGTATGCAGAGCAGTGCCATCAGAAGGAGGCAGGATAGTTTAAGGAGATAGAGCTGCAGGTGAGCAGAATAATCCAAAGTATGGCGCTACCTGATACTAAATTGAAAGACCCCTCAAGGCTGGGAAGAACTTGCACCAAAGGGGAACAATCCAGTTGTCATGATCTACATGGGTACGAGTGATACAATTCAGACAAAGGGGATCTTTTGATAGAGGAAAAAGTGGCTATATTACAAATAACGGAAGTATTACTAATGCAATAATATTTGAATAGCTACCTGAACCATGAGCCAATTATCACAGAATAAGTAAGATCAGAATTGTGACCCAAAAACATGTTCAGCAGAAATGGGTTTCAATTCATGAAGCAATAGATCCAATCCTGGAGAAAGAGGGAACGATGATGTTGGGATGAACCACGATGGGGTCAGTGTGCTGGTGAATTGACTAATGAAAGCAGCATGCAATGATTATGCAGCCCCCAAAGGCCACCCCCTGTCTGGAGTGAACTATAGGTATCCCCACACTAATCCAATCACTAGGTCTATTGTGCGCCACCATGGCCCTAGTGGGAGAATGGTCTGCACTGTATCAATGCTTGCCCCAGTTGGTCAGAGGCTTCGGTAATGGAGTCAGCAGCCATGGTTGCAAAGGATAGCTCTCATCTCCCCATTACCATCCGTGTAAGACATCTGGCCATTTAACTGAAGCAGGAACGAGTGATTTCTCAGAGATATAGCCATCATGGCAGTTTCCAGTATATCTGGCAGAGATATCTAAAATGTGACTTTTCATATTGATGGTCTGTAATATTGCTCCATTGATGAATTCAGATGCAGTGCATATGGTGCACTCATAGATTCATAGAATTCCTACAGTGTGGAAACAGGCCCTTCGGCCCAACAAATCCACACTGACCCTTGCAGCCTCCCGCCTAGACCCATCCCCCTTATAATCCACCTCAGCTACACATCCCTGAACATGATGGACAATATTTCATGGCCAATCCACCACGCCTGCACATCTTTGGACTGTGGGAAGAAACCAGAGCACCCACAGGAAACACACGCAGACACAGAGAGAATGTGCAAACTCCACACAGATAGTCACCAAAAGGTGGCATCAAACTGGGGTCCCTGGCACTGTGAGGCAGCAATGCTGACCACTGAGCCACCATGCCACTCCACTCAATTCAATTTCTATCCGCTCTATAGCACCTGGCACCTAGGGGAAGCCAGCTATGTTGGCAAAGCTTTCTGCCCAGTCTCCAGTACTCATTTCATCACAGGGAGAAGAATTGAAGGTCCATGTTTTGATACAAATTGCATCGATCTTGACACATATGCAAGTTGATGATTGAGGGATCCTGCACACATTCCGGGAGGATCTTTGGGAAACAACCAATTGCATACAGATTTCACGCAGATGTTGCCTACATGGCCATCGGGATAGAATGGTCACTGGTCCCACTCCAGCAGTTGGCCCTGGACTGTGACAGTCCCCCACGTTACTCTCAGGCCAAGGTAGCGATGCACCATATACACTCATCTGGAGGAAATAGCATTGAGGATGACAGATTCTGGGCCTTCTAGACTTTCTCCACATCCTGAGAGGAAATTCAGCTAGAAATTCATGTAGAGGCTCTTCAGCATTTGCCGGCCCAGGGGTTGCTGACATATATATCCTTGCTCAATTTCTCTGCCCCTTCATTGTACCACAGCCATAGTGATGACAGTGATGATATCCTTGTTGTGGTTGGATCCATTGGTTACAAGGAACCTGTGTAAGGAATAAAAGAAGCAGAACAGATGATTGGTCATATGAGCTGTTGGTATTCACATTACTCACAGATGACAGTTTAACATTGCCTTCTATACAGTAGGACATGGAAGACTCCAACAAGGAGGAGACAGAGTGCCTCTAAGTGTGGACATGTCATATCAAAAAAATACTATAGGAGGTTGTTATTGCAGTATGATTACTGATACCTTGTCCTGCCACCTCTACATCACCCGAGAAAGGTAGTGTTGCTCATAAACAGCATTGTGGTGAATGCTTAACAGTGCAAAGTGAGGAGAAATCAGCCTAGAAGATTTCAGTAACATCATCAATGCTGCTTCCTTTTCTTATTCACAGTTGGAATGATATATTAATTTTGTTTCCAATTTCCACTTTGCTCTTACCTTCACCCTCTCTGACTCCTCCTTTCCCTTCATTGACATCTCTGTTTCAATTTCTGGGATAGGCTGGCTACAGTATCCACTATAAACCCACTGATTCCTGCAGTAACTTTGATTGTACATCCTCTCACCCTGCTTCCTGTAAGGACTCCATTCTTTTATTCAAGTTTCACAGCCTCATGTGTTCTGACAATGCCACCTTCCACAGGGGTGCCTCAGCCATGTCTGCACTTTTCTTTAACTGAGATTTCCCACCCCCATAGCAGTTCGATAATTTTAGAACCTGAGTACCTCCTTCCATGTCCTTTACCCAGACCCGCACCCCAGGCCTTGTCATCACAAAGTCTACTTCCTGCACAGCCAGCCCATTCTTTTTCTTACTTGGTCACACTGCCTGGGCTCCGTTCCCACCTATTCTCTCACTCTTTCCCCAACCCTGTCAAAAGCATGTATGCCACCTTTTCCTAACTGCTATCAGTTCTAGAGAAGGGTCACTGGACACAAAACATCAACTCTGCTTTCTCTCCAGTGATGCTGCCAGACCTGCCAAGTTGTTCCAGAAATTTCTGTTTTTGGTATCGGATTGGCCTGAAGGTGCCAGTTTTAAGTTCACCTGTGATTACTTCTGCTTCACAGAGATGACTGATCAATCCGCAAACCCATTGGTTATGGTCAGGATTGCTTGTGGCCAGGATTTGGATCCCACACAGTTGGACGCAGCATGACTTTCCCACTTAAGGTATTATAATTACAGATGATTTTAACCTGAAAACAAAAATGCTGGCGATCACAGTGTTCAGACAGCATCTGTGGAGCAAAAGCAAGCTAATGCTTCGAGTCTAGATGACTCTTTAACAGCCCTGAAAAGTTAAACATTTCGATAGTTTAGACAGAGATAATGGGAACTGCAGATGCTGGAGAATCCAAGATAACAAAGTGTAGAGCAGGATGAACACAGCAGGCCAAGCAGCATCTTAGGAGCACAAAAGCTGACGTTTCGGGCCTCTAGGCCTGCTGTGTTCATCCAGCTCCACAGACAGTTTAGACAAATGTTTTCAGTGGCTGCAGGGTTAATCACAGACAGCACTGATTTAAGGTGATTCACAAAAGAACTAGGGGATTTCATGAATAAAATGGTGTTTTGGGTTTAGATTTGTATTTCTGCATTTAAAGACAAATTTTTCAAATTCTATTTGAGAAAACCACACTAAGGTAATTCCAATTCGTAGATGGCCTAAGCTGACTAAATAATGTTAAAGTTGTAAGTGTGAAAACATCAAAGTAAGAAATGCACCTTCAGTAAAATTTTTGTTTTAATATTTGAAATTACTTGTGTAATTCCTTATAGTTAGTAACTGGATGTTCAAATTTTTATTTTTTAAAAAGTTACTGCTCTTCACAAAGATAATAAGGAGACACAAGGTAAAATCCTTCAATGCAACAAGTGGTTGAGTTTTAAAATATATTATCTGTTAGTGTGATCGTTACAAATTAAATCGAAGCCTTAAAGTTAGGGTTGAATAATGACATGCAAGAGAGAAAATAAAGGGTTTTGAGAAAAGGGCAGGGGAGTGGGACCAGCTGGACTGCATTCTGAAAGAGCTAATGCAGACATGACAGGTTAAATAATCTTCTGCTGTGCTGAAAATTCTATAATCCTATAATTCATGAAGTTCATTGGAGGCAATATTTTAGAATGCTTCAAAGTCTATCAGATTTATTAAATAAATATTTGCAATCTTATCTCTGGTAGTGTTGCCATAGCAACACATTTCCAAAAAGCACCAAATACAGACAGACTGTGAACTAAAATTCTTTGCCAAAGCAAATAATTACAATAAATCAGCATTTTAGGAAAAATTGATATGGCATTCATAAAGTATAGAAGCCTGGTCTTGCTGCCAATGTTATGTGTTCAAAATCATTTTAAATGTCCAAAACATCAAAGATAACTGGAAGGTTTAATGAACAAAAGCAACCATTATTCCCACCCCCCACCCCGCAACAATAAATTACTTTAGCATTCATTGATTATGTCAACTATACTCTTTACCACAGTGGCACCTGTTACAAAGGAATGGTTAACACCTCTCTGATAATTAAAATCAAAACCCCCAGAGAAGCTCACATCACCTAGTGACCTGTTAAAGGAAATGTGAAAAGTGGTATACCTTGGCTCTCACTTCGAAATCTGTTACAAAGGAGAGGTGAAATAAAATGAACTCCTGATAGTCACTCGACAACCGACAAGTAACAGTTTTATTTATCTTACTCTAACAGTAAACAAACTAACAGAACTACTAACAAACTGAACAATTTCCCTTTATCTACTATTCTGAATAAAACAAAATGCTATGCTGTTCCAATAGATATAAGTACCACATATGTAAACAAAACTAATACAAAATATTAAAGCTTAATCTCTTAAAATTACAGACAGGATAGGCCTTTCAGAATGCTCTATGCCTTCTCCTTGGTCCTCCAGTCAGGAACGCCTTCCTCTATTGAAATCTTATGTCAGGAATATTAGCTAAGAGTGCTGTAGTACCTTTATTTAGATGGGACTCACTCTGAGATCTTAGGAGCTTTCTGTGAGAGCCAGTGATTTTCTCTTCCTTTAGAGTTGATGGCTGTTGAGGGCTGCTCTCTTAATCGATGGCAGTTTGCTCTCACACTGAGTTTCAAATGTCCACTTCTTTTATACTCTTGATGACCTGTTGATTTCTTACAATAGGATTGGTCTGAGGCTGTCAAAACCATCAGATTTGAATTGGTTGGGCTTTGGTATCTAGGGCCTGGTTTAAATTAATTGGCTAAATTTGAAACCTGTTGTCTTGGTAAGAATGCTGCTCTGCCTGATTACAGTATACCCCATTGATACAGAAGCCTCTGTGCAGCTGCTTGAAGACATTTTTTTAATCCCCAAGCCTAGAAAAACACGCTTAATGGGGCTACTCACTCTTCGCCCCCTTTTATGTTACAAACAAATTCTAACATTCTGTCTTCTAATCCAGAAGCACTGTACTAACTTTGCAATACCTTCCCTCTTATGACAAATTGAACCATTATTGTGAAAAGAAGGTTTTATATTTTTGTCTAAATGTTAATGCATTTATAACTAGATACATAGTTTGTTAATCTAGAGTTGCCCATTTCGCACTAATTCTACGCACATATTTATAACACTACCATGTATCTTATATACACATTTTCCTCTTAAACCCGCCATAAGATATCCACAATAACATTTTCATCACCCGCAACATGTACAATCTTTAAGTAATATGCTTGCAATGTAAGATTACAACAAAATAGTCTGGTGTTCTTGTCTTTACATCTTTCCAAAAATGTCAGAGTTGTGATCAGTGTACACAACTGTCTCCGATATATAGTGTGCAATATAAACATTAAAATGTTGTGAGGCCAGCACCAAACTCAATAAGTCCTTTTCAACAGTTGCATATTTTCTCTGGTGGATATTGAGTTTCTTTGACAAATAACCAATTGGTCTTTCAATTCCACAATCATCCTCCTGTAACAACGCAGCTCCAACTCCTACATTGCTGGTGTCAATAGTGACTTTAAAGGGTCTCAAGAAAGTGGGCATGGCTAAAACTGGTGCAGTGGGTAATACTTCTTTTAAATTCTCAAATACCTCCTGGCATTGTTCTGTTCACCGAAATTTCATGTTCCTCTTCTACAAATCCATCAGCAGTGCCACCATACTACTAAAATTTGGTATAATCCCAAAAATCGTAGCACTTCTTTCTTCAAGGATGGTCTTGAAAGTTCCTCAATGGCCGTCATCTTCACATTCCTTGGTGTCATCCTTTCATGTCCAATGTTATGTCCTAAGAATGTCACTTCCGCCTTCACAAATTCTGTCTTCGCCAAATTTATGACTATCTTTGTCTTCTGCAATCTCTCAAAGAGCTTTGCCAAATGTACCACATGATCTGTCCATGAATGGCTAAAGAACACTGAGTTATCTATACAGACGCCACAACTCTGTTCATACACCTTTGAAATGTGACTGGTGCATTCTTCATTCCAAAGGGCATTACTTTGAATTGATATAGCCCATCTGGGGTTCATGTCATTTGCTCTTTCCGACAAAGGTACTTGCCAGTAACCACAAAGTAAGTCCAACTTTGTGATGTAAGTGGCTTGTACAACTTTTTCCATACTGTCCTCCAGCCTTGGAAATGGGTATGAGTCTGATTTAGTCAAAGCATTGACCCTTCAATAACTGACACAGAATTGTTCAGTACCATTAGGTTTGGGAAGCAACGCAATCGGCAAACTTCAATCTATTTGACGCAGTTTGATGATGTCTTCTTGTAGCATCACTTCCACTTCCTTCTGTGCCTGTGCTGCTAAGAGAGGATTAAGCCTGTAGACTGTGTTGTTTTATCAGAATAGCACTCCCTTTGTCAACTTCATGTACTATTGCATCAGTTCTCCCCATTCCATTTCTACATATGTTCCCATAGTGCTGCAACAAGCCTTTTAATTCAGTTCTCTATCCTGAGACAGATACTTACTATCCTATCCCATTCTTTCAAGACTTCCTCATTTTTCAATTTGTTATGAGGCACAACAAAATCTGAATAATCTGGATTTGATTCCTCATTCTGAGTTGCAGTAACTAATAGCTGTTTCTCCAGTTCCCTTTCCCTGTCACAGTAAGATATCAGCGTATTTATGTGACATACCCAATAATTTTGGTCTCTAACTTCTTCTCAATCTATGAGGGACCACGAAAACTTGCTTTGAAATGATCTCTTACCACGGGTAACAATACCAATATTTTATTGCCACAGGCAAACGTATGAAATTTAGATTTCCTATCTATTTCTTGCTTCCTTAGATGGTGTGCCATCTTCAAATGTTGTCTGGCTCATTCACGCACTCTGTTTAATCTTTATCTCAACTAAGGTACATGTCCAACGGCAAGATCTCTGACTTCGGACCTATCAACTTTTCCTTCATTAATTTTAAAGGCCCTGTTACTTCTTGTCTGACTATCAATTCAAATGGACTAAACTGAATTGATTCATTTTGAGCATCTCTAATAAATAATAGTAAATTTTTTTTTAAAAATGGAATACCTTTATCCCAATCATTTAGGTAATCCTGGCAATAAGCTCTCAGCATGGTCTTTAGGGTTTGATCCTATTTTTCTGATGCTCCCTGGGGATTCAGGATTGTACACATTTCATTTAAAGTGTTGGATGCCTCAACTATCCATGACCTCCTTTAACAATTTGGCAGTAAAATTGGACTCTTGGTTTGACTGAAGCCCCCGGGTCATCCATAACGGGTAAAGAAAGCAAGCAACTCTTCTACAACATTTTTTGCCTTAACATTCTGTAATGGAATTGCCTCTGGAAACCTGGTAAATACCTCCATTATGATTTGCAAATACTATTTCCCATGTTTTACTTTTAGGGAGGAGACAGCCACAATAAATCATAACACAATGAAAGTTTCTGTAAATGCGAGTATTGGCATTAAAGAACAAAAGAGAAGTAGAGCTCAGAAACAGGACCTTCAGCCCTCCAAGCCTATGCTGATCATCATGCCAGACTTGGATTTGCCTTCAAATAACTGCTCCCAATCCACGTACCCTAGTTCTTGTCTAATGTGGAGGCTCTTGACCCTTACCCAATTAAACACTCTCGTTTGAAGTCCACTCTTGCCCTTACCCTTGATTACTCAAAATCTTATGGAGTTATGGTCACTAAGCCCAAAATGCTCTCCCACTGAAACATCGATCACCTGTCCTGGTTCATTCCCTAATACCAAGTCTAGTATGGCCTCATCTCTGGTTAGATTGTCAACATACTGTCTCAAAAAGCCCTCCTGGACACATCTAACAAGTTGTTCTTCATCCAAGCCCCTGGCTCTAAGGGGGCTCCAGTTAATAAGAGGAACGTTGAAGTCACCCAACATGACCACCTTGCTTTTTTGTACTTTTCTAGTATCTGATTACATATCCATTTCTCCGTCTCCTGTGGGTTGTTGGGAAGTCTATTGGAAACACCCAACATTGTGATTTTACACTTCCTATTCTCAACCTCCACTCATAATGCCTCACTGCAAGACCTCTCCAATGTGTCCTCCCTAAACACAGCTGTGATGTGACCCCTAATCAGCAATCAGGCACTGGTTTTATTACTGCCTGTGGCTTTCCTATGATCTAACACATGTGACAGGTAGTGCAAAATTCAGCCACATCTTTATGTATTCCAGGCCAACAAAGATGGCTTTGTATCTTCGTCACTCCTAGATGACCTCCTACAGGTAATTCGTATGCTACCTACAAAATTTCCTGTCTATATGCTACCAGCAACACAATCTGGTGAACTTCGGCCCATTTCTCATCTACTCTGATCTGCAAAGTTTCCACTTCTGCATTAGGATTCTATCCTTAAGGTAATACCATTCTGGAATACACTCTGACTCCTTTTCCAAGTAGATTTTGTGTTATAAATCTTCCATTGTCTCATTGTTTTGTTGTAAATCCATTAATCTTTCAGAATTAAACGCTGCTGCCCAATTCTCTCCCTGCTTACGTTTTTTCCTTGATGATTTCATCAAACAGGAGGTCAGCTAACTGAAACTCAATTCCTTTGCCTTTCTCTTGTCTCCACACAGTCCACCAAAATTCCAGTGTAATTTTCTTTTGACCCTTCAGTTCTTTGGTTTGCTTTCAGCTTCTCCACTACAATGGGCTTCACTCCTAACTTTGATGCAGCTAGGTCATTTCCAAAAACAAACTGTATTCCTGGAGTTGACACTCTTTCAATCTCTTCCACAGTCTTGATTGCACTTTCTAACCTATCTTACACAGGGGAATGCTAAATCTCTCTCCATTTATTTCACAGATTATCATTTTCTCAGATAACATTTCAGAAGGAGTGCAAATATTTTCATCTCTTACTGTTAGACACTGACCAGCTCCTGTATCTCTCAATATTGTAACTTCTTTACCTTCTTCTCCTGTTCTGCCTGAGTAAGCATTACCCACAGAGGTGAAGTCTTTGAAGAGATTGGGCACTATCTTACTTTCCACCGGAAACTAGGCTGTGCACTCTCCTGCAGCTCCTTGGCTTCTCTTTAGATTTCTTTCACTACCTCAACTAAACCCACTGGTTTAGCCTCTTTTACCACATCGTTTTTCCCAGTGCACCTCTTCATCCGCCAGCAATGTGCATTTGTGTGTCCCCCTCTATTACAGTAAAAACACCTGAAGCCTTTTACCTCTTTTTCACCCTCTTGGGTCTCTTTTTTCACATGTAACGAACCGTTCCCAATGTAATCTACTTTTTGTTTTTCTTTGTAAGATCTCTCTTTTTCCCAATTTCTATCCCTCACAGAGTGAAATTACTGTTGGAAGCTAAATTTCGATATAAGCACTGGCGTGTATTTGTCTGACATCTCTGTAGCTTTTCTCACTGTTTTAACTTTCTGTTCCTCTCCATGAGTTCTTATCATTTCTGGAAGTGAGTTTTTGAACTCATCGAGCAGAATAATCTCTCTAAGATCCTCATATGACTTTTCTATCTTTAATGCTTTCATCCATCTATCGAAATTGCTATGTTTAATTCTTTCAAATTCGATATAAGTCTGACTTAGTTCCTTCTTTATATTTCTGAACCGTTGTCTAAATGCTTCTGGTACCAATGTGCACAGACTCAAAATAGCCTGTTTTACTTCTTCATAATACCTTGACACCTGTAGCCCTGCCTACCAGCTTGGTCTGAATTAATATTATCCAAATATCTTCTGGCCAATTCATCTGTTTAAATCCTCACATCTATTTTGTACTTTTCCTTCTGCCATTTGAAGTCTTTTTGCTTTAAGTTCCAACTTTATCTTTTCCATTTCAAACATTCTTTCTTCTCTCTCTTTTTCCCTTTCTAATCCAAACGTGTTATTTGCAATTTAACTTTTTCTAACTCCACTGCACTTGCCAGTTTCTCTGGTATACCTAAATGTTTGACTAACTCCTTTACAATTTCAGCCTTCCTCTTATCCCTAGTTAAACCCAATTCTAGCCTCCTTGCCAAGTCTAAAAGAATATCCTTCCTCTGTCTTTCTAAACTTTTTTGGCAAAGTTGGAAAGCATCTTCAAACCCCAGAACCTCTTTCCAATGTCAAGAGCCATTTCCTCCCTTCTGATTTAACCAACCAGAAGTAATTAAATTAAACATTTTCTACATCTTTCCCAAGTTTTACTTTAATATCTAGGACACTAATCCCTCAGTACATTTAAATCTGGCCAAATCTATTCAGATCTCATACATGAACTGGCCAGATCCCAGACTTGTGGCTCCAATCTGTTACGAAGGAGAGGTTAACACCTGTCTGATAGTTAAAACCAAAATTCCCAGAGAAGTGCACCTCACTTGGTGATCTGTTAGCGGAAACATAAAAAGTGGTATACTTTCTCTCTTACCTCCCAATCTGTTATAATGGAGACGTGAAATAAAAGACCTCCTGATAGTAACTCTACAGTCAACAAGTAACAATTTTATTTGGCTAATTCTAACTGCAAACACATTAATAGAACTACTAACGAACTGAACAATCTCCTTTTAACTACTATTTCTGAATAACATAAAATTCTAATGGTATGCTGTTCCAATAGATAGAAGTACCACATATTTAAACAAAATTAATAAAAATATTTAAAGCTTAATCTATCAAAATTACAACCAGGATAAGTCATCCAGAATGCTCTTTGCCTTCTCTGCTGTCCTCCAGTCAGGAGTGCATTCCTCTGTTGAATTATTGTGTCAGGAATATTAGCCAAGAGTGCTGTAGTACGTTTATTTAGATGGTACTCACTGAGATCTTAAGAGTTTTCTGCCAGAGCCAGTGATTTTCTCTGTCTTTAGCGCTGATGGCTATTCAGTGCTATTTTCTTAACAGATGGCAGTTTGCTCTCACAATGAGTTTCGAATGCCCACTTCCTTTATACCCTTGTTGACCTGTTGATTTCTTACAACAGGATTGGTCTGAGGCTGTCAAAACCATCAGATTTGAATTGGTTGAGCTTTGGTATCTAGGGCCTGGTTTAAATTAATTTGCTAAATTCGAAACCTGTTGTCTTGGTAAAAAATACTGTTTTGCCTGCTAACAGTATACCCCTTTGATACAAATGTTTCATTTAAACAAGTCTCTGTGCAGCTGCTGCTGCTTGATGACATTTTTAAAAACCTCAAAGCCTAGAAAAACACACCTTTTAAAGAGACCACTCAATCTTTCCTGTTATCATTTTATAAACAGATCCTGCTTTCCAATCCACAAGTACTATATCAACTTCGCAACACACCACATCCCCCGTCCAGATAATATTGGTGACCTAGTAATCTGGAGACCAGGCTCCGGAATCTTAAGTTCAAATCCCACCATGGTGTCTGGTGAAATTTGAATTCAATCAATATTTCTGAAATTTAAATCTTTTCAATAAAGATGGCCATGAAACTATTGTCGTAAAAAGGCATTTGATTTACTAAGATAACATAGTGTGGAGCTGGATGAAAACAGCAAACCAAGCAGCATCAGAGGGGCAGGAAAACTGATGTTTTGGGTTGGGACCTATTTTCTGAATTGGTGCCTATTTTCTGAAGTAGGGTCTTGACTCTAAACATCAGCTTTCCTGCTCCTCTGATGCTACCTGGCCTGCTGTGTTCCTCCAACTCCACACTGTGCTATCTCTGATTCCAGCATCAGCAGTTCATACTATCTCATTTGATTTACAAATACGCTTTATGAAAGAAAAAATCCATCATCTTTATACCTCATTTGGTGTGCAAGTGACATCTTTTAGGTTCCCACTTTGGACTCGAGGTCCAATAGATTGTAAATGCTTCCTTTGCAATTTCCAGTATTCTGAATGAATGTATCCCACCATGGAAACAAGTCAGATTTTGGTTTCACACCCACCATCTGTTCTCTGCTCTCTGAGCTATGGACAAAATCTTGGAGAATTTCCAGCTATCCATTCTTTACTCTGTCGACTCATTTAACATTTTCTTTCACTTTCAAACTATGTGGGTGACGAGAAAAGGTTATTGTTTTATAAATCAGCTCATAACTATCAGATATTATTGCTCTTGTCTCGCAGTTGCAACCCTTTGGCCCTCAATGTGGATTCTTATTGTGGAAGTAAATGAGTTTTAAGCTCCCCTAAGAATATAATCTCCCTCAGAGCTTCACACAAGGTTTTAGTTTTGAATGTTTATATCCACCTGTCAAAATTACTTTACTAAACCCTTTTAAGTTCAATGAAGGCTTGGCCAAGGTTTCTCCTTAAATTCTGAAACTTTTGTCTTAATGCCCAGGGACTAACCTGTGCACAGTCAATATAGATCTTTTTACAGCATCAGCATCACAAGCAATCTCCTCTAGAACAGTACAGCACAGGAACAGGCCCTTTAGACCCCCATGTTAGTGGCAGCGAAATGTAAATTTCCTGTGTTTTACACATCAATGTACTTTGAATGAGCAATGTCAAAGGTTTCCTTTCGCCAATTAATATGTCTTGGTATTTCCTCAGAGGAAATAAAGAATGCCTCCATATTCTTTTCTTCAAATTTTGTTAGGGCCTGTAAACACTCATGGTGTAGGAGGTAAAGAATTTATGAGAATAGAGTTTAGATTGGCTCGCAGAAAACTGCCCAAATGCCCAGACATAGGCTGGGTCTTTGCCTGATTACAAAGATGTGATGAATGAAGTCCTGCAGAGGTCTGTGCTGGGACTAAAGTATTGCAATTTTTATCAATGACTTTGTTGAGGGGAGTGAAGGTGTTGTAACTAAGTTCACAGCGGATGAGGAAAACATAAGTAAGTTTTAGATGCATGTTGATAGTTTGAGTGAGTGGCCAAAGCTCTTGTAGATGAAGTGAAATTGCCATTATCCCACTGCACCATAGGGCTGCTCTCTCATTAGGGAGATCCAACCAGCTGAGGTTTAACCTGAGGGTCTTCATACTTCAGGTGAGGGGAAAGATTGAGAATGAGGTAACTTTTCATTGTAACCTCAGCTGGCCTGGGAAATGAACTCATATTGGCAACACTGAGTGTCACAAATCAGCCATCCAGCCAACTGAGCTAAACAGCTCCCACTGTAAATGTTCAAGCTAGAAGAAATTTAAAATTGGAAGTTGTCCTTTAAGGACATAAATGAGGATCATCTACTTTCCTCTGTGACTTTGCAACTCTCTGCCTCAGAATATAGTAGGGTGGGGTCACTGAATGCTTTTAAGACAATAGTGGATAGATTTTTAATATGTAGGGGATCAATGATTATTGAGGCTAGATGAGAATGTAGAATTCAAAACACAAATACATCAGCCATGATCTTTTTGAGTAATGGAACAGGCTTGCAGGGGGCATACTTCTGCCCTATTTTAAAAATGTGGTTGTTAGGTTATTCATCAATCTGCAAGAATTATGTTGTATTAGGTATAGCTTTTCGTAAATATTCAACACTGCAAGTCTTCAGCTTTTATAGCAAGCCATTTTGAAAGTCTCTGTGTGTTGGATGCATTGACCATTTCACCAATTCTGTTAATGAAATGTGAGGCTGGATGAACACAGCAGGCCCAGCAGCATCTCAGGAGCACAAAAGCTGACGTTTCGGGCCTAGACCCTTCTGATGAAGGGTCTAGGCCCGAAACGTCAGCTTTTGTGCTCCTGAGATGCTGCTGGGCCTGCTGTGTTCATCCAGCCTCACATTTCATTATCTTGGATTCTCCAGCATCTGCAGTTCCCATTATCACTCATCAATTCTGTTGCTAGCTTGTCATTCAGGAAATCACATCTTGAGCCCTTTCCACTACATTTGCTCACAAAGTGGCCTATGGATTCTGTGAGCTTCTGTTGATGTGGCATGAATTATAAACAGTGAAATATGAAAGTTTAATCTGACTTTGAATTGGTCTTTTAAGGTGGTCCATGTCTTTTGAGTACCTTTTAGCTCTTTAGCGATTAATTCTAGACCCTCTTCTGAATTGCTATGAAAATCTTAAAGATTTGCTTCTTTTCAGGGTACACATGAATCTAGAAACCATAGCCCTGAATGCTGTATGAAAATTCTAAATTGTGTTGGGGGGTGAGGGGGGAGGGGAGGTCTGAAGCACCCCAATTTTGATGAGGGAATTTTGTAGACATTCTAACAAAATTCCTTGGAAATTCCCTGTCGACGATCGCACATGCATGCGCGTACACACACATACACACACACACACACACACACACACACACATACACACACAGACACACACACACACACACACACATACACACACAGACACACACACACACACACACACACACACACACACACACACACACACACACACGTTTCCTGTTATTGATTTTTATAATTTAAAATTCCTGTTGTATTTTTTGATTATATGCAATCTTAACTTCTTCAATGTGGCAATATTGTTACAATAAATCCCTTGAGATTCTATCAATGTAGCAGGATTGATGTAGTGAGTGAAATAACTCCAAAGAGGCCAGTATCCTGTCACCAAGTCATTCTTTATTTACGTATGGAGAGGCCTTGACACTGATCCAGCTCCCTCAGAGCCAGCTGTCAGAGAGAACCAAACTTCTATCACTCTTATTCTTATCTGTCAGCAAGGGCTCCCTGTTAAGACCAGATTAGTAGCCCAGTCAGGGAACTAACTTTCTCTGAGGTCCACCTGGCTGACCTCATTGCAATCAGTAGATCCCTCTCCCTCTCAGTATGAGGGTATAAGCAGTTTTTGTAGTAGTTCCTTCTGGGGCATTTTAGCACCAATTCAGGTACCTCCAACTCTGCCTCTGACACTGGTGGTGTGTAACACGCAGTAGCTTGCCTATTGCACCCAGAACGCCCCAGACGAAATTCATCCTCTTCTTCAGGCAGCAAAGGCTTTGAGGCGGTGACATCTGCCATGTCCATCTCAGATTCCAAAGTATGTTCAATGCTCGACAGTGATGGAGACCCCATGGATTCTGGAACAGTCAAAAAGGCTGTCAAGGAGCCAGACAGATTTTGCTCCCACAACGTTTGTGAGTTTGCACTTATCATTTGGCCCATGTGTGTGTTCAGGGCCGTCACACCTACCAGGAATTTTTGTGTCACTGGATATGGCCTTATATTGACTCTGTTTCTTACCCATGCAGGGCCATTCCAGTTGTTCCTACACCAAACCTTGTCACCTGAATTAAAAGGCACTGGCATCTCTGATGCCATTTCATCCCCCCACACCCAGGTCCATGAAGATGAGAGGTAACGCGATGTGGAGTCTTCTCCCCTTGAGCAACTCTGCTGGTGCTGTCTCTTTAGTTGCATGAGGGGTGGTCCAGAATCAGATAGGAACCAGGACAGTTTGCTATCTAATGAACTGTAGGCTGTTTCTTTAAAGCTGCCTTCAAAGTTTTGACTGCTCTTTCTGCCAGACCATTGGATGATTGATGGTGTAGACCTGTCCTTTTATGTCGAATCCATTCAACTTTAGGAAATACTCAAATTCCCTGCTCATAAACTATGGCCTGTTATCTGTGACCAACACTTCTAGGAGTCCGCATATTGCAAAAGATGTGCGCAGTTTTTCTATTGTTGGCCCCATGTTTGACGAATAAATGCTATGCAGGTCCAGCTATTTTGAGTTGGCGTCCACAATGACTAAGAACATTGAGCCCATGAAAGGGCCTGCACAGTTGAAATTTAACTGAATCCATGGTTTTCCTGGATATTCCCACAAATGCAGGGAACTGCTGGTAGTAATTTTTTTCCTTATTGGCAATCTGAGCACTGCCCCACCTATGCAACTATGTCTGCATCCAGTCCTGGCCACCATAATTTCTCACCAACATCTTCCTTTTGGAAACCGTTGGATGGCCCTGGTAGAGTTCAGCCAGTATCTGGCAGCGAGCTTTACTCAGGACAAACCCTCTTGAAAGGTTTCAGTATTTAGTACCTCAAGGAAAGGTAGGCTCCTAGAAGTGAAAGAGCTATGGTTCCACAAGCTGTCAGAAGAATTATTCGGAGATAATGGGAACTGCAGATGCTGGAGAATCCGAGATAACAAAGTGTAGAGCTGGATGAACACAGCAGGCCAAGCAGCATCTTAGGAGCACAAAAGCTTTTTTTGGCCTGCTACGTTCATCCAGCTCCACACTTTGTTATCTAGGAGAATTATTTTTTGCTTTTCATTTGCTCCAATGTCATGAGAAAAATTCATTCTTTCTGCAGACCGGGTCCAATCTCTGATGGCAGGATCAAATGAGTCAAGCTTCCCAGTAATGCTTACCCAAACTCAATGCCGAGTGTTGCAAATGAATTTTTTCAGGCGCTTTTCTATCGGCACCGACGAATTACATGCAGAGAGTCGTTGACACTGCTTTACTACGTTATTGCAGTATTTTCCTTTACTGTTTCTCTTTGGAACTTTAAACTTCACCTTTTTGCCTATTTCAAAGCTGTAACCACTGTTCAAGATGGCGACGATGGAGATAGCATCATCCGAATCCATTCTGCCCGCTTTCCTTTTTTCCTTCTTTTCCTTTCTTCTTTGCCTCTTTTGCAGAGTTTTATTTTAGTTTTTGGCTTTTCTTATTTCCCTTTTGGAGGCTGTGGAGGCAGCAGCAGTGATGGATCACAGAGGCAGTTGGGTCCATTGGCGAAAGATGGTGGCAGTGGTGGTCACTGGCAATACGGTGGTCAGGGCCAAACTCTTGCGAGCGGCGACAATGCCTGACTTGCCTGGGTGGGTCTTAGCCCAGTGGAGTGTAAGCATACCTTCGGTGAAGAACAACTCACCTCCTGACTCCTCAATGCCTGACCACCATCTACGGGCCATGGAATATTGTTCATTCGCCTGAATGAGTGCGGCTCCAAAAGCATTCAACAGTCTTGATGCCATTCAGGATAAAGCAACCCACTTGGATTGTACTACCTTCAACATCCAGTCCACCAGCAATGCATGGGAGCAATAACATGTACTAATGACAACAACTCACCAAGGCCCCATAGGCACTAATCAAACACACAACATCTAACATCTACAAGGACAAGGGCAGCAGATACATGAGAACCCCACCACTTGCAAGATCCCCTCCAAGTGACACACTATCCAGACTTGCAGCTGTACCATCATTCCTTTACAGTCTTTGGGTCAAATTCTTAGAACTCTCTCGGTAACTGCACTGTGGCTGTACCCTTACATTACAAGATGATATCTCACTACCACTGTGACAATGGCATTAAGATATGGCCAATAAATGCAGGCCTAACCAGCGACGCAAACATCCTGTGAATGAATAGAAACTCCAACATGAGATTTCCAATTCTCCTCACCACCCCCCAGCCTCCAATGCCTGGAACCAGTGGTAAACTCCTTAGACCTCCAAAACCCCCACAAATCATCCTGCGCATCAGGCCTGTCACTGCCCCAGGATCAGGAGCCTACCCGATTGAAACCTCTTCCAATCAATTCCCAATGCTCTCAATCAATCCTTCATTGTTTCACCATACGTTTCTACCCTTTCCCCAGTTGAAACCACTTCCTCCTCTGATTGGAATCCCCTTTCTCCTGCAGCTTTGTTTACTGTGAAGAGGAGGGAAGAAGGGTCTCAATGATGAAGTTGCCATGTGGTTTAGGAGGCAGGTAACTGTTACTTTTGGATGAGAGGTGGAGAGAAGAAAGAAGGTAGGGTGCACAAAGGAAGGGTAGGTGTGCTATAGCAGCAAAGGTAGAGGTTCACAATAAGAGCCACAACATAGCTGTCACAGTCTGGGCAAGGCAAGTGAGTAACATATAACCAGGTGGAGAGTTTCGGTGGGGAGCAAAGGTGCCGTCATTCATAAACCTCACTGATGCAGTGGATTGTAAATGAACAGGATGTACATCTTTCAGGGCTGTTCAAAGTAGAGCAGTAGGCTGTTGACAAGTTTGGACAGAGATAATGAGAGAGGTAACATAAATGAGCAAGCGGTTTGCCACTCTATGAGAATGAGAACTGGGACTGAGATGGGCAATGCTAAAGTAAAACAATGGGAAGCCTGAGGCATGGGACAGCATCTTGTCCTTGCAATGGATGTTACTTCAGCAGTTTCTCAAGAAGAAAGTTAAGACAGCTGTAGCATTCGGATTGACCTGGTTAATTGGTAATGTCAGCAATACTGATCAACGCAACATTTCCAATTTATTTGCACCCATACTATCGACAGTAAGATGTTAAGTTAAATGAACATATTTGGCAAAGGTAACATTATGTAAAGAGATGTTAATTCATTAGAAAAAAAGTCTATGAGAGAAACAAGTCCAAGAAAGACTTGAATGGACATTACAATAAGTTCAATCTATCTTTTAAAACAAAGGTAGTGAAACAGCTGTTCCTGGAGAATATGGAGATAAACATTTTATTTTAAATTTCTCCCAGATTAACATTAATGATTTATTGGAGAGGTTGCAAGGTAAATAGACATTATCTGCAGAAACTAAAAGCAGTCTCTTCCTGCTGCTAACATTATGATTGCATAAGAATAACCTGACATGCTCTGCAAATGGCTGCCACTTCTTTCTGCTGGAGCTCAGTGGTGTGTGACTGTCAGAAATACATAGATGCAGTCAAAATGTACAGATAATGAACAACACACTGTGAAATCCATCATGCAGATGCATGAACTACAGCTGCAGATATAGATATGAGCATTTGAGAGAGAAGGCAAGTTCTTGACAGGGAAGAGTTAATCTTCAGTGTCACTATTTGCGAATAATATTTCCAGGCTAACTATTCATTTTCAAAAAAAAGCATAGAGTGAAAATGGACTCGGCCAACTACATCAACCCAAATATTCTGGTCATATTCTTTGTTAAAATTCACATGGGTTCTGGTTATAAATGCATGTGTATAAATAAAACATGCCATCCATCTAAGACTGAAATACAGGAGTCTGCATTAGCCTGTGCAGTCACCTGATCTGTTTATCTTTCCCCAAACTTTGCTTTGAGCGAATGCTGCAATGTAAGTTAAAAAAAACATTAATAATAGAGAGGTGCAGGATGATAAATTAACCAGGCTTGTGTTAATTTTTCATTTTGACAGATTATTGCCTGTCAAAAGGCAGAAGAGCCACCTCTTGTACATATAACGTGGAAGCTTGCTCGTTTTACCAGAGACCCTTTTTTTGCACAAATTAGGTACTGTAGCTTCTCCAATGGATGAAAAATTCATGACAATCTATAATTTACATGGGGGAAGATAACTAATGTACTAAAGCCTGTCATTAAATTGTTTCTTTCTTTCTTTATTCATCTCTTTCAGAGCTGAGGCCAATTCAGCAAAGAATTTGGTATAAATTGCATTTTGTTACAAAGCTATTTAAAATAATTCTGTTATGGTGCTGAATTGTATTGGGCATTGTCTTCAACCAAAATGTATTACATCCATCTTAAAGGATTCAAATTATTTTCGTTTAATTCATTCATTAATGAAAATTTAGCAAACAGAGTTTTACAACGAGGAGATAAAGGCATGATTTTAAGTATAATTAGAATTTCAGTTGTCACTCACCCTCTAGAAATGCTATTGTGGAACTATTTTTTTAACCAGCTCATTAATAAGGATGGGCTCATCTGCAAAGTTGACAATTAGGAGAATTGTACTGATTCTTATGAAGCCCAGAAGTAAATGCATATTTCCCAACATGGGAATGAGACTTGACAGACTAACATTATTTTCCTCACAGGACCAGAAATAACAATAAGGTGACTCAAACGATTTGCACTGGTCACAAAGGTATATATGAGACAAATGTGTGAGAAACCTAAGTAAGGTTTGATGTACACAATTAAGTTTTGAGCTAAAATGTTGTTGTTCACAAGTTAAACTTTTGTCATTTGATGTTTGATATTTCTAAATCAAAAAAAGCCATACATGTCTGTGGACCTTTCCTCATGGGAAAAAGAGCGCTGCATAGCTATTATGTTTCTGAATGTCTAAAGATTGCAACTGCAGAGCAATACAATAGAACTTTGTAATATTGTGCACATGCAAACTTGCAAGTCTATTTTTGTAAGTGGAAGGAGACACTTTCCCTGCCAGCATTTTAATTGACCCATTTCCTTCCACGAGCTCAAGTTAACAACTATAAAAAGAATTTGCTAAATTCTGCTGACATCATCAACTTGTAGAAAAATGGTAATGATTTTGTCATGCAGTAAGCTTCTTAGCATACCTGGAGTTTGAACACTTCTCATCTCCTGAGTAAAAATTTAAGACAGAACATTCAGAAAAAGTTTGCAGTACAAAACAAGCAGAGATTCAGGTTACTAAAATCAGTGGTAGCTGCTTTGTGTGGGGCCTTGCTCTCCTTTTTAATCTTGTTTAGTTAAGCAGCTAATTTATACTTATTTTGTAAACAGATATTTTGTGTCCAATGTTTATCTTTCACCTTGTTTTATATTTTGTTTCTGCATCAGAGAGATGTGTACAGAGCAGTGTAAAAATAAGAACATAAGAGCAGTGGAACGAGATGCAGGAGTAGGCCATCCGGCCCCTTGACCCTGCTCTGTCATTCAATGAGATCATGGCTGATCTTTCCATTGACTCAGGTCCACTTACCCACCAGCTCACCATAACCCTCAATTCTTTTCCTGTTTAAAAATCTATCTTTGCCTCAAAAACATTCATTGAGGTGGCCTCAACTGCTTCCCTGGGCAGGGAATTCCACAGATTGACAGCCCTTTGGATGAGGCAGTTCCTCCTCAATTCTGTCCTAAATCTACTCTACCTTACTTTGAGGCTATGCCCTCTAGTTTTAATTTCATTCACTGGTGGAAAGAACCTTCCTGCTTTTATCTCCCTATTCTCTTCCTAATTTTACATGTTTCTGTAAGATCACTTCTAAATTTGAATGATTATAGTGTCAATCTACTCAATCTCGCTTCATAAGCCAACCCTCCCAATTTCGAATCAACCTAATGAACCTCCTCTGCACCCCCTCCAGTGCCAGTACATCCTTTCTCAAGTAAGGAAACCAGAACTGTACATAGTACTCCAGGTGTGGCCTCACCAGCACCATATACAGCTGTAACATAACCTCCCTGCTTTTAAACTCAGCCCCTCTAGCAACAAAGGACAAAATTCTATTTGTCTTCTTAATTACCTGCTGTACATACAAACCAATTAGTTGTAATTCATGCACGAGGATATCCATGTCCCTCTGCACAAAATAACGCTGCATTTTTTCACCATAAAATAATAGTCTATTGCTGTTATTCCCACCAAAATGGATAAGCTCACATTTACCAATACAGTTCTCCAACTGCCAGATCCTTGACCACGCACTTAACCTACCAATATCCCTCTGCAGGCCTTCAGAGCCCTCTGCACACTTTGCTCTACCACTCATCTTAATGTCATCCGCAAACTTTGACACACTACACTCGGTCCCCAACTCTAAATCATCTATGCAAATTGTAAACAATTGCCATCACAACACTGATCCCTGAGGCACACCATGAGAAAAACACCAATTTATCCACCCTTTGCTTTCTGTTAGTTAACCAATCTTCCATCCTATACCCATAATGCCATGCATCTTTACCTTATACACCAGCCTTTTCTGTGGCACCTTATTGAATCAAATGCAAGTGAGCATAAGATCTGGAAAAAGAGGTGAGGAAGAGGAGACATGAATTGGGAAAAGGATGTGAGCAAAAAGGGAGATGGCAATGAAGGAGAGAAATTGAGAGAGGGAAAAAGGAGAAGATGATGGAAAGAACTAAAAAGGAAGAATCAAAGATAACAATAATCTGACAAGCAATTTGAGAGATGGGAGAGGAATCAATGTTGAAAGATTTCACTGGAAATGCCAAATGTTGCTATAATTCACTCCCTCGCTAGAGAGATAGAGAGAGGCGCTGTAGTAATCACCACATCCTAAGTAAGAATGCTCAGGCAGGATGTTTCATGATGATCTCAGCCTATGAAAGTGAATGAGTAGCCCTGAGATACAGCCTCATCTAATCTTTCATTGGGTGCCTGCTCCTGGGCCCTTTCAGCAGCCATTCAAAGCTGGTTGCTTGTGTACACTGCACTGTAAGTCTGTTCTTCCTGAGCAGACTGCATGTGGATCAGAGAAATGCCTGAAGGTTTGGAAAATATCAGGTATCTGCGAATGAGGGATTGAAGAAGTTTGAGAATAAAGGCGAGAGAGTAAAACCTCATCTAAATCAACCTGCCCACCTCTGCGACTAAAGAACAAAGAGAAACAAAGAAACCTACAGCACAGGAACAGGTCCTTCGGCCCTCCAAGCCTGCGCCGATCAAGATCCTCTGTCTAACCTGTCATCTATTTTCTAACGGTCTGTGTCCATTTGCTCCCTGCCCATCCATGTACCTGTCCAAATATATCTTAAAAGACGCTAACGTGTCTGAGTCTACCACCTCTGCTGGCAACGCGTTCCAGGCGCCCACCACCCTTTGTGTAAAGAACTTTCCACGCATATCTCCCTTAAACTTTCCTCCTCTCACTTTGAACTCATGACCCCTAGTAATTGAATCCCCCACTCTGTGGGTAAAAAGCTTTTTGCTATCAACCCTGTCTATACCCCTCATGATTTTGTAGACCTCAATCAGGTCCCCCTCAATCTCCGTCTTTCTAATGAAAATAATCCTAATCTATTCAACCTCTCTTCATAGCTAGCACCCTCCATACCAGGCAACATCCTGGTGAACCTCCTCTGCACCCTCTCCAAAGCATCCACATCCTTTTGGTAATGTGGCGACCAAAACTGTACACAGTACTCCAAACGTGGCCGAACCAAAGTCCTGTACAACTGCAACATGACCTGCTAACTCTTGTACTCAATACCCCGCCCAATGAAGGAAAGCATGCCATGTGCCTTCTTGACCACTCTATTGACTTGCGTTGTCACCTTCAGGGAACAATGGACCTAACACCCAGATCTCTCTGTTCGTCAATTTTCCCGAAGACTTTTCCATTTACTGTATACTTTTCCCTTGAATTTGATCTTCCAAAATGCATCACCTCGCATTTGCCCGGATTGAACTCCATCTGCCATTTATCTGCCCAACTCTCCAGTCTATCTATATTCTGCTGTAATTTCTGACAGTCCCCTTCACTATCAGCTACTCCACCAATCTTAGTGTCATCAGCAAACTTGCTGGTCAGACCACCTCCACCTTCCTCCAGATCATTTACATATATCACAAACCACAGTGGTCCCAGCACAGATCCCCGTGGAACACCACTGGTTACAGGTCTCCAATTTGAGAAACTCCCTTCTACTACTACCCTCTGTCTCCTGTTGCCTAGCCAGTTTTTTATCCATCTAGCTAGCACACCCTGGACCCCATGTGACTTCACTTTCTCCATCAGCCTACCATGGGGAACCTTATCAAACACCTTACTGAAGTCCATGTATATGACATCTACAGCCTTTCCCTCATCAATCAACTTTGTCACGTCCTCAAAGAATTCTATTAAGTTGGTAAGACATGACCTTCCCTGCACAAAACCATGTTGCCTATCACTGATAAGCCCTTTTTCTTCCAAATGGGAATAGATCCTAGCCCTCAGTATCTTCTCCAGTAGCTTCCCTACCACTGACGTCAGGCTGACGGTTCGATAATTACCTGGATTATCCTTGCTGCCCTTTTTAAACAAGGGGACAAAATTAGCAAGTCTCCAGTCCTCTGGGACCTCGCCCGTGTCTAAGGATGCTGCAAAGATATCTGTTAGGGCCCCGGCTATTTCCTCTCTCACGTCCCTCAGTAACCTGGGATAGATCCCATCCGGACCAGGGGACTTGTCCACCTTAATGTCTTTTAGGATACCCAACACTTCCTCCTTCCTTATGTCAACTTGACCTAGACTAAGCAAACATCTATCCCTAACCTCAACATCCGTCATGTCCCTCTCCTTGGTGAATACCGATGCAAAGTACTTGTTAAGAATGTCACCCATTTTCTCTGACTCAGCGCATAACTTTCCTTCTTTGTCCTTAAGTGGGCCAATCCTTTCTCTAGTTACCCTCTTGCTCTTTATATATGACTAAAAGGCTTTGGGATTTTCCTTAACCATGTTTGCCAGCAATATCTCATGTCCTCTCTTAGCCCTCTTAATCCCTCGTTTCAGATTCGCTCTACATTCCCCATATTCTTCCAAAACTTCATCTGTCTTCAGTCACCTAGACCTCATGTATGCTTCCTTTTTTCTCTTGGCTAGTCTCACAATTTCACCTGTCATCCATGGCTCCCTAATCTTGCCTTTTCTATTCCTCATTTTCACAGGAACATGTCTCTCCTGCATGCTAATCAACCTCTCCTTAAACGCCTCTCACATATCAAATGTGGATTTAACTTCAAACAGTTTCTCCCAATCTACATTCCTCAGATCCTGCCGAATCTTGGTATAGTCGGCCTTCCCCCAGTTTAGTACTCTTCCTTTAGGACCACTCCTATCCTTGTCCATGAGTATTGTAAAACTTACGGAATTGTGGTCGCTATTTCCAAAGTAGTCCCCTACTGTAATATCAACCACCTGGCCGGGTTCATTCACCAGCACCAGGTCCAGTATGGCCCCTTTCCGAGTTGGACTACATACATACTGCTCTAGAAAACCCTCCTGGACACACCTTACAAATTCTACTCCGTCTTGACCCCTAACACTGAGTGAATCCCAGTCAATGTTGGGACTATTAAGGATTTGCTTCTGGGGTCTGCATGACTGACTGAGTGAAGAAGGTATTCACAAGTTATAACCTAGATGAGAACCTGTTATGTTTTTGTGAAGCAAGTTTGGAATTTGGATAATTAGATGTTTCTGTGAGCAATTGGTGTAAAATCATCAGAGATAATGGGAACTGCAGATGCTGGAGAATCTGAGATAACAAAGTGTGGAGCTGGATGAACACAGCAGGCCAAGCAGCATCTTAGGAGCACAAAAGCTGAGGTTTCGGGACTAGCCCCTTCATCAGAAGGGTCTAGGCCTGAAACATCAGCTTTTGTGTTCCTAAGATGCTGCTTGGCGTGCTGTGTTCATCCAGCTCCACACTTTGTTATCCTGGTGTAAAAACATACTGCATTTTCCTGTATTCCTCAGTTTTCAATCTGGCTAGTGTGAAGTGCACATTCTCCCTACATACACTTGAAAAAGTGATTGAAAACGTGTAACCCTATTGTACTGCGACTATTTTGCCCCATTTCTTGTCACTGTCTTTCATCTCCCTGTCTCTGAATTCATTCTAGCTTCAAAGTCTCCCTGGAACGTTTTGTTGACACTAATGACTGTTTGAACAAGGTTCGCCTCCAGATTCCTGCTGACACAGACTTCAGGGTACATTGAGTTCATCTGGTAGAGGATTCACATGAAGAATTCTCCTCTTTATTTTCACTGTGAGTGCAAAAATCTCCACTTAATCCTTATGGTCTAATTCACTTTCATACAGACTAATCTGAACCAGGGTTGAGATCAAAAAGCATTGTGAACTACCTTTCCCTCGCACTTAATTGACATTGTGGGCTTCTCTATGCTGTTGAGTCAGCCATGCGTCAATCTTGGTTCCAGTTTAGGGAATTATCTGGTTTTATTGATTACTTGTAACTTTTGACGTTGACACTTTTTTTCCCCTTTATTCATTCACAGGATGAGGGCGTTGCTAGCTAGGCAGCATTTATTGCCCCTCCCTAATTGCCCAGAGGGCAGTTAAGAATGAACCACATCGTTGTGGGTCTGGAGTCATACATAGGCCAGACCAGGTAAGGATGGCAGTTTCCTTCCCTAAAGAACATTAGTGAACCAGATGGGTTTTTCCCCAATGATCGACAATCGACTCATGGTCATCAGTGGGCCCTTAATTCCAGATATTTATTGAATTCAAATTCCACCATCTGCTGTGACAGGATTCAGACCAGAGTCCCCAGCATGTTAACTGGGTCACTGGATTAACAGTCCAGTGATAATACCACTGGGCCATCGCCTCCCACAGATTGTACTTTATGCCTCAGACTAGAAAGGGTTAATAAACAAAGCCTTCTGAAAATTAAAACTTGAGACTTGTAAAGAAAATAATTAGGAGATGCTCCTTTGTGTTGGCAGCAGGCAATGCATTGAGGAACAAAAAACTCCTATAAGAGATGAGAGAAGCAAAATGGCAGTTGAAGACAAAACATAATTGAACTTTTAAATTGTTTCCTTTTATCAGTATTCACAGGAAATATTGCCTGAATGCATTAACCAAGCTACCAAGGGATATCAGCAGGATTTTATGGGCGCATAGATGTGCAAAAAAAAACTGAAGGAACATTAGTAACTGAAGATTTATAAAGGGGCTGATGCTCTGATATGCACCCAGAGCAATGGGAATGTTTCATCGAGATTGGAGGATGTACTGAGTAAAGACCAGTGCTCCTACCACAAGACTGAAAAACTGTTGAGGTGATTTGAATCTGCAACAAGAGCACAAATAAAACCCCATCAACTACAAGATAATAAAATGTGAGGCTGGATGAACACAGCAGGCCAAGCAGCATCTCAGGAGCACAAAAGCTGACGTTTCGGCCCAAAACGTCAGCTTTTGTGCTCCTGAGATGCTGCTTGGCCTGCTGTGTTCATCCAGCCTCACATTTTATTATCTTGGAATTCTCCAGCATCTGCAGTTCCCATTATCTCTGATACTATTTTAACCCCCATCAACTACCAATAAGTTAACACAAACATTTCAGCTGGTAGGACATTTGTTTATTGTGAAGGAATCAGTTTACATTTATGAGTCTGAAAGTAGCTTCAATCAAAGAGCACACAGCATTTGCTGAAATTTTCAATGAGGAAAGAAAATGGTTTGTGTATGGAGTTAACTGCCAGAGGAAGTAGTGTATGTAGGTGCAGTTACAATGTTTAAAAGACAATTGGATAATGTATGAATAGGAAGGACTTGGAGGGATATGAGCCAAATGCAGACAAGTGAGACTAGTTCAGTTTGGGAGCATGGTCAGCATGGACTAGTTGGACCAAAGGGTCTTTTTCCATGCTGTATGACTCTATGAAATATATGCTTTTAAATGAGACAAAATAGACAGTCTGTCAAGCTTAACGCTGAGAAAATATTTGACAAGAGGGAAAACAAATGACATTCAGCAAAATTGAGCTGTTAATCACATTAACAAAGTGTTGGGCTGGATGAACACAGCAGGCCAAGCAGCATCTTAGGAGCACAAAAGCTGACTTTTCTTTTGAACTTTCTTCTGACTTCAGCTTTTGTGCTCCTGAGATGCTGCTTGGCCTGCTGTGTTCATCCAGCCCCACACTTTGTTATCTTGGATTCTCCAGTATCTGCAGTTCCCATTATCTCTGTTAATCACATTATTTGCTAGAATCTGAGATAGGGGCACTTACACATTGAAAACCGACAGTGATATTGTCAGCTAGCAATTTCCTCAAAACTGCTCCCACTCCACTTCTACAGTTTGGATAGAAGTGCTGTGGGAAAGCCAGTTAGCAGAGGGAACAGATACTCCACCACAATTCTTGTTGTAAACTTGTGAAGATGGATTGGGGTGGGGTGGAGTGGGGTGCACGGAATCTCTTTTTATAACCACTGCACCAAATAGATTTAATGTTGATTTAGCAGGCAATTATAACATAAGAACGTAAGAACTAGGAGCAGGAGTAGGCCATCTGGCCCCTCAAGCCTGGCCCACCATTTAATAAGATCATTGCTGATCTTTGAGACCCAGCTCCACTTACCTATCCACTCACCATAACCCTTAATTCCATTACTGTTCAAAAATTTATCTAGCCCTGCCTTAAAAAACATTCAGTGAAGGAGCTTCAACCACTTCAATGGGCAGGGAATTATACAGATTCACAACCCTTTGGGTGAAGAAGTCCCTCCTGACATCGGTCCTACATTTGCTTCCCTTTATTTTGAAGTGATGCCCTCTAGTCCTAGTTTCTTTCACCTGCTAGCAGGAACAACTCCCTGCTTCCACTTTATCTATTCCCTTCATAATCTTATATATTTCTATAAGATCTTCCCTCTTCTTCTTATATATTTCTATAAGATACTCCCAGTCTACTCAGTCTTTCCTCGTGATCCAACCCTCTCAACTCTGGAATCAACCAAGTGAATCTCCTCTGCACCTCCTCCACATACTTATCGCACTTCAGTTAAAATGTAATTAACTACATCAAAATGAAGGATCCAATTTACTAGGTTTTCTTGAGTAAGAGGAATTTTATGATTGTTAAAATATGGATAAGTTGCGAGTCTAGTACAGACAGAAAGGTGAAGGCAATTGCAGTTTAAATTTCTTCAAACATTTGAGATGTGAGAATAACCTGAATCCCAACCGGATTGTTATCATCTTGTGTACTCATCGGTGACAAAGTTTGCAGATATCCTTAAGTTCTTGTTGAATGGAAGTTTTTCCAAGTTGCTTTCGCACTGGTCGTTTGTTTCTTGAGGTTGAGAGAGACAGAGATAGAGAGGCTTGCAGTACCCTTGCTGTTATCAGTAATGTTTTCCTTCTCTCTTTGCTCTGTTGCTCAAAGCGGCAGATGATATAAGTAGTTTTTTGAGTCCTAAGTTGACAGCTGCAGGTAATCTATGAAGGTCCAATATGTGCAACTTATCTTACAAGTGTAGATTAAACAGGAGGTACAAATTTCCTTGACACTGACTCAGTTGGCTGATATCTGTCTTTAGGTAGTGTGGTAAACTCAGTGAAGAGAGGTGTCCTTGATTCTGTATGGGTTCCCTGGAGTGGCCTCAATGTGTGGTCATGTGTTCACAGCAGCCATTTTAGGTCAGTGTTCATTCGTTTTTTAAAAACATTTTTAGACCATAAAGCCCTCCAGTATTTACATCAGATGATAGTAGGTGAATACCAATAGAAATTGTTTACTGTTATCACAGCATTCTGCCAATGTTAGAGTGCTGTATTAACATGAGGAATTCGATTGCCCTTTCTCAAGTTTTCCATTAAGTACCTTCAAGGCTCTTTCACTCCATCACTTTGGTTAATTAAAATGCAGCTTCCAAAGTTAAAAGACCAATGCTAATCAAAAATTGTATCTCCTGTAATTGTGAAACTATTTAAGGATAAAACAGAAAGCTTTATGATTTGAGTAAAAGTGGAGTACGAAGGGTTGGAATGAGGGTAGGTTGGGTCAAAAAAATTACTTGGCTCTTTCTTAAGGAACTGTATCAAAGCAGAACACTTCCAGTGTAAGAGATGGAGCTTGTTTGGATGAATGAGTTCATTAGAAGTCTCAGCCTAATGTGATCTTGTTGTCACTGTTAAATGCTTACAATGTTGGGAGTGAAGACTGACTGGACCCATACACCTGCCCAAGCAAAGCAGCCGCACTGTCTAATGCCAGCAAACATGACCACGCAGGCAAGAAGGACTCAACAGTAAAGACATCTGAAATGAAAAGGGGAAGGTACTGAAAAGGAGGCTCAACAGAAAAAGTTCAGAGAAAGGTAGGCTTGGAGGTAAGGAACTTACCAAAAAATGGAACTTAAAGCAAAAGGTTGTTGAGGACAATGGAAGGATCCTGGGGAAAGGAGGGTCTAAACTGGAATGCAATGAAGAGAATCACAGTGTTAGGGGCAAAGCAGACAAGGAAGTTTGGGTGCTGCATATTAAGGGAGGGGAGTACAATGGGGTAATTAGGTGGGCTGTGCTGAAAGAGAAAATAGATTAACTGAATTAGGAGCAACGTAAATCTAAGGGTTTGGCATGGGGATCTGGATGCAAATGGGATTGGGAGAAATAAAGGAAAGTCAAGAGAGATAGTGAAACAGCCAATAGTTACAAGAGAAATTGTAGGGAGGCAGATGGGACGCCCAAGAAAATGCAGGACATCTACAATTATGAAAGGAAGGTATGTTCTAGAGGATAAACAAATCAAATGAAAAGTTTACAACCACCCTCTGTCTCTAAATCGGTTTCCAAACTTAGGCCTTTCAGAAAGCACACAATGCAAATGGGAGAAGCTTGAGATCTGTTTCGATGTGTTCCTACACAGCACAAACACACACAACTGAAACAATCAAAACAGAAACTGGCAGGTAGCATTACACAAGCATTCAGTTAAAGGTATTACACTGAGGGATAGCATGCACTGCAGGATAAAGGTGATTATGTTCACATAGCTTCAAATGCAAACATCCCAACCATGTCCCTCATTTATGAGCCTTTGACAAGGAAGCAAACTGAGAATCACTCAGATTGTTGATGACGCCAGGAGTCGGGGTGGGGGCAGGAGTGGTAAATTATTCTACATTCAGCAAATCAGGAGCATTCACAGACCCCTGTACATGGAAGCTCAGGACATGGTGCTGAGAAGTCATTGTCACATGCTTGGAAAGTGATTTGAAGATCTTGCATCTGGGTAACATCAGGAAGTAGGAAAGCTGTGATGAACCCTGGGGGATGAAACTCACTGTGTAAATGTGGATGTAAGGTAGCCTTTCACCCATAAGATGGGTGTGCACATTAAGACACAAAAAGTAGATTGACAGTGTGAAGATCTGAAATGGGAAACATGCATTCCACATTCCAGATGTTTCTTCATGTATCAGTAATTCAACGGCTGACTTAACTCAGCGGTTGTATTAGCTTTACTGAGAGAAATAAGAAGCAGGAGAAGAAGAAACAATGAATGAAGTCAACACAGCCAGAGACTGAAGCTCAGTGACATGCAGCTATGGTTGAGCAGGCAATGTATGAGACAAGAACCAGGGTCTCCAGCACTATTGAGCAAAGTAGCAAGACAGGGTGGACTGAAGGTGTAGCAGATACCTGCAGGCTAGTGAAAGGCAGAGCCTGGAGTATCTTTTCATGACTAAGGACATTGTCACCAATGTCTGCCACATTGTGCAGGAAGACATGCAGTCACACAGCTTGAGATGCAGTATATGCCTGTGAAGGTGATGATTACAGCAACAGGGAATTTCTTAGGTATGTTCTAAGGAAGGGTCACCGGACCCGAAATGTTAACTCTATTTCCTCCTCCACAGATGCTGCCAGACCTGCTGAGCATTTCCAGCAACTTGTTTTTTGTTCCTGATTTACTGTGTCCACAGTTCTTTAGATTTTTATTTAGGGAATTTCTTATTCACCTGAAGCTTTCAAGCTGGGAACATTTGTGGAAGCTCCCAATCAGCGACCATTGTGAGTTACATGATGCCTTTGACTGGAAAGCAATCCAGTTTATCCAGTTTGCCGCTGACCCAGATAATCAAAGTGCCTGTACCATCAAGCTGCCTGAACTATCAGAGCTGCAGCCATCACTGGGTGTCAACAACTACAAAAGCTCATTGAGTGCAGCAAATCATCTATGGACCTCCTTGAGATCATACATCCAGATTCCCAAACAGGAAGGCGTTTTTGTCTTGCAATCTCCAACTCATTTGGGACCACAGACAATAATTCCTGCAAGTTTACATCTGTTATCCATGGAACTGTCACAGTGCTTACATTCTGCACACCACCTGGGGTCTCTCCACCACATAACCTCCAGGACTGCTTCTTTGGTGATGGCACGTAACACCAGAAGAAATGACTAAAGACCCTAGTACAAGGCCCTCAGATTGATGCCAAACAAGCCTGCAATGTTGCAAGACATCCACAAGCGCCAGCATAAGAGAGACTATTGGCCTATTAAAGATATGTTTTGTTCGCTGGATTGCTCAGGAAGAGCAGGATCTCCAGGATAGTGATTGCTGGATGTGCACTGCACATCTAAGATGGTGCAAGTATATAGAAGAAAGAGAGATGGAGCACGCTCCTGAATCCTCAGATGAGAAAAAAAAGAAGTCTGACAGAGATGCTGAAGGAACCAAAGTGGATGATGAATTTAATGTGAAAGCCAGGGCAAAAGTACAACAAAGTAGATAGGCCTGAGAGATCTTGATAACAGTCAGATTTGTGGGTGGATTAACATAAGTGAAAAAGTCTACAAGCACATTATAACATATTAGCATTTCTGCCCTCAAGGAAATGCTTGATTCATAACTTTAAAATATTAAACTATTTTTTGGCATAAATTGTAGGTTAATTTGATCCTTTGACACCAATAACGTCCTGTCAGTTTTCTGGCCAGTGTATCATTATGAAGTTACACAGAATTACCATGGGCTGCCCTGATAATACTCGAATGTTCATTTGCAAAGAACATTCATCTATCACTGAGACGCAGATAGGCTACACTATGCTGATTGACTCCAGTAACTCAGACATCTAACTAAAACTTCTGCTTTCCTGAGATTGTATTCCTCCTGGAAAAGAGCAATGAATAAGCAGCTCAGTGCTTTCTCGCTGCTACAGATGATGTCCATAAGTGTACGAAAAACTGGTCCACAAAGAAATACATACAATCACAAATCCTAAAAGATTGGAAAATCCACAGAACTGTCATACAAAGTGTTGTAGTAGTGTCATTTTAGAAATCCTCCGATGGACTGGGCCTAGTGGACATTGACCTGCTGAGGAAGCCCTGCTCAAATGTGGGTGAGACTCCCTTGACCTGATCAGATGGAGACATTTGGGTCCCTTGGAGGTGGTGCAACAGAGAGCCTCTTGAGTATCCTGAGATGACAATATTTGGGCGCCTGGCTGTGCCTCCTCCATTCTGTCAGTGCAGAATATTACCTCACTGAGCCCTTGAATAGGTGGGCCACATGAAGAGAGAACAATCTCCCTCAGGCCTCTCTTGTCTGACCATGGATTGATGGAGCGACCATCCCCGTCATATTTGGTAGGTAACCATACACCAGAGCATCAGAATCAAACAGAACTTATTCAGACCCCTCTGCCCTTCACTCCAATCTGTGCATGATCTCTGCCACCTCTGCCAGACATTCCTATATGTTTGCATCTTCTTCAGCTTATCTATGACTGAATCTATTTGCATGGGTCTCTGCAGGAGTCTATTGTACAGCAGTCCTCTGGGTGCCTGAAAGCCTCAGCTATTTCTATCTTCTGTAGCTTCAGGTTCATCCTAGTGTTGTGCTGATCAGAATGTGATCCCAAGCCCACTCTGGGTAAATTGTCCACTGAGGTGAATGTTTGCACTAGTGAAGGGTTGGGAGGAAGACCTTGATGGTACATATTCCGAGGTTCACAACTACTCTTCCTTGTAGACGCACTAAAAGCTGTTGGTCGGAGTCGGGCTGGAGGCTGGGACTCTTCTTTGTTCAGTCCTATCTTGGGAGTGGGCTTTGGAAGTTACATAAAAAAACAAAGACTTGTTAGTGCCGTTAGCACCATCCTTACCCAAGGTTTTATTATGACGTTGGTGCTTGATGTGAGGCCATCAGTAGCTGCTTAGAGGCTGGAGATATCCAATCTGCTCTTTGGCACAGGCATGTTTCTTTTGCTGTCTGACAGCTTGGAGACCTGCTTCTTGTAGGCGGTAAAAGGTCTTATCACTGTGTCAGCACCTTTCAGTTTCAGAAGAGGATCATTAAGGCTCATTAATTGGGTAGATGAGTACTTGCCTGTATTGATAGGTATAATAGGGATATCAGTCCTCAGAGTTGGGATTGTCCATGTGCATTACTGGTAGAGAGAATGTGGAACGGTAGAAGTTTAGAGGGAAAGAGGTCTGTGAAAATCATCAGATTTGTTCTTTCTCCTCATTGTGATAAAAGGTCTGCCAACTGGCGTGCATGAGCTCTTGTGTGTTGTGGTTCCAATTACATTTTAGATGTGAACCCTGGCAGACATGTGAGAGATGGTGTCACTGTGCTACGATGTGGGTAGCTACAATGAAGTAACAGAGACTGATGGCACATGAGGCATCTAATGGAGATATCTGTTACCAAAACTTGTGTGTGACAATCCTGTGCAGAGGCAAGCTTACAATGGCAACTCACCCTCACAGGGGCAGAAAGCATTGAGCATACAGTGGTATTTAACTGGCAGGGTGCAGCAGATCATCCAGCATCTTTTGGCAGACTATAGTCAGCTTCCCTTGAGCTATCTATTGTTGCTGACCCATGTCAGGCACCCACGTCCAGACTATCTTCCTTCACTGGAATGTTCTTTCATCGCTATCTCTAGACAAATGCATTTCCGTTCTGTCTTGGACAGCCTTCAGGAGAACCTGCAAAGAATTATTGTAGAACTGTGACTAGTTCTGTGACATTTCCAAGGGCATGCATGATGAGTGGACGTTGAATGATATTTGAGGGAGAATGTTTTTCAAGCACCTTTTAAATATGAAGCCCAGAACATAGGGTGACTGTAAATTTTTGCATTTCACCCAGCCATGAAGCTATAATAAGAGAAGCTAATAACTGTGCAATAAATGCAGTCGACCTCCAAGAGGAAGTATCTCCTGCTTTTCGACCTGCCGCCACACTCAGAGTAAAAAGAAACAAGATTCTGCCCGTTCTTCTCTTAGCAAGTGATGACCTCACAATTGCTGAAACATTTCCATTTTAAATCAAATATGGCTTAACATTCACTAACAGTGAGTTCCAGTAATGAGAAAGAATAGAATCATACAGCAGAAAATAAGTCCTTCAGTCCATCCACCAAACACTAAACTACATCAATCCCATTTACCTGCAGTTAGCCCATAAGCTAATATGCCCTGGTATTTTAAGCACCAGATAACTTTTTAAATGTTGTGAATGTATTTACCTTCACCACTCTATCAGGCTGCAATTTCTATGTATCCACCACCCTCTGGATGAGAGTTTCTTTTCTCAAATCTCCTCGAAACCATATGCTCCTCACCAAAAACTTATGCCCTCTACTCTTATTCACGTCTGCCACGGGGATGAGATTCTCATAATCTTTTTTGTCTGCATCCTTCATAATTTTGCGCATCTCAATCAGATCCCCCTCAGCTTCCTCAGATCCAAAGAAAACAAAGCCAGCCTATCCAGCCTCTCCTCATAATTGAGACTTTTCATCCAGGCAACATTCTGGTGAATGTCCTCCTCCTCATCCTCTCCAGTGCAATCACATCCTTCACTATTTCAATTATTGTGGCAAAACATTCTCAAAAGAACAAGTTTATAGGAGATTTCATTCCTATTTTAAATTTCATCCATATGCTAACATAACATGTACAGCTAAATGAGGAATAAAACACTCAAACTTGCTTTTTTCGAAAATCTGAAAGGCAACCTTTTATTCCGAAGAGCCATTTGCTTCAGCACAATGAGAATTTTTCTTTCATAACTAAACCAGGAAACAAAACTGCTGGGATTCAGACTTGCTCAATTCCCAAAATGCATATTTTAAAATAAATTGATTTGCTAGTATTTTGCTGCAGCTTCAACTTCATTCAGGGGTAGGATGTCAGGGCTGTGCAACTGCAGCAGGAGTCCAGTGAAATCATTACCAAATGTAACCTTTATTGTTCAAAGCTTTCCCGTTGCAGGTTCTTTTCACAACCATGAAGATAGAAACAGAAGTATAATAGTAAAATCCACATGGGTATCCTCCACCTGTCAGTTACAACAATGACTGATCTGCACCTCAATCCCACCTACCTGCATTTGCTCCCAGTCCCTGCGTACTCATACCTAACAAATGATCAGAGACTATCATGTCAGTGGGGAGGTCCAGGAATTGCAAATTTTGATAGGCCATTTTAACCCCCTTTAATTTTAGTTTGTGTGGTGCATCTTAAAAATAACAAACACAAAAGCCTCACCCTTGAAAAAGACCAAAGGTTAGTTTACTACACAACTACTCTGAAAGTTACTAAGTAAAACGTGATTTGGTTATTTACTAAAATGCAGATACAAAGATTAAAAGTGAGTACAGAATAAAGGTACTTCTTAAGGTGGACATAAGATTAATCTCTTATTGGTACAGGCCTAACTTGCTTGAGAATTTTTTATTCTGAAGTGAAAGGGGTTGAAACTTAAAGTTAGAGTTAATCAAATGTGATAGCTTCTGTAGTTGAATTGCAAGAAAATTCTCCCTCAGGTGGAACAAACAGAACAGGTTCTTGGACAGAATGAATGCCCAATCAGTTTACTTTTGTGGCACTGACCATTGTAACATTTGGTAGCTTGGTTCAGCATGGCAGTCCTTCGGTTATTTTGTCTTCTTTTGTCTCTATGTGAAGAACCATTAGTGACTGGTTGTACCTCTCTGAGTGTCTCTCAGACAAAATGTTGTCTCACAGTCTGCCTCATACAAATCGTAACTTAAGATGGCCCGTATATAGCAAAGCTAATGCAACAGGCTTCCGTATTATGTTGTGGTCCCGTCAACTGTCTTTTCATCGTGGTAACTAATATTTAAACTGTCTCAACTAATGGGTTGGATATTTCTTGATGCCAAATTGTGGTGAGCTAAGAGGGATATTCACACCTCCAGAGGAACTATTGTCATGGAGTTTCTGCTTCCCCTAAGAAATGTTCATTGAATTTCAAAGACGTCTCTTGTGATTTCATTCTGAAATAAGTACAGTCAGGCCCCATACCAGTTCAATTCACAAGGGTGGTCATGTTACTTCTCAGAGCCCATTTTTGAAATTTCGTATGCACTTTAAAGACAGATAGGCTTTTTAAAAAACACATAATTACACAGTCGTGCCAGTCAGTCATAAAAGCTGTAATTCTCTATTTTTATGTTAACCTTTGCATAAAAAATTTCTACCTGATAATATTTGTAATAATATTTAGAGCTCAACAGACAGAATTGCTTTTTATGATGTAAGATCAAGTCATAGAGTAATGTTCAATAGAAGGAACAAGCCAAAGTCAAAAATACACACAACTCTTAAAAATAGAACTGCCATGTGCTCACATTGTCCTCTCATTGTTACATTGAACACATTTGACGATTAAGTACAGTTGTCAAAAGTTAGTTCTACAAATTGCATTCTACAAATATTTTCATTCGAAAGTCCTTAGCTGATTTTTGTTTATTTGCGGAGGAAACAGAACAAGCATACTTTCCATACGTCGTTGTTTTCTCAGTTATAGTGAAATATTTGCAATTTTTTTCCCCAGAATAGAATGCCACTTTAAGTACACAAAATAATTTCACAAACACCAAAGTGAGGACACAAGCTCAGTTGTGAAATCTTTCAGATTTAGGTAGCTTGATAGGATTCATTCCCAAGGTTTATTACTTGAATAATAGGCAGTGGGGTAAAGTACTGTGAAGTATTGATTACCTTGAGTACTGCACCACTGTACGGAAGGTAACACCTTAAGGAGAAAGGGGAAGACAAATTAGATAAGAATATTATAGAAAGGTACTTAAGAAGTTGGTTCAATCTGACATAAAAATATGCATGGTGGCATCTGTCTCGGGAGTCCAATCTATGTCTGATAGGGCCATAGATGATCCTTTTCTCCATAGAGTTTCACAGCTCACTTATCTATTTACCTCACTTAAATACACTTAAACACACCTTACTTTAATCTGAATAATATAATGATATATTTCCTGAAAATGGAATCTGAAATGAATGTTAACTTAATAAATTGGTGTAATTATTACTAAATATTATTAATTATTATAATTTATTTAATTTTGTATTTTTTAAGTCAGATTATGTGCATCCTATTGACAGACATGAACCAATATTGATGACAGGTCTGGACAGGTTCATGAACTGGCCACTGCTTCAGCCTAGCAGATGGAATGTTGATTCATTTTAATGACTATGCAGATTCATAGATATAAGTTGGAGCAAAAACCTTTATTAAAATGCTGACATTTATAAATATTCCTTAACTTCTTAATTTCAAATGTCAGTATGTAAATTATGAAAGGACATTGGCAATGGGCCGGGAGGTGGCCTGTAGAGTTAAAGTGGAGAAGTGGAAGCAATGGAAGAAAGAAAGAAAGAGAGGAAGGTGGAAATAGATCAGGACCAGTGCTTCAGGCAGATTTGAGGCTGTCACTACATACCTGGTGACAACTATGACTGCAGGATGCCCCATTGCAGGGCTCCCTTTCCACAGTGGTAGCCAGACAGCTGGGATCAGTTTTTAATTCAAAATATTTTAAAGCATTGAGGTAGTGCTTCAAGGTAGAGATGCCTTTGTTCTCCCTTACTGCAATGGCAAATTGGAACTCCAGCTTCAAGAACTTGCCAGTTGTCTTAATTAGACAGCAAACACATCCTCTGGCCATTCATTGGACAATTGTGGGAAAAATCACTGCTTCAACCATGTCCATTTGATCCCGATCCAAAACTAAAATCCTGCCCCGAGGTCGTCTGCATATGTGGCTGAAGATAAAGGAGACTGCTGCAAACAGACAAGAGCAAACTAGAATGTGTAACAACACAAAGACAGAAAGGGAACGGGCAGAGAAAGGGCCTCAGAATGAGCAAGTTACAAGATAGTCAGTAAGCAAACATTGAACTTCACATTGGATGGCAGGGCCTTTGTAGGGGGTGGAGTTAAAATGGAGATACAGAGAATTCATTACCTCTGTAACAAGTTATGACAGTTTGTAGGCTATATTATAGAAACATAGAAAATAGGAGCAGGAAGAGGTCATTCAGCCCTTCAAACTTGCTCCACCTTTAAATATGATCATGGCTGATGTACTTAGTATCCTGTTCCCACATTTTCCTCACAATCTTTGATTCATTTGGCTCTAAGAATGATATACAACTCCTTTTTGGAATCAGTCAATGTTTTGGCATCAACTGCTTTCTGTGGCAGAGATTTCGACTGACTCAACATTCTCTGGGTGAAAATAATTCTCCTCATGTCAATCTCAAATGGCCTACTGTGTAACCTTAGACAAAGATCCTTAGTTTGGACTCCCCAGTCATCAGGAATATCCTTTTTGCAGTTACTATATTCATGGAATTTAGGGAAATACAGAGGAATGTCATACAAACCTATAAAATTCTGACAGGACCTGTTTATTCCTGTTAGAATTTTATAAGTTTCTGTGAAATCCCTCCTCCTTTCTCTAAATTCCACTGAATAAGTTCCTAATCAGTCCAGTCTCTCTTTATACACTGTCTTGCCATGCCAGGAAACAGTTTGGTGAACCTTTGTTGCCTCTGCTCCATAGCCAGATCTTCCTTCCTCAAATAAAGAGATTGAAACTGCACACAATACTCACCAAGGTCCTATTCTTTTGCAGCAGGCATCCCAGCTCCCATACTCAAGCCATCTTACTATGAAGGCCAACAAAGCTAGAGGCCTTCTTGACTATCTGCCACACCTGTCTGTTTACTGTCATCAACTACTGTAGAAGGACACCCAGGTCTTGGTGTACATCCTTCTTTCACAATCTAGTTCCATTTAGAGAATAATCTGCCTTTCTGTCTTTGCTACCAAAATGGGTAACCTTACATTTATCTACATTATACCTCGTCCACCATTCAGTTTCCCACTCACTCAACTTGTCCAAATCACTGAAGCATCTCCGTGCTCCTCCTCATAGTTCGCCTTCATAGCTACATTTTTGCCACCTGCAAAATCAGAATATTACTTAGAGTTCCTTCGTTTAAAAAGGCTTAGAAAAAATGCCTGTTATTCCCATTTGTTTCCTGCCAAACATTATCTGTATCTACATTAGTACATTAATTTCAAATCCTTGCACCTTAATTTTATGATGTGGGACTTTATCAAAAAGTTTCAGAAAGTGCAGTTCACTGGCTCCTCCTTATCAACTGCACTAGTTGTGTCCTCAAAAAAATTCTAAAAGTCTTGTCCAGCATGATCATTCTTTCATAAATACCTGCTGGCTCTATCCTATCCCGTAACCTTTTTCCAAGCCCCCTGTTATTAAATCATTCACAGTGGGCTTTTGCATTTTCTGTACGATCAAAGTCAGGCCACCAGTCTATAATTCCCTGGTTTGTCTCTACCTCTTTTTTTCAATAGTATGGTTACATTAGCTACACGCCAATTCATAGGAACTGTTCCAGAGTCTATAGTTTTGTCTAGACCACTGAATAGAATGAAACTACTTGCACGTTGCCATGTATTATTACTGCATACCTATGCATACTTTAAGAATTAATGCAAGTGTGAAGAATTTTGGATGCCGAAAATCTTGTAATAAGAACAAAACATTAGAATAATTCAGAACGTCTCGCAGTTCTGCTCAAAGGTCATCAATATTTAACTTTGTACTTTTCCATCCACAGCATATTTTCAGCATGCCTTCTTTTAATTATTAACAACAATTCGTAAGTGAAGTGCCATATATTTTTAAATATAGAGAACAATGATAAGTCCTCTGATTATCATTTTTTATTCTATTGTATGTACCCTTAATTACTTTACAGCTTAGCAACAAAAATCTGTTCACAAGGCATTTGTTCCTCAAAATGCAGATAAGAAATAAAAATTTGTCCTGGGCCTAAATATAGAAGTCTCACTACAACTCTTACTAATCATATTTCACTTTTATGTTGGTAACTCGCAACTGTGGCTTCATCATAAAACACATCAACAGTAACAATATCCATTCCATCACACACGCTCTGACATATCTACAGAGTCAGATCTCCAACTTAATGATTCATTTCTTACTGCACAATTGATCCACTCCCACCTTTACTATTGCTGTTGGCTCGTCTTTCATTTTACATTCATATTTGAATTTGTATGCAGAGGATTACATTGCCGAAACTTAAATTATATGTATTGAAAGGGTAACTTATGAATCAAATCTAATGTTAGATTCTTCAGACTGTTGATATGTACAATTGTGAACTCTTATGGCCTTTTTTAACATTTGGGCCTGGTTTACTACTTTGAAAATCACCTGCTCAATTTCTTGTTATACCTTGAGGGGTGTTTGGACCAAGAGACCCAATAGATTTAATCTGATGAGCTTTCTTCTTTGAAGTATAAGTATCCAGAGTTTGGCAATGGCTTTGGTATTTTTCCACAATAACCTTATGCTTCCTTGTGCATTCTTACATCATGAGAATCATCAGCATTATTTTTTTAAAAATCCTTACAGTAAAAGAGGGAGAAGGTTGGATGCTGAATTTGCACAAGACACTATTTCAGCCTCTGCTGAAATATTGCACCAAACATTAGGAATGTGAAGGCTTCAGAGACCCTGTGGTTGGTTTGCTCACTGAGAGACAGTAAAGATTGGTTTAAAGTGTGAAAAATTTCATTCTGGTGTTACATTGAAGAAGTTAAGACAAATTTCCTTTGACAAAAGAAGGCTGAGAAACAGGTTTGATAGATGCATTTAAATTATATGGAACCTGGACAGAGTAAATAGGGATAACAAAGTGTGAGGCTGGATGAACACAGCAGGCCAAGCAGCACCTCAGGAGCACAAAAGCTGACGTTTCGGGCCTAGAACCTTCATCAGAGCAGGCCCGAAACGTCAGCTTTTATGCTCCTGAGATGCTGCTTGGCCTGCTGTGTTCATCCAGCTTCACACTTTGTTATCTTGGATTCTCCAGCATCTGTAGTTCCCATTATCACAGGGTAAATAGGGAGACAGTGTTTGCACCAGTGAGGGAAGCAAAGGAAATGCGGCCTGGAATGCACTGCCTCAGAGTGTGGAGAAGGCAGGTTCAACTGAATCATTCAGAAAGAAATTAGACTTTTATCTGAAAAGGAGAATGTACACAGTTACAAGGAAAGGATAAGGGACCGATACAAAGTGAGTTGTTATTCACTGAGACAGCATAGTCCTGATGAGTCAATTACCTCTTTCAATGCTGCAATAAATTTTGTGATGCTCTGACGTTATTCAAGTCCCCAGATCAAGTCCCACCTGCTCCAGAGATAACATCTCTGAACAAGTTGATTACAAAAATAGGTTAAATAAAAAAAACCAAAAGGGGTTTTGATTGGAATATTGAATTGGCTACCCGGATGGTGGATAGTAGTTAAAAGTAAAAGCTAAAAAAGTCGCATTGCTTTTGGGGTAGGTAGATCACTCAGTTGTGTGTGATAACACTTCTAAGAAGAAGGGAGAAACAAAATAAAGTAGCCCTAGAGGGCTCTTGTGGCACAGTTGTATCACTAATGTTGAATCAGGTAGCCTGGGTTCAAGTCTGTCCTACTCCAGAGGGATGTAAATACATCTTTGAGCAGGTTAATAAGAAAATAGGTTTCTAAAAAAAAATTATAGTAAAGCAGATTCAGATGGCTCTCGTGACAGTGTCCCTACTTCTGGAGCAGAAGGCCTGGGTTCAAGTCCCACTTGCTGAAGGTATGCAATAACATCTCTGAAGAGGTTGATTATAAAGTGTAGTTTAAAAAAAGACAGATCCAGATCCCATTCTCACCCCACATTTGGTGGTTTGTATTGCCCATACTGGGCTTTATTTGTAAATATTGGCTGCATGGGTGATTATGGTGGTGGTTAGTAAGTTACTAAAGAGAGCCACAATGATTTTGGTGATGGGAAAGTTGCTCAGTTGTCTGTGGTAACACTTCTGAGTACACAAAAAAACGCAGACCAAGCCACAGCAATGTGGTTGACTCTCAGCTGCCCTCTGGGCAAATTAGGGGTGGAAAATAAACGCTGGCTTGGCCAGCAATGTCCATATCCCATGAATTAATTTTTTAAAAAGCAGACTCAGGTGTTCTTGTGGTGCAGCAGTTGAACCAGGAGGTCCTCCAGAGGTGCATAATAACGTCCTGAACAGTTTGAGTAAGACATATTTAAAAACAAAAGCAGACTCACACTTTAAAAAAATTAGCTTTATTATCACATTATCTAATGAGTTAAGTGAAAAGTTTAGAAGTCACCAATTATGGCACCATCTTATGTTCAACAGACCTAGGTACAGACTTTTCAGTACAAGCTCTTAGGAAAAAAACAATTAGAAAAATAAATAAATAAAATGTCTAGCATTATAGATTGTAGGAATAAATTAGAAAATGGAAATAGATACCAAGTATCATCCCAGGCTGGGACTAGCCTTTGTCGTGGTGCTATTCTGTTGTTCAACAATAAATTATGTTCCTTTCTGGTTGGGCTTCCTGAGTTATTAAACAGGCATTCTTATTAAATGGTAAAAGGGTGAAATATTAGAAAGAAGCTAAATGTGAGAAGTACTAGAAGGAATGACATCCTTGAACGTGGTAAATCAATAAGGCTAGATGGACAGAATCCCGTATAGTTAAAGGAAATCTGAGAGGGAATAATAGACACTCTGAATGACCCTCACTGGATACAGACAAATTATCAAAAATTTGGAGATTTACAAATGCTGTCGCATTATTTAAGGAAGGTATAAGGTATAAGACAAATTATTACTGGTCGGTCAATCTGACTTTGATCATGATTAGAATCCATTCTAATACTCAGACAGACATGGATTAGAAAAGCATACTTCAGCTTAGTTTTCCTCAGGAAAGGTTGTTTCTTACTAACTTTACTGAATCTTTTTGAGAGAAGTAACAAGGATGCTTAATGAAGGTAGCACAAGGAATGTTGTCTATATGGATTTTTAAAAGGCATTTGACATGGTCCAACATTGCAAACAAGTCAAAAATTTAAAGCTCATGGGAATCAGTGGAATGTGATGATTTTGATTCAAAATTCACTCAGTAATGGAAAACAAAGCATAATTGTCATTTATAAGATAACAAAGTGTGGAGCTGGATGAACACAGCAGGCCAAGCAGCATCTCAGGAGCACAAAATCTGAGGTTTTGGGCCTAGACCCTTCATCAGAGAGGTGGGTGGGGAAAGGGTTCTGGAATAAATAGGGAGAGAGGGGGAGGAGGACCGAAGATGGAGAGAAAAGAAGATAGGTAGAGAGGAGAGTATAGGTGGGGAGGTAGGGAGGGGATAGGTCAGTCCAGGGAAGACGGACAGGTCAAGGAGGTGGGATGAGGTTAGTAGGTAGGAGATGGATGTGTGGCTTGAGGTGGGAGGAAGGGATGGGTGAGAGGAAGAACAGGTTAGGGAAGCGGAGACAGGCTGGGCTGGTTTTGGGATGCAGTGGGGGGAGGGGATGAGCTGGGCTGGTTTTGTGATGCAATGGGGGGAGGGGAAGAACTGGGCTGGTTTTGGGATGTGGTGGGGGACGGGGAGATTTTGAAGCTTGTGAAGTCCACATTGAGACCATTGGGCTGCAGGGTTCCCAAGTGGAATATGAGTTGGTGTCCTTGCTGCCTTCGGGTGGCATCATTGTGGCATTGCAGGAGGCCCATGATGGACATGTCGTCTGAGGAATGGGAGGGGGAGTTAAAATGGTTTCATGTTTTTTTCAAATGGAAAGTAGTTTATGGTGACAACCCATGGGGATCAATGTTGGGTCCCTTGCCCCGGAATGATATCCGGGTTTTGGTTGATTAGAAGGAAAAGTAGAAAATAGAATTCAATTCTGAGAAAATGAGGTAATGCATTTGTTGAGGACAAACAAAGTGAGCGGATGAACAATAAACAGGAGGGTACTGAGAGTGGTAGAGGAACTGTAAGACTTTAGACTGAATGTTCAATAGTCCTTGTAGGTGGCAGGACAGGCAAATGAAGCGGTGAAAGCGTATGGATTGCTTTCCTTGACTGAATTGGGTACCGAATACAAAAATAATAAAGTAATCCTGGAACTGTAAACAAAAATACTGGTTAGGCCACAGTTGGAATTGAATTGATAGGCCTGTTCACCGCATTATACAAAGAGGATAAAGTTGGAGAGAGTATGGAAGAGATTTATAAGAGCGTTGCCAAGGCTTGAAATTTGCTGCTCTCATGAAAGATTGGATAGGCTTGGATCTTTTCCTCTGAACACAGAAGGTTGAGTGGTGGCCACATTGAAAAGAACAAACTATTAAATCTAGATAGAGTAGATAAGAAACCTTTTTCCCATAGTGGAGAGATCAATTACCGAGGAATAATGATCTAAAGTGATTGTTAGAGGGATTATAGGGTACGTGAGGTGAAAGCTTTTCACCCAGATAGTGACAAGTATCTGGAATCCATCGCAGTTTTGATGTTGAATTATTTTAAAAGTATTTGGACTGCTGTAACCTGCAAAGCTATGGATCAGATAGTGTAAACTGAAATTAGATTGGGTGGCTTTCATTTCTTTTATTTTGCCTATTGTTGACACAAGATTCTGAATAGCCTCCTCCTGTGCTGCAACATTTGTACAGTTCTGTGGTTCAGAGATCACCAGCAAACACAGAGCTACACTTGATTCTATCCCCAATTAACACCTACCTGAGTAATCAACTACCTATCTATGTAGCCCAGGCATGTCCCTTCCTCTCAACTAAGAGACCGGTGTTTAAGTCCAACCTGCAAAGGTATGTAAGGAACAGGTTGATTAAAAATATCTAGCTCAGGGTTTCTCAGGGAAAGGCATCCGTAATTGCAAGAGTGCTAGAAAACAATTTAAGAAAACAATGCACATGCCAGAAACTCAGGGTCAGAAAGGTGATTTCAGATACTTATTGAAAAATTAAAGTACTTATGCTAAGTTTTATAATTCTGTGTTAAGATATGATTTCCTTGGGCAAAACACTGGCAATTCATTTTTGTCGACCATAGCATTTGCTTTGCAGCATCTGAAGACTATTAATATGCTTGCACTAGCCCTCAGCAAGTTACATATAACTTTACAGACTTTACTCTACATGTAACCATTTATTATCTCATCATAAAATCTAATGTTGTAAACGTACATTTAATCAAGAAGATTTGCATTTCAATCTATTGACTTGTTTTAACAGAATTTTAAGTCAGGGATGAAAGATTTGTTTGACATTGCGAATCTTGCTGTGTTGAGATTTTCCACCGATACTTACAAGCAGAAAAAAAAGTGTAATTACAGAAATTATTATTTTTGTTAGTAAAAGTACAGGTTTGACTAAACATCATTGACTGTGAATAGGATTCTTCAGCTTCTCACTTGAGGAATCTTAAATAATATTAGACTGAAGTTTATTTTTCCTTTTAAATCAACAAAATATCTTCACTGATAACTTTCGGACAATAGGTCATTCAAGATTTAGTCAAACAGATTTAAATCCTCTGTTACATAATAGCACAGTTAACGCAGGCAGATTCCATGAATACAAAAGTGCCTGTACAGAAATATCCCCATTTCTTTGCCTACAAAAGAACTAGCGACAAATTGAAGCGAGCAGACAGTTGAATAAGCTCTCTATAGACTGGAAAACACATTGGAAAAAAAAAGCTGCCTGAATTGAAATGATTTATCTCTCTGCATAAAGTCCTTTACTTTTTAAGAAGAATTAATTATGTTAAAAGGAAGATTGCCACCTCGCATTGGAAATGCACTCAAAGTATGATTGCACTCAAGTATTGCCTGAGATTGAATTGGGTAAATTCTGATTCAGATGTTTGAAAAATTATTCCATTTTAATTCTTATTAGACATCAGATGACACATACTGGCTGATTCTGGTAAGTGCAGCATCAGCACAAGTTTAAAAGCACAATTATTGTGAAACTGTAATAGATTAAATACAATATAAAGGTTTTGACTGTGAATGTGAGTTTGGGCAGCAAAAATTTGATTCCAAATTTAAATTTAATGTCACAAACATGGCCAAATAGATAAAAAGGCTACATGGCAATCAACGGACCACACAGTTGATGGGGGGGGGGGGGGGGGTGCGGGGTGTGGGGCGTTGCTGTTGGAGGGACCAGGTCCAGGTTGAGCCCCAAGTTAATGAAGAACCTCTGGTCACAACCACATTAAAATTACCAGCATCATGCAGGGAAATGCTATGTTTGTCCATTTAAAGCAACTATGCCAATCACTTGACAAGGATAAAGGAAACAATGACAGGAAACTTCATTTGGAAATAAGACAGTATACAAATAATATTATCTGGGAGACTAAGTATATACATAAGTATATGACTTCTGCAGTTTGCTGCTGTAGATTTGAGTACCAATAAGGGGTCCAATTTAGCATATCCTGTTGCCATAGTAGTGATTGACAGCCTTTTCAGACAGATCCCCTTAAAGGGACATGTACTTCATATTTCACCTTCCCACTTTCCTCTCAGCTAAAAGTATACTCCTAGAGAATCAAACCATGTACATGACCACAAAAGAAAATGATATAATGTCTGAATAAACAATTATACAAAGTAATAAACTTATATTTCAGAAGTTGACTGAGGTTGTTGCATTTTTTGTTTCTTCTTGGACAATGTCACGTTCACAATAAAATATTGTGATGCTTTTGGTTGTGTTGTGGTTTGGCAATAGTTTTGTTGCACTGTCATGCTTTTTGATGTTTGCACTTGGCTCTGGTCACATGCTGATGATTTCAACTAGCTTCCATGTGCCATCAGCTGGTTGATAGACTCACATTTCCTGCAAAATATTCAGGTTGGGTAATTCATTTCCTGCGTGCTGGTCATTTACATCTTGCATCTTTCTGTGTTTGTCTGAGTAATTGTGTACCACTGGCAGAATTGATACACGTTAATTGGGGAGGGTTGTCCCTTCTTGTCAATAGAATTGTGGAATTCTATTGTTTTCACCATATGATAACATTAGCATGCTCAGAATAAATATACATATTCAGTTAAATTATGCCACTCAGCTTATTGTCTGATGATCTTCATTGCAGAGTTATGTTATATTTTCCAATTGTATCCATGGTTCTTGTCATTTTCTTGCTGATGCAATGAATGATGACCAAGGACAGTAGACCCCCCAATACCTGAACCCAGGGCATCTATACAATAAGATGCCTTGAATGACCAGAACCAGTTATTGCTGTGGCACCTGAGTGTAGTGGATCCCAAAGCTGGAATGTATGAGAAAATTGCATGTGATGATTTAGAATTGGTTGGTTGAACATTAATTTTCCACCATTATAGCTAGAAAACCTTTCAGTATTCGAACTGGAAGGATGTTTGCTCCTGCTCTGGCGCCCACTTTTACACATACACTACGTTGATGCTTTAGCTGCGGGCATATAATCTGAATGTTGAAAGATAGCTCCTGTTGGTACAACAGTGCCAACAAATTCTTTGATGATCATGGTGCTGAATATCTGCACACTTTGTGTAGCAAAGTGCTGGTCATCCTCATCATCTTATTATATTATTGATATTTCATGAATAATGTCTTAATGCTGTTTGGTGTGAACTCTTGGTTGTTTGGGAAAAAGAGGTGCTGTCTATTTTTTGTTATGATCCTTTGTCATGTTAAGCCACTTGTTCTAGACTTTGCTTTCTGCATTTGGAGCTTCCCGTATCTTTTGCAGTGTGAATTGTATGTCCTTTTTTTTTAAATACGTGCATTTTCTATAGAGATATATATATTATGAAACTGCATCACTCATGTTGCTGACGAGGTTCGCCTCTATTGGCTACCATGCCAATGGCAGCTAGATCCTGCATAATCTGTTAACCCTGTCAACCCAATAAAAGGGCTTCATGCATTTGTCTGCTTGGTAGTAGTGTTTCTTCACTAAAATATTTTGGGTTGGTCTATCTTGGAACGTTTCTATGAGGTAGGTGCTGTTATGACATTGGATTATTCTGTCAACTCGCTCTGTTGTCATGAAGTCACAGTCACACCCTTTGTCTCTGGACCTGCGTATATACTGGTAAATGGTCTCTGTCCATTGTTGCCTGAAAGGAGCGAATACCAGCCACCATGTATTCTGGAACTGAGGTCTATACTTAACTGATTTTCAAGTATTGATCATCAGGCAGACTGGATCTGTTCAGCTCAATCTGTGGAGGCCTTCATTGCCTAAAGCAATTTTAATTTCAAAGAGCTGGCTATCTGGTTCAGAAATATCAAGGCCCAGAAAACACAGCCTGCACATTGTCGGAACAAAGGGAACTCAAATGGAACGTCTGCTGCCTTCTAATCAAGTGTTCGAAATTTTGTTATCGTCTTCTGGCTTTCTGAGGATTTTTAATGCAATCTGAATGAAACTTTTGACAGCTATTGAACTATTTCTGTTTTCCCAGTTTTATTCTGAACTCTTCTTGATTTTAGGTTTGAAAATGGCCGTAGGGACTCATTAGTAAAGTTAAATGATGGGGAAAAAAATGTTTGTTTGCATGTTTTGGCTTGCTGTAATTGAGTGGACTGTTATTCCCAGTGCTTTCTAAGCTGTTCCTGACCTCTTGTAAGGGCAATAAGCACCAGTAAAGGGTTCTCTCCTGTTTTAAGAATTCTGCTTGAGCTGGACCACGTGGAATCTGCTGTTTAATCTGTCCCTGCACTCACCTTGCAGCAGTGTGATGATTATTTATAATTGTTGTCAATATTTGAGAACTTGGGTTCTAAAGTAGGTTTTGTTTTTAAAATCTGTGGAGGTGATTTTTGAATAAGGATCTCTTTTTTGAGTCATGGGTTGAAACAGCATTTCCAAGAAACCAAACTGAATGACTAGACTGAAGAAGAGTCTAGGCCCGAAACATCAGCTTTCCTGCTCTTCTGATGGTGCCTTGTTATCTTAGACTAGACAAGCTGCCTGGTGATAATAAGAACTGCAGATGCTGGAGAATTCGAGATAACAAGGTGTAGAGCTGGATGAACACAACAGGCCAAGCAGCATCTTAGGAGCAGGAAGGCCAACATTTCAGGCCTAGACCCTTCATCAGAAATGGGGGAGGGGAAGGGGGTTCTTAAATAAATAGGAAGAGAGGAGGTAGCAGATTGAAGATGGATGGAGGAGAAGATAGGTGGAGAGGGGACAGAAAATTCAAAGAGGCGAGATGGACCCAGTAAAGGTGAGTGTAGATGGGGAGGTAGGGAGGACATAGGTCAATCCAGGGAGGACAGACAGGTCAAGGGGGCGGGATGAATTAGTAGGTTGAGGATGGGGGTGGGGCTTGAGGTGGAAGGAGGAGAACTGATGAGGGGTCAAGGCCCGAAACGTCAGCCTTCCTGCTCCTAATTTGCTGCTTGGCCTGCTATGTTCATTCAGCTGTACACCTTGTAATCAAAGAATTGAAACATACCTTTTCTTACTTGTTAGTCCTTTCTAAACCATCTTATTGCTTTGTTTTGTTTATCTTCTTTGTTGCAATAAACTTATGTTCTTTTGTTAAAAGTATATTGGAAACTTCTAGTGAACTTATTCAGTGACTGGCCACCATGGTAGCCAAACTGCAAAAATTAAGCTTTTGGTCTATCAACCCAGGGTTCACTCTAGAGTCTTATGGTCCACTATAATCATCAGCTGTAATTGTAGCAGCAGGTAAACCTATACTGTATAAATTGCCCAAAATATGAACAACCTTATCAGGTTCCAATGCCTACTCATTGTAAAGTGAGGTGCAATGACGATTGCTGCAAGATTGATGCTGTCAATGAGATTTTGATGCTTTGACCCAAAAAAAGTAGGGGGTATGGCTCAGGGACAGACAGCTGAGATCAAGGGAATCCCTGGAGGCATATAGGGGATCCAGGAGTTTACTGAAGAAGGAAATCAGGAGGGTTAAAAGGGTGCAGAAGGTAGCTTTGGCTGAGAAGATGAAGGTGAATCCAAAGAGATTATTTAAGCAAATTAAAGGGGAAAAATGACTAAACAGAGAAGAGGACACCTCAAGGACCGAAGTTGACATGCCTCTGTGGAACTGCAGGAGATGGGCAAGGTCCTCAATGAATATTTCCCCACTGTGTGGACTACGGAGAAAGACATGAAAACTTAGGAACTTGGGGAAACTATCGGCAATATCTTGGGGATAGCCCATATCACAGTAGGGGAGGTATTGAAAGCATTAGAATGTATGAATGTGGATAAATTTCCCGGTCCTGGTCAGATATATCCAAGAACCCTGTGAGAGACTAAAGAAGAAATTGTGGGGACCCTGGCTGATTATATTTGCAACATCGCTGGCCATGGGTGAGGTCCCAGAAGACTAGAGGGTAATGAATGTTGTGCCCTTATTCCAGAAGGGCTGCAAAGAAAAGCCCTGGAGCTATAGACTAGTAAGCTTAACATCCGTGGTAGGAAAGTTGCTTGAGAAGATTCTGAGGCACCAGGTAATCCAATTTCCTCCCATAGCCCAAAGATGTGCAGACTAGGCGAATTGGTCATGCTAAATTGCCCATAGTGTTCAGGGGTTTGTACATTTGGTGGTTCTAGGGGGATGGTCTCAGGTTGGTGCTCTGAGGGTTGGTGTGGGCTTGTTGGGCCAGAGGGCCTGTTTCCACACCGTAGGGATTCTGTGATCTGTGACCTATGATATGCATGCATTTAGAAAGATGGGGCTTGATTAGGAGTAGTCAGCATGTCTTTGTGTGTGGGAGTTCATGTCTCACAAATTTATTATAGTTCTTTGATGAAGTGACCAGGAAGGTTGATGAGGGTAGGGTGGTAGAAATAGTCTATATGGATTTCAGTAAGGTCTTTGATAAGGTTCCACATGTTAGGCTGCTCTGGAAGGTTAGATCTCATGGAATCCAGAGAGAGCTGGAAAATTAGATATACAATTGGCTTGACAGTAGGAAGCAGAGAATAATAGTGGAAGGATGCTTGTCAGACTAGTGACCTGTGACTCGTGGCGCTCCTCAGGGGTCAGTGCTGGGCCCATTGCTGTTTGTTTCATATATCAATGATTTGGATGCGAATATACAAGGCATGATTAATAAATTTATGGAGGACACTAAAACAAGTGGTATCATGGACGATCAGAAATTGCACCAGTACCTTGTTCAGCTGGGGAATTTGACAGAGAAATAGCAAGTGGAGTTTAATATAGAGAAGTGAGAGGTGTTGTATTTTAGAAAGTCAAATGAAGGTAGGAGTTTCATGGTGAATGGTCAGGTCTTAAGGAGTGTAGTGGAACAGAAAGACCTTGGAGTTCAGGTGCACAGTTCTCTGTAAGTGGAGTCTTGGATAGACAGGGCAGTGAAGAAGGCTTCATTTTCCACTTGGGGACCCTGCAGCCCTCTAGATTCAATATCGAGTTCAATAATTTTAGGGCCTAAACTTTCCCGTAACCTAGCCTCCTACTTCACATGCCAGGCCTTGTTATCACACAGCCTGCCATCTCACGCTTCCCACTGTTAGTCATTAATACTCCCCATTAACAGCTATTCACCCTCCTAGCCAGATCATTATCAACTCCTTCATCTATCCAACAGCTCTTCTCTCTCTTCGGGCTCTATCCTATCATTTACTCCCTACCCCATTCCCCTCCTTATTTTCTGCATACAAACCAATGTTTTCCTAGCTACCATCAGATCTGAGGTGAACCAAAATGTCAATTCTGAATTTTTTCTTCACAGATGCTGCCAGACCTGCTGAGCTTTTCCAGAAACTTCTGTTTTTGTGCAGTGAAGAAGGGAAATTATGTTGCAGCTGTACCGGACGTTGGTAAGGCCGCACTCGGACTTATTGTGCTCAGTTCTGCTCACCTTGCTAAAGGACAGATGTTATTAAACTGGAGACAGTGCACAAGAAATTTACAAGGATGTTGTCAGCGCTCAAGGGACTGAGTTATAGGGACAAGCAAGGAATTTTTTCTTTGTAGTGTGGGAGACCGAGGAGGGATCTTATAGAAACGTATGAGATCATGAGGTGCTTAGATAGGGTAAATGCACTCAGTATTTTTCCCAGGGTTGGTGAATCAAGGCCTAGAGGGCATCATTTTAAGGTAAGTGGAGAAAGAATACATGAGAACATGAGAGGCAACGTTTTTACACAAAGGGTGGTACGCTTATGGAATGAGCTGCCAGCAGAAGTGGTTGAAGTGGGTACATTAACAACATTTAAAAGGCATTTGGACGAATACTTGGATAGGAAAGCCTTAGAAGCATTTGGGCCAAGTGCGGTTAGCATTGATAGATATTTTGGATGGCATGGACCCATTTGGGCCAAAGAGTCTGTCTCCAAGCTATAGGACTCTATGACTATGGCTATGGTCAGCTCAGGCAAAGAGGCATCACACTCAGCCTCCAACTCAGCTGAACATTTTGATGTTACACAGCATCATAGTGTTATGAATGTAAAGCTTTAATAAAATGGTTATCTTTTGCTCTGTGTCTTTAAACTTAAGGTAAGACAACAATATCCCTTCATGTTCCATTGACAACATCCCACTCTATTCTTCAACCACAAAACTTGGCATCAACAAACCTCCAGCATTACCTTATCATCAGGTCTGCTCTCAGATCAAATCATTCACCATTTCAACCCTTCAATACTTTGCTCTGGAGTGCAGCGGCTTCCCCAGCTGAAGAAGGTACTGCTTCTGCAAGTCACTTTGCAAGCAGGGACACATGTGCCTTTCATTCATCAACACAAGATTACTCCCACGTCTCTTAGTTCCATTTCATTGCATTCACTCACTTTGTACGTACTTTTAGGCTGCCAGGCTCCGTCTGGGTCACATTGCCTTCTTTATTGCTCAGTTACAGGTTGAAATCTGTGTGGCTGGCTTGGCTTTTAATTGCAGGGGCTGAGGCTACTAGCTTGTCATAATGGAGAGCGCTCAGTAGTGTGTATATGTGACTGTGTTGCACAATGCTACACTGGCATCACACCTACACATGCGCCAGCAGTTTAAGTGGCAAACACATTGCTAATGCTTCAAGTAAATGGCCTCAGTGGGATGAAAGGAGACTACAGTTAGCCAGGGCATTCCACTACAGATTCATCCTATTCCAGTCTATTGGATTGATCATGGTCAGTAGAGTACATAGATCCCAAGCTTAGATTACATGCTTGCAATCTGGGGATTGGGTTATAGTTATCCTGCAGATCAAATGCTACCAGTTCAAGTATTACAGATTATGTTGCTATGGTGACATCAATCCAATAGGGAAGGAATCTTTCCTGCAATGAGACAAATGGAGGGGTTGAGTATGATGGAAGTGGATAGTAGAGTTGTTCATGGTGATACAGGAGCTGGAGAAGTGGCAAGGTACCCCAGTGAAAAGCAGGAAGTACATAGAGCAGGAAAGCTTAGTAGTTTGAGAGACCAAGGCCATTGAGCGGACACCTGCATGCAATGGTAAGAGTTGAATTTCATAGTTTTGCTGAGAGTCATATGCAGTGGCAGAGTTAGTGTGAGGGAACAGAAAGAAAATGGTGGCACTTACCATTGTCTGGAATGGATAATCATTGACCTACCTCTTCTTGCACTGCTGGACATCCTGCGGGACTTAGGACACAGCACTGACACAGATTTCAATCTGGGTGGAATCTGTCAGGTGGTGTGGCCTCCTCTGAGAGTCTCCAGAAGTAAAGGACTATTCTCCCCTCCACCATTCCATCCACATAGACCTCCAGATCCCTGTCCATGAAGCAGGAAGCAAGATTTCCTCTTCTCCTGGGCCATGTTGATAATGGTCAAGCCTCACAGTGAATGGGCAAATTCCTGGTCTGCAGCATCTAAATTGGTGTGCTACTGAGTTTTACAAACGACACCAGTTGCATGAACACCGGAAGACCCTGGCAGTGTTAAATCCTTCTACCCCTCCAGCCAGGCAATTCCTCAAGAATGACACCCAAGAGCCCAGATGCATAATTAAAGACAGGAAGTTATGTGAGAAACTTCACCCTGAACCATGGCCAACATGACATATTGAAATTCACCTGGAAAAACATTTCAACTGGAAGTTAGACAATTTCACCCATAGTGTTAAATGATATATGGATGACATATTTTCATGGGTATTGATTAATGTTATGTTGGAGCATTAATTAAAATGTGCAATATTAAAACAACAGCCAGGTTTAGTAATTCATTATTTATGTACCAAAGTAAATGTAAAAGTCTGTTTAACAAACAAGTTAGAGGTGTAGATAATAAAATGTGAGGCTGGATGAACACAGCAGGCCAAGCAGCATCTCAGGAGCACAAAAGCTGACGTTTCGGGCCTAGACCCTTCATCAGAGAGGGGGATGGGGGGAGGGAACTGGAATAAATAGGGAGAGAGGGGGAGGCGGACCGAAGATGGAGAGTAAAGAAGATAGGTGGAGAGGGTGTAGGTGGGGAGGTAGGGAGGGGATAGGTCAGTCCAGGGAAGACGGACAGGTCAAGGAGGTGGGATGAGGTTAGTAGGTAGCTGGGGGTGCGGCTTGGGGTGGGAGGAAGGGATGGGGGAGAGGAAGAACCGGTTAGGGAGGCAGAGACAGGTTGGACTGGTTTTGGGATGCAGTGGGTGGGGGGGGAAGAGCTGGGCTGGTTGTGTGGTGCAGTGGGGGGAGGGGATGAACTGGGCTGGTTTAGGGATGCAGTGGGGGAAGGGGAGATTTTGAAACTGGTGAAGTCCACATTGATACCATATGGCTGCAGGGTTCCCAGGCGGAATATGAGTTGCTGTTCCTGCAACCTTCGGGTGGCATCATTGTGGCAGTGCAGGAGGCCCATGATGGACATGTCATCAAGAGAATGGGAGGGGGAGTGGAAATGGTTTGCGACTGGGAGGTGCAGTTGTTTGTTGCGAACTGAGCGGAGGTGTTCTGCAAAGCGGTCCCCAAGCCTCCGCTTGGTTTCCCCAATGTAGAGGAAGCCGCACCGGGTACAGTTGATGCAGTATACCACATTGGCAGATGTGCAGGTGAACCTCTGCTTAATGTGGAATGTCATCTTGGGGCCTGGGATGGGGGTGAGGGAGGAGGTGTGGGGACAAGTGTAGCATTTCCTGCGGTTGCAGGGGAAGGTGCCGGGTGTGGTGGGGTTGGAGGGCAGTGTGGAGCGAACAAGGGAGTCACGGAGAGAGTGGTCTCTCCGGAAAGCAGACAGGGGAGGGGATGGAAAAATGTCTTGGGTGGTGGGGTTGGATCGTAAATGGCGGAAGTGTCGGAGGATAATGCGTTGTATCCGGAGGTTGGTAGGGTGGTGTGTGAGAACGAGGGGGATCCTCTTGGGGCAGTTGTGGCGGGGGCGGGGTGTGAGGGATGTGTCGCGGCAGATGCGGGAGACGCGGTCAAGGGCGTTCTCAATCACCGTGGGGGGAAAGTTGCGGTCCTTAAAGAACTTGGACATCTGGGATGTGCGGGAGTGGAATGTCTTGTCGTGGGAGCAGATGCGGCGGAGGCGGAGGAATTGGGAATAGGGGATGGAATTTTTGCAGGAGGGTGGGTGGGAGGAGGTGTATTCTAGGTAGCTGTGGGAGTCGGTGGGCTTGAAATGGACATCAGTTACAAGCTGGTTGCCTGAGATGGAGACTGAGAGGTCCAGGAAGGTGAGGGATGTGCTGGAGATGGCCCAGGTGAACTGAAGGTTGGGGTGGATGGTGTTGGTGAAGTGGATGAACTGTTCGAGCTCCTCTGGGGAGCAAGAGGCGGCGCCGATACAGTCATCAATGTACCGGAGGAAGAGGTGGGGTTTGGGGCCTGTGTAGGTGCGGAAGATGGACTGTTCCACGTAACCTACAAAGAGGCAGGCATAGCTGGGGCCCATGCGGGTGCCCATGGCCACCCCCTTGGTCTGTAGGAAGTGGGAGGAGTCAAAAGAGAAGTTGTTGAGTGTGAGGACGAGTTCCGCTAGGCGGATGAGAGTGTCGGTGGAGGGGGCCTGGTCGGGCCTGCGGGACAGGAAGAAGCGGAGGGCCTTGAGGCCATCTCCATGCGGAATGCAGGTGTACAGGGACTGGACGTCCATGGTGAATATGAGGTGTTGGGGGCCAGGGAATTGGAAGTCCTGGAGGAGGTGGAGGGCGTGGGTGGTGTCACGGACATAGGTGGGGAGTTCCTGGACCAAAGGGGAGAAAATGGAGTCCAGATAGGTGGAGATGAGTTCAGTGGGGCAGGAGCAGGCTGAGACGATGGGTCGACCGGGGCAGGCAGGATTGTGGATTTTGGGAAGGAGATAGAAACGGGCCGTGCGGGGTTGGGGAACAATGAGGTTGGAGGCTGTGGGTGGGAGGTCCCCTGAGGTGATGAGGTCATGAATGGTGTTGGAGATGATGGTTTGGTGCTCGGGTGTGGGGTCATGATCGAGGACGCGGTAGGAGGTGGTGTCGGAGAGTTGGCGTCTGGCCTCGGCGATGTAGAGGTCAGTACGCCATACTACCACTGCGCCACCCTTGTCTGCGGGTTTGATGATGAGGTTGGGGTTGGAGCGGAGGGAGCGGAGGGCTGCCCGTTCTGCGGGGGAGAGGTTGGAGTGGGTGAGAGGGGTGGAGAGGTTGAGGCGGTTGATGTCTCGACGGCAGTTGGAGATGAAGAGGTCGAGGGAGGGTAGGAGGCCTGGGGGTGGTGTCCAGGAGGAGGACTTGTGTTGGAAGCGGGTGAAGGGGTCAGTGGAAGGAGGGTTAGGCTCCCGGTTGAAGAAGTAGGCGTGGAGGCGAAGACGGCGGAAAAACTGCTCTATGTCCAACCGTGACTGGTATTCGTTGATGTGTGGTTGTAGGGGGACAAAGGTGAGCCCCTTACTAAGGACTGACCGTTCGTCCTCAGTCAGTGGGAGGTCTGGGGGGATGGTGAAGATTCGGCAGGGCTCAGTGTGGCTGTCTTCTCTGGGGTTGCAGGCTGTGGAGGTTGTGGGCGGAGCGATGAGGTCGTTGGCCGTGGGCGGGGTTCTGTCGGCCGTGGGCGGGGTTCCGTCGGCCGTGGGCGGGGTTCCGTCGGCCGTGGGCGGGGTTCCGTCGGCGTCGGCCGTGGGCGGGGTTCCGTCGGCGGTTGGAGGATCGGGGTGGGCGGCAGCAGCTGCGGTGAGGGTGGTGTGTGGGCTGTAGTACCTGGACGTGGAGGTGGTGACTGCAGCAGCGGTTCCGGAAGTTCTGTGGCCGGCGGAGGCGGATGTGACGTCATCGGTGGGGTCTCCGGCCGTGTCCTCATGGTCAATGACGGCGAGTGCATGGTGGGGGAGGGGCAGGGACAGAGTCGGGATTTGGGAGGCGCAGGAATCCTCTGGTGGGTGGCAGGGGCCAGTGAGTTGGTTGTACTTACGATTTTTGGTGTCCAGTACAGCTGAGTGGAACTGGGTGTTCAGTCTGTGGATCCTGCGGAGGATAAAAAACAGCAGGGGTCCTTTGCAGGTCTGGGAGAGGGAGGCTCTGAGCTGGGGCAGGCTGGATTGCAGTGTGTGGAGGTGCCGGCGCATGGCTGCGAGTGTCTGTTTCAGGACTCGCAGGGAGAAACGCTTCTGAAGGGTCTGAATATTCTGGGTGTAGAGGTGGTCACGGTTGGGGCCAAATTGGGAAGGCTGAAATGTGGACTGTAGTCCCTTGGGGATGATCTGGTTCCGTAGGCAGGTGCTGAGAAAGGTGATGTGGCTGTGGTACCTGGTTTGCTTCAGGACATGGTCGAGCAGTTTCAAGGCCGAAGAGATTACAAGAGAGTTGCAATGGGAGAGAGATTCCCTGAGGTTGGTCCGGAGGGAGGAAGGTAACTTCTTCAGGTTAGGCATCCCTGGAAGAGGCTTCGCAGTGAGGTTAAAATAGTATCAGAGATAATGGGAACTGCAGATGCTGGAGATTCCAAGATAATAAAATGTGAGGCTGGATGAACACAGCAGGCCAAGCAGCATCTCAGGAGCACAAAAGCTGACGTTTCGGGCCTAGACCCTTCATCAGAGAGGGGGATGGGGGGAGGGAACTGGAATAAATAGGGAGAGAGGGGGAGGCGGACCGAAGATGGAGAGTAAAGAAGATAGGTGGAGAGGGTGTAGGTGGGGAGGTAGGGAGGGGATAGGTCAGTCCAGGGAAGACGGACAGGTCAAGGAGGTGGGATGAGGTTAGTAGGTAGCTGGGGGTGCGGCTTGGGGTGGGAGGAAGGGATGGGTGAGAGGAAGAACAGGTTAGGGAGGCAGAGACAGGTTGGACTGGTTGGACTTCACCAACACCATCCACCCCAACCTTCAGTTCACCTGGGCCATCTCCAGCACATCCCTCACCTTCCTGGACCTCTCAGTCTCCATCTCAGGCAACCAGCTTGTAACTGATGTCCATTTCAAGCCCACCGACTCCCACAGCTACCTAGAATACACCTCCTCCCACCCACCCTCCTGCAAAAATTCCATCCCCTATTCCCAATTCCTCCGCCTCCGCCGCATCTGCTCCCACGACAAGACATTCCACTCCCGCACATCCCAGATGTCCAAGTTCTTTAAGGACCGCAACTTTCCCCCCACGGTGATTGAGAACGCCCTTGACCGCGTCTCCCGCATCTGCCGCGACACATCCCTCACACCCCGCCCCCGCCACAACCGCCCCAAGAGGATCCCCCTCGTTCTCACACACCACCCTACCAACCTCCGGATACAACGCATTATCCTCCGACACTTCCGCCATTTACAATCCGACCCCACCACCCAAGACATTTTTCCATCCCCTCCCCTGTCTGCTTTCCGGAGAGACCACTCTCTCCGTGACTCCCTTGTTCGCTCCACACTGCCCTCCAACCCCACCACACCCGGCACCTTCCCCTGCAACCGCAGGAAATGCTACACTTGTCCCCACACCTCCTCCCTCACCCCCATCCCAGGCCCCAAGATGACATTCCACATTAAGCAGAGGTTCACCTGCACATCTGCCAATGTGGTATACTGCATCAACTGTACCCGGTGCGGCTTCCTCTACATTGGGGAAACCAAGCGGAGGCTTGGGGACCGCTTTGCAGAACACCTCCGCTCAGTTCGCAACAAACAACTGCACCTCCCAGTCGCAAACCATTTCCACTCCCCCTCCCATTCTCTTGATGACATGTCCATCATGGGCCTCCTGCACTGCCACAATGATGCCACCCGAAGGTTGCAGGAACAGCAACTCATATTCCGCCTGGGAACCCTGCAGCCATATGGTATCAATGTGGACTTCACCAGTTTCAAAATCTCCCCTTCCCCCACTGCATCCCTAAACCAGCCCAGTTCATCCCCTCCCCCCACTGCACCACACAACCAGCCCAGCTCTTCCCCCCCACCCACTGCATCCCAAAACCAGTCCAACCTGTCTCTGCCTCCCTAACCGGTTCTTCCTCTCCCCCATCCCTTCCTCCCACCCCAAGCCGCACCCCCAGCTACCTACTAACCTCATCCCACCTCCTTGACCTGTCCGTCTTCCCTGGACTGACCTATCCCCTCCCTACCTCCCCACCTACACCCTCTCCACCTATCTTCTTTACTCTCCATCTTCGGTCCGCCTCCCCCTCTCTCCCTATTTATTCCAGTTCCCTCCCCCCATCCCCCTCTCTGATGAAGGGTCTAGGCCCGAAACGTCAGCTTTTGTGCTCCTGAGATGCTGCTTGGCCTGCTGTGTTCATCCAGCCTCACATTTTATTATCTTGGAATCTCCAGCATCTGCAGTTCCCATTATCTCTGAAGTTAGAGGTGTACTAAGTTTTAATAAACGTAACAATGAACACAACATTTGCATGAATATTTCATTCCATATGGTAATTTTTATTTATTTCTGGTTTGACAACTGTCTCAGCTTATTAGTTTATCATATTACTTTGGGTTTTTGGTTCCACTTTTGTTAGCATAATATTCACTTTGTAATCATGCATTATTCTTTGCCTCAACATTCTTTGCATCTGTGTGTCTTCAATAATTAAAGATAAAGAATGAAGTTTGCTAAATAATTGACTACATTATGTGCTGTTCTAATGGGAATCTAATTAATGTGAAAGTAGGCTTATTGCCTGGAGGGGAGGGACAAGCTTTACACAGGTCATTGCAAATGAACATTTTATACACTTACATTCAATCATCTTCTCTCTGATTTGTGTGGCCAAGGAAGCAAAATAGAATCTCATCATTTTAAATTATAAAGAATAATATCATCTTTATTTAAATAGCATTTGTTTAAAAGCCACTAAAATCCATGTGAATTTCTAACTCCATAATTTATGTCTTTGATCTACTCCTGGTAACAAGTGGAATAGTGAATTGAAAGTAAACAGCACTGTTTCATATTTATCAACTACACTTTAATAACTCATGAGAGTAATTAATTGTGGCTCCATTTGCTCAGATGACCATTCCAACTCGGAGAAAAAGTCTGGCCTTAGTCAAATCAAACTGTATTTCCTCTACATGCCTTAGAACTTTGCTTACTAAAAAAATTCCAGCATAACAATATGGAATTGGTGTGAAAGTGATGATTTTTGACCCAACAGGCAAATGTCATGCTCATAAAATCTTACTTTATTAGAAGAACTTTTACCATAGATTATTCATGTCTTCTCTTTCCAATCTGGAACCTTGTGTTCAAAAGTAAGGATTAATAAATTGTACTTTCTGATTCCAACTAAATATTAGCAATATATGAAAATAAACTAATCAATTTTAAAGACATAAAGTGGGACATTCTGATAGTTAACATGTTAATGGTTGTTCAGTTTTCAGCAAGAATGCAAATTTGAAGTGAAATCCCATTGGAATATGTTGTTGGCCATTTAAAATGAACACACGTTTTCATTAATAAAATTGAGCATCCTAAAGTAATTATATGGCTATGTCCTAATGATGTGATTAATAAAAATTGACGATGTTGGAGATAAGCATGCTAAGCTTGAGTATTCCTAGTGCTGATTGAATAGCCCAAATAGTCAGTATAAAAAGACCTGTCAGTTTAAGGCTAATACTTTTCTTTTAGAAACCTGAACAAGACAGCTAATGATTACATTTTCTGCACATCTCAGCATGGGAGAACTGTTAATTGCTGAAAGGTATTAATAACCACAAACCATATCATTAGACAAGTACGAGATACTTTCTCTCCCTGAACTTCAACTTTCTTTCATTTAGAATGGTTTTCACTTTTATTAATCTCAGAGAAACCAGTTTTGCTGGAAATCTTACTAAATGATAGCTAATAATCAATTTTACAGTCAATTTCAACTCATGACATAGCTATCCTTTGAATGCTTTCCATATTGATCAACTGCTTTCAGAGTACCCAGGTATGGTGCACAATATTCCATGATCTCTATAATTCTTCCAATAATTATATCATTATATTTTTTATCTTCCTTAACTAAGAATGTAACCAGATGTTCTGGTCAGCAGTGAAGCAAAGGTGCTCACCACTAGTCTCAAAGGAAGCAGCCCACAAATGCATATCACGGCATGGGCATTTTCTCAAGTTATTTTGAAACGACCATCAAATTCTAAGGATTACCAGGTGCCTGGCAATATCAAACAGGTAAACAGCCAAACAGGGAATAAAATTGATAAGTTGTGTAAATGTTATCAAAAATGGAAGATAGTGTTACATAAAGATTTGGACATATATATTGGAATATCATGTTAAAATATCATAAACAAATGTTAACTTGAAAACGAAGATGGTGATTTTATCATAGTGAAAAAAATCTGACATTACAGAAACACAAAATGAGGTTACTAGAATCAGAGGTTCTTCAACAGTACTCATAACTTAGTACACAGCTTAAAAACCTGGTACACCTTTTCAAAATTACCTAACTTTTTCAGTGGTTTCAGCAACAAGAAAGGGAACATGCTCAACAGTTCGCTGAATTCTAAAGATTGCTATGATTAGGAAGAACAGCCTTTCAAAAATAGGGAAATCACTGAGGGCAACTCCTGGATTTATGGATTTAATTGAACATGTTGACACACCAGAAGTTGCTGTCAATTTTAAACGGTAATGGTAACAATTTCCGACATTACCTTTTCAACCAGTAGCATATTGGTTAGAGAAGCATCTAATTGACCATCCCTAATTGCCCTCGAGAAGATGGTGCTAAGCTGCAAGCCATGTTATAAGCTCACCTCGGTACTGATAGGGTTGGAGGTCCTGAATCTGACCCATGACAGTGAAGAAACAATGACAGAGTTGTTACCTTTTTACAGTTTGCAATCATTTTAACTAGTCATGAATACTTTATTCTTTTTCGATACTTCTGAAAATTCTTCTGGGTGAGAACAGCTCCAACAACACTCAAGAAGTTTGACACCATCCAGGACAAATCATTCTGCCTGATTGGTTGCACATCCACAAACATTCACTTCCTCCACCATTGACTCTCATGACAACAGTGTGTACCATCTATAGGATGAAGTGCAGAAATTCATTAAGACTCCTTTGACAGAACCTTCTAAACCAATGACCTCTACCATCTCAATGGACAAGGGCAGCACTATCTGCAAGTTTTCCTCCAAGTCACCATCCAGACTTGGAAACATATCACTGTTCCTTGAATATCACTGAGTCAAAATCCTGGAAATCCCACTCTAAAGGCAGTGTGTGTCTACCTATACCAAATGGACTGCAGCAGTTCAAGAAAGCAGTTCACCACCACTTTCTTACAGGGAACTAAAAACAGAAGATGAATCCTGGCCCTGCCAGCAATGTCCACAACTCATGAGTGATTTTATTTTTTAAAAGCAGAAGCAATGCAGCACTTCTTACAAAATATGATCCATTGTAGCTTGAAAGATTTCTGGAGAATACTTCACACCATAGGGCCGCTTCATGTAAGCTGTGGCCTCATGTGTGTTTGTCATGAAATCCTGTTGAAGCATTCAACCTACACTGGGCTGTATATAAGTATAATGTATACTGAGATGTATCCTCATGAACATCTCAAATCCTCCTAATTTAGCATGTAAATCTTAGGAAATCAGAAATCGAAAATGATCACCATCCACTAACTGGTTGATTATAACTTTGTAGTTGTTAGAAAAGATTTGCCCATCTTGGTGATCAGTTTTCCATCACACAACATTGCTTTCTAGTTTCTTTGGTCCCTCCTCAATCAGAGTTTTGATAGTGAATAGAATGCATTTCGCCTTGCAATAGATTTGTTTTGTGCAAAGGTTGATTTGGTCATACATATTCACAACAATTATGCCTTTATAACTATCTTTGAAAATGTGCTGCAGCTATTTAATAGCTGATCAAACTCCTTGCTTGTCTCAATTGAGAAACATACTTTCAGTCTAACTTCACTTTTCAAAGCTAGTCTTTAGTCACTAATGATGAAGGGTCTAGGCCCAAAACGTCAGCTTTTGTGCTCCTGAGATGCTGCTTGGCCTGCTGTGTTCATCCAGCTTCACATTTTATTATCATTAGTCACTAATATTGGCTTTGTGCAGATATGTGCTATACCACCATGAAAGCCATTCCTCATCCCCAGCTGTCTTTGAAATTAAGAGCATAATAGATAGGAACAGTAGTATACCTAGGACAACAAGATGTAGAGCTGGGTGAACACAGCAGGCCAAGCAACATCTGAGGAGCAGGAAAGCTGATTTTTCGGGTCTCGGCCCTTCTTCAGAAATGAGGGAGGGGAAGGGGATTCTGAAACAAATAGGGGAAAAGGGGGACGCAGATAGAAGATGGATAAAGGAGAAGATGGGGGAGAGGAGACAGACAGGTCAAGGAGGTGGGGTTGGAGCCAGTAAAGGTAAGTGTAGGTGGGAGTCAGGAAGGGGATAAGTCGGTCCAGGGAGGATGGGCAGGTTAAGGGGCAGGATGAGGCTAGTACGTAAGAGATTTGAGTGGGAGTGGGGCTTCAGGTGGGAAGAGTAGATAGGTGAGAGGAGTGGATAGGTGGGAGGACAGGTTAGGGAGGCGTGTATGAGCTGGGCTGGTTTTTGGATACAGTTGGGGGAGGGGAGATTTTGAAGCTTGTGAAGTCCTCATTGGTACCATTGGGCTGCAGGGTTCCCAAGCGAAATATGAGATGCTGTTCCTGCAACCTTCGGGTGGCATCATTGTGGCACTGCAGGAGGCCCAGGATAGATACGTCGTCTAAGGAGTGAGAAGGAGAGGTGCAGTTGTTTGGTGCAAACCAAGCGTAGGTGTTCCGCAAAGAAATCCCTAAGCCTCCGTATACCTTATTGCTGATTAAACCTGCTTTGCATTCAAATCAATCATAGCTGATCATCATAGAATCCCTACAGTGTGGAGGCAGGCCATTTGGCCCACTGAGTCCACATTGACCCTCTAATGAGTATTGCACCCAAACCCAGCCCCCTATCTATCCCCATTACCTTACATTTACCATGGCTAACCCACCTAGCCCGCACATCCCTGGACACTATGGGTAATTTAGTGTGGCCAATCCACCTGATTTGCACATCTGTGGACTGTGGGAGGAAAGGGGAGCACCCAGAGGAAACGGAGGAGAGTGTGAAAACTCCACACAGACAGTTGTCTGAGGGTGGAATTGAACTTTGAGCCACCATATCTGTTGGGGTTCAGCTCCACCTTCTTGACCACTTATATTCCTTGGTTCCTCAACAGACTTAAAAACTGCCAATTTCAGTGTTATGAATACTCAATAATGGTGCATTCATAGACCTCTGGGACGTATCCAATGATTCACAAAGCCTTGCAGATGTGGGAAGTCTGGCTTCCCAGTAACCAACTGCCTTTTCATACCGATTTGATCTTTTGCTAGAAAAATGTAGTTGAGTTAGAATCAGCTTTGTGAGCAATTTTAAAAATATGTCTGTCATAGTAGAACAATGCAGACGTTAGGTGCAAGATATGATGCGTGGATGGATAGGGATTGTAATGATGGTTAGAGTAGGAGGTACAAAGTGTATGAATAGGAGAAGGGGGCGGACTGACATCTGATGCAGTGATATTAAAAAGTGAAGGGTTGTAATGCAGTGGTCTATTTTGAGAAATATGGACTATATTATGGCATGTGGAGAGAGAAGTTCAACCGAGAGCTAGCATTCGTATCTTGAAACCCTGTTGACAGAATACATTTCTTTCAACATTACAGAGATGCCTTGGAGTTATGTTCCGAGGGTATTAACCTCCTCAGTGACCTTACACTAGATGTCAATTTGTTACGTGGAGCACTACAGGATTTCCTTTCATTTGTTAAATGACTTCGTAGAGTCACCAAAGATTCTTCAGAGAACTTGAGCAACTAATTTACTTTCCTCCCATTCTTTAGGAGGTACTGACTGCTTTTAAGTGTCACCAATGTTGTCTGATTGTGCACACCCTTTCCCTAACTAACAGAGATAATAAGTAGAATTCTTATTTTTGGATTTAAACCCTTGGCATGATAGTCAAGAGCCTGCATCAAGTCTTCCAATGCTTCTACTTGTTTTGATTCTTGTTCTGCTTATTTGATCAAGATTTAATTAATGCTTTAGAGATTTAATATTGATTTTCATTTCATTTACTTTGCTACTGAGCTTTATCAAAACACTAATTTGAAATTAGATTATTGTATTTTCAACTTTCATAATCTGGTTTAAACCCATTTATATCACATTTTGCTTAATTCAGTGCTGCACCGAATATGTATTTCTTTTTCTCCAGTGATTCAGTGATTAACTTTACAGTTTCAACTTTGTATATTCTATCTTATATGAAATGAATCAATATGAAGCTGCAATGGCTTTGCACCAGTTTTGAATGCACACAATTAAAAAGTCTACCTTGTATGGCTGTTCATTTGTGACTATTTTCTGCAATCTACATTTTATTTGGTTTAAGTACCAAAATAAGGCTGCTTGTCAGTATTGACAGCAACATCTGTAATATTTTTCACCTTGGAGATATTATGTAGAATTCTGGCAAAGTATGCTAAAGTGCAACTACCTTATTTATAAAGATTGCACAAAGATTACACATGAACTAAGTAAAGTATTCCAGAGGAATAATTTGCATTTTAACTTTATTGCTGATTGTTTAGAAATCCATCAGAATTAGCATTATTAAACTGTTCAAATTGGCTGCCTTGTTTATATTAGAGAAGGGACCCATTGTAAAGTGTTCATGAAGTGATAAAAGGTGCTATATGAATTCATATTCTTTCCATTTTTGTGACTCCATGTAGTTCTGTATTCAAAAAGCATGAGATCAATATCCCTGATTTCTGACTGAATGCCAACAGGAGTTTCAGACTGTACAAGTGGAATATCACAAGGTGTTCCATCGCAAGGTTTGTGGCAGAATCACACAAAAGCCCACTGAGGCCTAGCTCAAAGTCAGGAACAACTTGTTGCATCTTTTGTGGGTCCAACAGGCAGCAAGGTGAGTTTGTCTCCGGGTAGCATCCAGTTGTCAATTAAGTGGCATTACTATAAAACAAAGAACTGTGGATGCTGGAGATTCGAAACAAAATCAAATTGCTAGCAAAACTCAGCAGGTGTTGCAGAATCTGCGGGAAGAAAGCAGAGTTAACGTTTCAAATCTGGTGACCATTCATCAGAACTGCAAGGGGATTATTAAGTGTCTTATGAACTCAATTCTTTTGATATTGGCTTTCTACCTTACCAAATGCAACAGGCAAGCTAGGTGCCAAGGGTTCTTGACATGAAAGTTAGAGAAAGTATCTGAAAACTTCAGTTCACTGTTTGCACTGAAGAACTTCCATGTGGGACAATGGGAACCCGACATCCGAGGGCCTGGTTTATAGGCAACAGCCATATCCACCCATATTCACAGAAATTGGCATCCAACATATACTAGACTATGAAAACCCTCATGGCACATTCGTGATCCACTTTCAACTGCTTCTGCCTTAAGACCGTTATTGCAACACCACTATTATCATTGTAATGCTGTAGGAAGGATGTTGTGGGCTCAGGAACACAACCCAGCTCATCGGCTGGACCAGGCTGCATCTCCAGTCTGTCCGCTAGCTATCATAAAGCTCACTCACTCCGAGTCTAGCTGGATGCTCACAGCATCCCTGCCTTCCCTCCCCTTTTGCACTTTTCCCCCTGAATCAGAGGTAAAAGGTTCAACGTAATGCAGTATGCTTTATTGTTAAGTGCAAACACAAAGCCAAGAAGCTTATCATGGTTGTCAGCAGTCCTCAGTCAAGTCAAGAGAGGTTGTCTTTTTTAAGACAATCTCAGCACAGTAAGGCAAGGGTAGACTCCAAGACAGTCCAGGGACTTAGACATTTCCAGTCAGTTGCTCAGGGTCGTCAGAGTCAGGTTATTATCCACGTGAGGGATGAGGAGCCATAGGTCAGTCAGCCCACCATCTGCCCTGACCTCATCTACCCCATTGTGGCCTCTTTTCCATCTGGAATGAGAGGGACACAGATAATATGGAGATGAAAGTGGATGGCACATCTTTTACCTTTGGAGAAGATGGGGAATTGTCCTGACCAAGTTAGTAGGCAACACAGAGGACACACAGGGTTAGTGGTGATCTCAGGATGGGGGTGGGAGATAGCGAGTGAGTGAAGATGTTGCAAGCAGTAGTTAAGAGTGACAGAGCATGAGCCTTGGTGAGAGGTGGTTTGAGTGAATGTGAAGTGTTAGTGGCACTTACACAGTCGAAGTGGAGAAGGTTATTGACTTCCACCTATGTTGTTGTGCATTCCTCCAGATAGTTGAAACTGCACTGACCCGGGTAGCAAAATCCATCCAGGTAGACACGGTGTGGTGTTGCAGCCTCCACTGCTGATCCTGAGGGAACAGGACACCCTGACTGTGGACCACTCTGTCCAGCAGGGCCTCCAGGTGTTGGTGAACAAAGAGACTTTGGAGTGCAGATTCATAGTTCCTTGAAAGTGGAGTTACAGGTAGATAGAATAGTGAAGATGATGTTTGGTATGCTTGCTTTTATTGAACAGTGCATTGAGTATAGGAGTGGGAGGTCATTTTGTGGCTATACAGGACATTGGTTCAGCACAGTTGGAATGCTGTGTGCAGTTCTGGTCTCCCTGTTATAGGAAGGATGTTGCGAAACCTGAAATGTTTCAGAGAAGATTTACAAGATGCTTCCAGGGTTGGAGGGTTTGAGTTATAGAGAAAGGTTGAACAGGTTGGGGCTATTTTCCCTACAGTGCCCCATAGGTTGAGGGCTGACCTTATAGAGGTTTATAAAATCATGAGAAGGGCTTGGATAGGGTGAATAGCCAAGATCTTTTCCATGGGATGGGGGAGTCCAAAACTCCAGGGCATAGTTTTAAGGTGAGAGGGGAAAGAGTTAAAAGGGACCTAAGGGGCAACTTTTTCACGCAAAGGGCGTTGTGTATATGTAATGAGCTGCCAGAGAAAGTGGATGAGGCTGGTGCAATTACAACATTTCAAAGGCATCTGGATGGGTGTACGAATAGGAAGGATTTAGATGGATATGGGCCAAATGCTAGCAAACAGGATTAGATTTATTTAGGATATCTGGCCGGCATGGACGAGTTGGACCGAAGGGTCTGTTCCTGTGCTGTACAGCTGTATGAGTGTATGACAGTGCTTGTCCTAGTATACAAACAGGAGTTGCTACTGACACTAGGGATGCCAGTCTCTACCAGGATGTACTGACTGTGGCAGCCATTTTCGGAATAGCGCATCGTAAGATAAGGTTGTAATTGGACGACAGGGATGCCAAAGGTTGGTACTTAATGACATGAGTTTAGTAAGACTTGGTGAGAAAATATATTAGGCTGTGCAGTGAAAATCCCTCAAGAAACCACGACACATTTCACACTTAGCCAAAACAAAGTTCAGTCCTGTGCCTTTCTGCTTCCACCATAATGCCATCTTGCTCCTCTGTGCTTTTTAAATCACTTAAAGTATCCTGGCATTGTCATTGAATAAAATCCACTGATGTGGAGGCTACCAAACTGTCTTGTTTACGTGGAAATAAACATTGCCTCCCCTAACATATGTGAAAGTTTTGGGGTTGTGCCTTGCTAATATTGTCCCTGCTGTCTGCCTAATATATATTATGACCATTCAATAACATGTAAAATGAGTTCCAAAAATATTTATCATTCCATAGAACCATAGTTATTAATTTATCCCTGTTGGAAAAAAACACCAGTATTAATTCTAATCTTAAGTGGAGATAACAATCACTGCAACTGGCACAAACCAATGATTACCAAACAACAACAAAGTGCATTTTCAAGCAACATTCACAACTGAAGCATGGCTCAGAAGGTAGACTGACCACACAGGTGTTTTTTTTTTAAATGATCTACAGAAATATCCGACACTGTGTTTCTTCATAAACTCCTTCAGGTTGACTTTTTTTTTGTATACAATTGATGAGACTTGATCTTGTGAATGTTGAGTCCCATAAAGGGGTCATCACAGTCAATTACATTTGGTCACAATGGTATTTCTCTCCATTAAAGAGGTACTGTTGGTTATACATACCTTGCAGGAAAACGTTCCATTAGCTGGGGCATGGTGAGAAAGCAGGCCTTCATATACTGCTACAGCTGGCAAAGGGTGAGATGTAGGTGGAGCATAAAAGCCAACATGGATCAGCCATGATCTTATTGAATGGCAAAGCAGGCTCAAAGCACCAAGTGGTCTAACCTTGTTCTTTCTTCATCTGCTCAGAGAAATGTTGGGCTGAAGTTACAGTGCTATAGGCTTTTGGGAACACACACAATTATTGGGAAAGGAATTATTATTTGCTCCATCAAGCCTATCCGACACTTTGTGATGGATGGAACATCCTGATCAGACACTTCCTAATTCCCCACCTCAATACATCAGACTTGCAATGTTTTGAACTTAGTAAGAGCTTCAGGCTGATTGAAGACTAGACCATGTACTCAGGGGAAAGTCCCATTGGAATGGTGAAAGGAGAGGAATGAGGAAAATATATCTGGTAGTGACATCATGGTGGAAGTAATAGAAATTGGCTGAGGATTATTCTTTGATAACAGTGGGTGGTGGGGTGAATGTTGACAGCAAGAGAAACCTTGTTTTGTTCCTTGGTAAGGGGCAGGGGTCAAATGGCGGGGGGGGGGGTGTCAAAAGCAGAAATGCATGAAATGTTTTGGATACGGTCAAGGATCTTGTCAGCCAAAATATAAGAAATCATTCATTGTGACAAGAAGGAAGACTTAACAAAAGATCCAGTTGGAAGAGGAATAACCGGAGTGATGAGACAGAGACAGGGAAAATCTCAGAATGGAATAGAGACACTACAGAAAGCTAAATGTGAAAAGTTGTGTTTGTAATCACGGTAGGTGTCAGGGGGTTTATAGTGAACTGTGATTAATAGTTTATCCTCAGAAATTGACGTAGAGAAAAGGGAAGAGTCAAAGATGGGCTATATAATTGTGAGAATATGGTAGAATTTGGAAGAAATGAAGATGAGTTTTTTCAATTCGTGGTGAGTTAACGAAACCACATTGATACAGTTTTTAAAACTCTGGAGAAAGAGGTGTGGGAAGAGTTTGAGTAGAACTAGAGCAAGAACTGCCCCACATTATTCTAAATGTGGTTCTAAATCTTTTGTCATTTAACTTTCACTGTATTACAGAACTTACTTCCTGTCATTGTTTTTCACACCCATTCCTCCTTTCACTTGATAAAACCCATCATATTTCTAACTTTTCACAGTTCCAATGAAAAATCATCAAATTGAAATATTAAGTTTAGTTCTCTCTCCACAGACGCTGCTGACCTGATTAGTATTTCCAGCATTTTCTATTCTAATTTGTATGCTACAGATCTATAGCATTTCATTTTTGCATCTCTAAGTTTGTTCCAAAGTGACATAACAGGATCTTTAAGCCTATTATCAAAATTGGTTTTCATATTCTCCGTGTGATTTGACCAGCTAACTTCTGATTTATGTGGAATCATTCTGTTAATACAACTCAAATTATTGTCAGCTTTTGCTTTGAACAGGAACCTATAGCAATTTGGTTGCAGTTATCCTGAGCAGTCTTCTGTTTCCATCTTTTTCAGTGGAATTCCCCACAAATTATATGGAAATTCTTTATTGGTCATACAAGCTTGCTAAATACTAGTTATCCGAATTCATTGCCATTTGGCATTGTCAGCCCACTCCCCGACTGTAACTAAATCCTGTTACATTTGATTGCACTCACTGCTGTAACAACATTTACACGAATTATTTTTGTCAAGCACAAAATCACAAACACTGCTTCTAACATAATAGTCACAGTAATTAATAAATGCAATGAACAATTGACGGTCTAACGCAAATCTTCTTGTACTTATGCACCAGTCAATAGAAAATGGAAAAAAAAATGGGAAGAATTGTGAGCCTCCAATGTAGAGAGAGTTCTAGATTTCTATACCCTCTTACAACTCTGTACTAAATAACCCAACTACCACTTTTTCAAGTGAAGAGAGTTCTGTTATAATAATTGTGTGGCCATTCTCAAAAGTCAAAATAGGCTGCATTGTAGACAGAGACCCAAATTGAAGGCTGTCAAAGGAAACTGAATGGAACTCGGAGAATGTTTTGTTTTAAGGTCAGCGAAGGGATGAACACATTGCAATAAACTCGCCGAAACTAACACGTAGTTGCACGTTAGTCGATTTTTGCTTTTTTAAAAAAAATCACAATGCATCAAAATAAATATGAAACAAAAAAAATGCAATGACAAAGATATGAAGATGAGCAGTTAATTAAAACAATCACAAAGTAATACAGACATTAGCTCAATGGGAGGAACTCTATAACTTCTTTCAAATGTCATTTTAAGAACATTTTTATTGGTTCAAAATTTTAATTCTATACATAATATTTGGTTTGTTTTTGATTAACAATCTGCCTGAAAAATCATTGGCCCAGAAAGTTTTGCATCAGGACAATTGGCACGCTACATTGTAGGTTTTGCTGTTTTTCCCAATATTCCCACTGGTACTAATTTTCCACAGAATGTCCTGTTGCCACAACAAATCAGCTGACGACACATCCCTCACACCCCGCCCCCGCCACAACCGCCCCAAGAGGATCCCCCTCGTTCTCACACACCACCCTACCAACCTCCGGATACAACGCATTATCCTCCGTCACTTCCGCCATTTACAATCCGACCCCACCACCCAAGACATTTTTCCATCCCCTCCCCTGTCTGCTTTCCGGAGAGACCACTCTCTCCGTGACTCCCTTGTTCGCTCCACACTGCCCTCCAACCCCACCACACCCGGCACCTTCCCCTGCAACCGCAGGAAATGCTACACTTGTCCCCACACCTCCTCCCTCACCCCCATCCCAGGCCCCAAGATGACATTCCACATTAAGCAGAGGTTCACCTGCACATCTGCCAATGTGGTATACTACATCCACTGTACCCGGTGCGGCTTCCTCTACATTGGGGAAACCAAGCGGAGACTTGGGGACCGCTTTGCAGAACACCTCCGCTCAGTTCGCAACAAACAACTGCACCTCCCAGTCGCAAACCATTTCCACTCCCCCTCCCATTCTCTTGATGACATGTCCATCATGGGCCCTCCTGCACTGCCACAATGATGCCACCCGAAGGTTGCAGGAACAGCAACTCATATTCCGCCTGGGAACCCTGCAGCCATATGGTATCAATGTGGACTTCACCAGTTTCAAAATCTCCCCTTCCCCCACTGCATCCCTAAACCAGCCCAGTTCATCCCCTCCCCCCACTGCACCACACAACCAGCCCAGCTCTTCCCCCCCACCCACTGCATCCCAAAACCAGTCCAACCTGTCTCTGCCTCCCTAACCGGTTCTTCCTCTCACCCATCCCTTCCTCCCACCCCAAGCCGCACCCCCAGCTACCTACTAACCTCATCCCACCTCCTTGACCTGTCCGTCTTCCCTGGACTGACCTATCCCCTCCCTACCTCCCCACCTACACCCTCTCCACCTATCTTCTTTACTCTCCATCTTCGGTCCGCCTCCCCCTCTCTCCCTATTTGTTCCAGTTCCCTCCCCCCATCCCCCTCTCTGATGAAGGGTCTAGGCCCGAAACGTCAGCCTTTGTGCTCCTGAGATGCTGCTTGGCCTGCTGTGTTCATCCAGCCTCACATTTTATTATCTTGGAATCTCCAGCATCTGCAGTTCCCATTATCTCTGACACAATCTCTGGCCAATTTAAAAATCTTCATTGTGTTATTTGTTTTGCAACTTCACTAGACAATCATGGTTACTCACAAATATTGCAAGCATTTTCTCAGAAATTTACATTGTTATGTTACTCAACTGGCAGCTCTCTGGCACTCACTTGAATGTATCGATAAGTAATTAATCGTAATGGATATCCAACTGTGCCCTTATTTGATTTGTGATTCATCTTTAACCCTACATTTCCCACCCTGTAATCTTCCCATTCTTCCGATAGCAATGACTGATTTCTTTCCACTTATAGTTGGATTTGACATTCTCAGCAGACTCTGTGCATCTAGTCCTAACTTGCCAAGTTAGATCTAAGAATTTAAGTGGGTACACTGGCATGTTTTTAGCTTTACTAATTATATAATGTATCATGAATACTTTTCCAGCAATCTTTCTTCAATTCATTCACTGTGGGATAAAAGTGCCCTCTCCAGACTTTCTGTCTTCCTTCATTACAGAATGAAGTTCTGCTCAGGGGTACTAGTAATCCTCCAAAGTTATGTTTAAACAAAATGCTTAGAGTTCTTACAGTGTCAAGACAACAGATATTTTGCAGAAGATCGTAAAAGTATCCCAAATACTTCTTGTTGAGGACCTCTTTGCAATTATTGCTTGAATTTTTTAAGTACATTTCTAACATATGAGATTTTAACAGTTTGATTGTGTTAGTTCTTTACTCATATCCAGCCATTGATTCATCTCCATGGAGTTTTCCTGAGTTAGAATTCTGATGCCTTTTTGACCATCGAGGGCTGAGTCTCACTATATTCTGGCTGTGTCAATTTCATCAAATTTCAAGGTGCTTTTCTCTCTCGATGACCTCATGAAATTTCGTACCCTATCACTCCAAACACACTTCACAAACTACATTCTCTGTGTGAATGGTGCTCCTCTCATCTGATGCTAGCCCAATTCCACCACTTGAAACAGAATGGCATCACTGCATATCCCAGAATAAACCAACAACGCTGGCACCGATGTCCTCTTTAAACCCCAGCCAAACACCTGACCAAGCATAGGTTTTGCAGAGTTCCCTTCCCCAGCACTGAAATGATACACTAACTTCAAACACAGGCTGCTTGCAGCATGTAGCTGGCATTACACCCTTCCTGACATACAGAGCTCAATTTTCTGACCAGTAGGTGACCTTATTCACAGCCCACACTACCACCTTGTCGAAGCTAACGTGATTGTCTCCCCAGGGCACACTGCAGGCCAGCATCTATTCATTGTCTATTGGGGTCTGTCACAGACAGGCAAGCATTTGGATATTTCTAAGAAAAGACCTTTACTACAGTCATCAAAAGCAAGCACAAACAATTGAGATAACAAAGTGTGAAGCTGGATGAACACAGCAGGCCAAGCAGCATCTCAGGAGCACAAGTGTTGCTCCTGAGATGCTGCTTGGCCTGCTGTGTTCATCCAGCTTCACACTTTGTTATCTTGGATTCTCCAGCATCTGCAGTTCCCATTATCACTGAATCAATTGAGACTCAAGTTTTCCAACACCCAGCAGCACCTTGCCCTTACTGTACTCGGGGCAGATTGGTGGCGCAGTTGTTAGAACTGCTGCCTCACAGCGTTAAGGCTCCATTCAACCCTCGGGTAACTGTCTGTGTGGAGTTTGCACATTCTCCCCACGTCTGTGTGGATTTCCTTTGGGTGCTCTGGTTTCCTTTCACCAAAGATAAGCAGATTAGGTGGATTGGCCATGCTAAATTGCCCATAGTGTTTGGGGATGCACTGGCTAGGTGGGTCGGTCATGGGAAATGCGGGACTATGGGGATAGTGTAGGATTGCTGTGGACTTGACGGGCTGAATGGCCTGTTTCCACACTGTAGGGATTCAGTGATGCTAATACAAAGCTGACCTGATGACAACAGCTCTCATCCACTGGAACTGGGTGTCAATCAGGTCCTGTCTGGCTTGTGGTGCCTGAAGCAGCTGAGCTTCGCTAGAACACCACAGCAAGCCAGAGACAGAGATATCGGTCAGGAAACAGGGAGGTGTGTTAAAGTGGCAGGCAACAGGAAGTTCAGGTTCTTTTTTGCAAGCAGAACGTAGGTATTCTGCAAAGCTCTCACCCGCTCTACCCTCCATTTCCCCAGTGTAGAGGAGGCCACATTGTGAGCAGCGAATGCAGTAGTCTAGATTCTGGGAAGTGCAGTTGAAGTGCTGCTTCACCTGGAAGGTATATTTGGGCCCTTGGATACTGGGGAGGGAGGGGGTAAATGGGCAGGTGTTACACCTTTGGCAGTTGCAGGCGAAGGTGCTGTGGGGGTGGGAATGAAGGAAGAGTGGACCAGGGTTTCCTGAAGGGAATAGTCCTTGCAGAAGGCAGACAAATGAGGGGAGGGATTATGTGTCTGGTGGTAGTATCAAAACAACTTGGAGAAGCATCAGTGTTGACACATCCTGCAGGTAATGGCAGCACACATTCTTCCCCTCAATGACAAATTAGGGGTGGCACGGTGGCTCATGGTTAGCACTGCTACCTCACAATGCCGTGGACCCAGGTTCAATTTCACCCTCAGACATTTGTCTGTGTGGAGTTTGCCCATTCTAATCATGCCTGTGTGGGGTTTTCCTCTGGGTATTCTAGTTTTCTAGTTTTCTCCCACAGTCCAAAGATGTCCAGGCTAGGTGGATTAGCCACGCAAGATGCAGGTTTATAGGAATAGGATAGGGGGTCTGGGTGGGATGCTCTTCAAAGGTGGGTGTGGACTCGACAGGCTGAACTTCCACACTGTAGGGATTCAATGATTCAATAAATAGCATTGCTCTGACAACAATGGCCATTTTCACATCTCTTTGGGATAGCACCAGCTGACTGAGCAACATCGAATAGTCTCTTGGGTTTGTTCATGCACTCAGAACACTTCCCATCCCAGCTGCACATCCACAATGCTATGTGAAACAAAACTGTATGGAATTATATCAAACCAAGAACATTTTTCTCAGTTGTATTTAAAAACAATTTGCAGATATCATGCTTGCTGTGACCTTTCATTCCTTATTATTTTCATAGTTTGTGGATTAGGAAACAAGGTATCAACTGTAGCAATTGGATCCTCAGTGACTCATAAAATACATGCCAATCACACACACAGTGTGCCTTCCCCACTTTCTAATGCTCTCACAGCACCCTGTAATCTCATTAAACTGGTGCAACAGTTCCATCTCCTAAACTCTTTCTATGTCATTTATCTTGGGAAGATTGCCAAGGCCTTGTACCAATTAGTAGCAAATTCCTCAGTAGTTTAGTACTTTGGGCTTGTGGTTACTGAAAACTGATTGAGACTGTTCAAGCTCATTCCATTTAAATCCCTTAACAGCTGTCTTGAGACCTTCAGAACGTATTGATCTGGACAGGATTCAGACTGAAGTTCCAGGGATTAACAAACCATGTTCCACTATAATATACCAGTTCCAAGGTGACTATTAGTAGCTATTGCAAATAGCAGCATAAGCCAAAGTTAAGCATTTAGTTTGGTCATTTCACCACGATGAATGCCTAAATTATTTAAAATCATTTGAGTCACAAGCAGAAAAAATTAACATCAGTTGTGCGGCTTGGAGGATTCATTATACAATTCTGCCTTAAAAGCATTCATGGCTTACTTGTTAGATCATTCATATTTTGTGATCCAACATATTCTTGAACAAATTTCTACATGAATGGACGTGAAGACCAGCTTGATGTAAAATCATTGTACTGTGCATTTCAGACATAAAAATATTTCTCATCCATACAGCAAGAGATAACTTTTTTCCATCCATTGCCTGCAAAGAGTTGAACATCTTTAATTAGTGGAAGGGGACATGCATCAATTGTTGAACAAAACAAGCAGGCATCAATTGATTTTATATTTTTATCCATTTGTTAAGATCAACCTTACCCAGCATCAAAAGTTGACGTAGTCATGTTCTGCAGGAGAATCAGATGCTGACATCTGAGACATTAGTACAATTTCTGATAATCAGTCCCCACCCTACTATTTCTGAAAGCTATGGCAGAGTGGACTCAAAATTGACAATGCAAGTGTTTCTTTAACAACAGCAGCCATGTAACTCCTCAGAGAATTAACTTATCATTTTAGGATTATCCATTTTCTCTTGGATTCTTCCTCCAATTTGTCAACACACTTTGCTACAGATAATTAGACAGGAAAAAGCCTTAAAGTGTAAGAAGACAGCCTGGGTACAACATCTGCCAAATTTTCCATTTTAGATGCTTGCATGCCTGGTTGTGAATGGGATACAGATTGTATTTGAATGTTTAAAGCATCAATAGGGTGATTATATTCCTGAGACAGCATTTTAAAATTAGTCTGTAAAACTATCAACAGTGGCTGCCTATCTGAAGTGGGATCGATTAATGTGTTTTGTTATCAATAGGTAGGTTGTTTAAGGTTAACTCTACTGATGTTTTTAATTTTTAAATATGTAGTTTCATACTAAAGTTTATGAATATTCAGCATTTCACATAATTGCATTTACATTTCATTTTCTTCAAAGTTCGTTAGCAAAATAAATCTCAGTTTTGAATAAAAATTAATATATTTTATTTAATATACAGCGAATAAAATGGTATGCGCATGAAAATATTTTTACAAAGGAAATACTTAACGTTTCAATATTGTTTAGAAAATTATATTAATATTTCATTAATTTTCCTTCTCCAATATTATTTAGTGTATGACACACATCCAGACTATTTACATTGTTAGAGAAATTGAGTAATTTCAATTTTAATAGATCCAAAAAAGTGATATCAATATAAACTGTGTTGACAAAATATTGTAAAATGAGCCAGCTGTTGACTAGTATTGGGTATTGGGGTGTTCTTGTATTACCATTAAGCTAAGTATTTGATACAAAATCAACAGCTATGATTAACTTTGACTGAGCTAACAGAATATATTTTCTGTTAAATCAACTAATGTGCTATCTACGATCCAGATCCATTTATTAGTGCGTTACTAACCCGTACTTTAATAAAACCCTCAAAAATATTGCAATACTTTCAGGATCATACTATGTATATTTAAGCAAATCTTGAATTTCTTAATTTGGATGAAATAAGCAAAGATAAGTAGTGCTGTTGTATGCACATTAAACAAAATTATCCATTGGGTGTATCAATATGCTATGTTGCTTAAAAATTTGAACAAACAATCAGCCAGAAGTTTTAAGCACATCATTAAAGAGAAATGTAAAGATTGTTCTTTAAATGTCCCACAGTGCTGCACTACAACATGGAGGCTGCCGTGTTTATGCAAGTTGACATCATGCAAAATCAGATGTCAGTAGCCAACAAAAATTCCTTTGGACAGCCAACAGCTGTCGTGCATGTACTTTTATTTCAAACGTTTCAAAGTAATTAAAAAGTAACCATTATTCGATGTAACATGGAATGTAGCCAACAATCCATCAAAGTCTGCTCTACTGACTAATATTGTAGTATGCAAAAATTATGAGCATTGACAGTTAATGTTTCACGGTCAGTATTACACAGTTGATGTAGTGTTTTTGGCTTTATGCATCTGACAATATTGGAATACAATCCGTTGCCGAGTAACCTAAACCACCTTAGACTCAATATAGAAGTGCTTCAATACTCATTTAACCATGCATTACCAAGGGATCTGAATTGATGACATTGCCCCAGATGGAATTTGTAAGTACCTAGATATTCAGGCACATATTATGGCTGACTTTCTCACACTTCAACAATCATCACATTTTAAAAATACAGATTTGACTGATCACAATTCCTATCCCGTGATGAAGAAATCTGTGGATTGTCAAATTATTCAGATGGTGCCCGGGGCAGAATGAAAACTAATTTGGTTCAGCAACAGAAAACCAAGCTGATATGAGTTAGTAAACTCAATTCAATTCAATATATTATTCATGAGGAGAGTTGCCAATTCTAACATCCTTCCAGTGCATCTATGAAAGATTTTGTTGTTGTCTTAACTTTTAATAATCAACCACACAAGTCTTAGGTACAGGTTTTTGATCATTCGTTCTTGCATACACAGGGAGGGAATATACTCTACACTAGCCAGAATGAAGGCTCTGAGGAATACAGAAAACTTACCACATTTTGGGTCAAACATGCATCTCAGTATCCAAATTCCAGCCCCATCTCATACAACGTTAAGAAACAGATGTTCATTCTAAGTCATAGGTTAGTACCATTAATGTCTCCCTCACCCAGTCAAGAATCAACTAATATTATCCTCAGCTGGTACTCTTGCCCCATATCTCTAAATCCTGACTCCAAGGCCTTTCTGGTGTTGTTTTGTTAATTCTATCTTTGTTTATAAAAGGTTCACCTACTGATACATGCTGATTCTGGCCTTTAAGGCATTCGGTAAAGTCGGTCTGTGAGTTTGCTCACTTCACTAACCATAAAAAAAAGCTATTTAACCCTGTCAAGCTAGCTATCTCCAACACGGTCTATAGCTTTAATGGTCTAGATTCTGATTGCTATCATCTAGACATTAAGATTTCCTGGAGACGTCCGGTGGAATAGATCAAACAGAAGTAATAGAACCTTCCAGATATTCCTTCCATAGAAATTGGAATTCAGAAGACCCAGAGGTTCTATCTTTACTTGTGGAACTCCTTGCAAGATTTTCCTATTATGCTTCAGTCAGTTGATTCAAGATGTTAACTCTGCTTTCTCTTATAGATCCTGGCAGACCTGCTGAGTTTCTCCATGTAATTTGTGTATTTTATCTCAACAATTGAACCTTGAAATTAAGAATACTGAACAGCCTTTCCTGTACACTTGTCTGCCCATAACTTAAATTATCTTGTTTACTTATCTCAGTGTGTGCAAGGGAGATGTTACAAGATCTGTAGTATTCTATGCTGAACAGTTTGTAACTACGTGCCTGGAGCTAGAGTCTAATCAATTCCAATAAATAGTCATTCTTTTTCAGTACAGAGTTCTGGCTCATGCTTCCTGTCAATCAGTGTCTGAAAGTCATGCAAATTGGGGAACATTGCATACTTTATAAAATCTTTAACTTGTGTGTTGACTCTGGAAATAGTGGGGTTTAATTTCCAGCATGCCATCCCAATGAGTTGTAGCATCCCTAAAGATATTACCTCATAGTTATCCCCAAAAAAAACTGCATTAACCTCCTGCCAATTTGTCTCCACTCACCACCTTGAAATGAATTATCACAGGATGATAATATTTTATATACAAAGGAGAGTTAAGACAAGATAACTAAAAACATAATTCACTTTTTTTTCTTTTATTAAAATAGATCAAAATAAATGTAGGCTAAACATTTTAATTTATGTAATAATGTGAAAAACCAATCATTAGAATTTAACTTAAGTTTAATACCACACTAGGCCTTTCAGAGTTTATCAGTCAAATCTGAAAATATGTATAGAAAATCAACAAACTACCCAAGCCCTCACTGTGTTTATTGCAAAATCGTTGCATTTTCATTTGTGAGAAAATATTGTGGGAATGAAAAAAATGAGAAAATGTTTTTGATTTGCCTATAAATGGTAAATTCATTATTTTGATATAATTGCATCTCTCATTAAAGCCCCAACTCGTCTTACTTCTACACTACTTCCAAATCTCATGTCCCCAACTAAGAGGCCACTTTGGAATACTGTGTTCAATTCTGGTCTCCCTGCTGTAGAAAGGTTGTTGTGAAACTTGAAAGGGCTCAGAAAAACTTACAAAGATGCTAGCAGGCTTGGAGGGTTTGAGCTAGAGGAAAAAGCAGAATACGCTGGGACTATTGTCCCTGGAGCATCGGAGGCTGAGGGGTAACCTTATAGAAGTTCATAAAATCATGAGGAGCATGGATAAGGTGAATAGCCAAGGTCTTTGTCCCAGGTTGTGGGAGCCTTAAACCAGAGGGCATAGGTTTAAGGTGAGAAGGGAAAGATTTAAATGGGGCCTAACGGGCAACTTTTTCATGCAGAGGGTGCTGCATGTATGGAATGAGCTGCCAGAGGAAGTGGTAGAGGCTGGTACAATTACAACATTTAAAAGGCATCTGGATGGGTATATGAACAGGAAGGATTTAGAGGGATATGGGCCAAATGCTGCCACATAGAACTAAATTAAGTTAGGATATCTGGTTAGCATGGATGAGTTGAACAGAAGGGTCTGTTTCCACGCTATACAGCTCTATGACTCTATGGTACAAATTCCTGAAGTGTAAATCATTGCATGTTCCTGGTGACCACAGCTCACTGAATACTCATCCCTGTGATCCAAGTGCTCACAGCATTGTCCCTGCATCTTCCATGGTCACCCTCTTCATCGACCCTCTGTCCAAGCAAGTTGTCATTGGCAAGCCACTCATTGTGCCTGCTCTCAGACCAACACGAACACCATTTCAGCTCTTCAAACTTTACAATGGAGCAGATGGACATCTATGACCTGCACATTTCTATCAGAGACACATTGCAATTTGAGATGCATATGTCTCTCTCGCATCTGCACAGGAAGCACCAATTCTCAGCTTACCTTCTTACCACCAACTCATTTTACCACTTACTTGGAGACAGCCAGCCTCTGCATCGTTTGCATTGTTTTCTTAGTTCACACACATTGACTACAGCACTGACTTGAGATTTGGTAGCCTGTGTAGTCACATTGTTTTCAGTGCTCTATTGCAAGCTGCCAGAATCTCTCTGTCAATTACATACTATCTTCTGTCCTAGTTTGCTTAGCCATGTGACCATTACCATGAAATATACATCTGAAGGCAGACATCTTAAGCCTGCCTTCAAAGAAGTCCTTGTGTGGAACACAGTGTTGTGTTGTACACTTGAAATGGTCAGATGTTGTGAGTGCCTAGAGCTGAAATAAAATGTGCAGTTGCAAAGCCATGAGCTGTCACCAAAAAGAAAAAGAAAATGATGATCACAGCGAAAACTCTGCTCAAGAAAAAAATGGCTGCATCTGTCTCCCTACCAGTTCCTGTTGAATTGACTGAAGATATCAGGACTGTATAGAGGAAACATTAATCGTTCAGTAAAATGGCTCACAAGAAACAGGGAGGAGGCTGAAAACTCATTGGGGTGACAAGGAAAACAAGAGACAAAAGGATGCGGAGGGATATCTGTGCGTCACAAGCAGAGATGGCAAGTCATTCATACTGAAATGAAGTTGGAACCTTACAATCTTAGATTGAAAGTTAATTGTGTAATAACTGCACTAAATGGCTGACTCCATGTGCAAAGTAGGTGAAGAAAATTGCTTTTTTTTTGTTTGGGGATAGAATAAAACTTTTGGAATTTGAGACCCTGCAAAGATCTGTTACAATAAGTATGTCTTCACTGACTCAGACATCCCACCCATCTGACTTCAATTTGTACTTCATTGGTAATCTGGCAAGAGGTGAGGCAGATTTAAGGCATCCATCAGGATATCACGTTTAAGTGTTATGTTGTGAAGTTTCTCATTATAGGCAGCAGAGTGACAGGAATCCTGAACAGTCTCCTTTTGACTCCTCCCTCACCAATAACCCTTCAATCTGAAATGTTGGAACACCATGTAGGGTAGGTTTTGAACCGCGAGAGGCAGCATTGTGGGGAAGATGTTCTCAGCAGATAGCTGTGCCGTCGTGGAAACTGGACATGTGATCTGCCCATTGTAAATCTCCCAACTGTTAGACTTTGCCATGTTATAGTCATTGTTTCTATCCTTTACTCTGACATCATTTATTAAGCATGCCTTATTACATAATCGTTTGCAAATAGATTCATTTCTAGTTGGATCCGCAGAATATTGTTCTAGAAAACTGTCCCAAATACACTCGGTGAATTCTTCCTCATGGCTTCCTCTGTCAATTTATAGGAAACTTAAAAGTCACCATGATTTAATGCACTGCCTTTGTTATATGCCCTCATTATCTCCAGAATCATTCTCTGCTCCACTGCATACCTGCTGTTAAGTGCCTCTAGGCTACTCCTACCTGTACCTTCTTGCCACTTACATTTCCTACCTCTATCATATGGATTCTATGTTTTCTGATTCAAGATTATTTCTTGCCATCATACTTGTTTCATCACATATCAATAATGCTAGCCCACCACCCTTTCCTTCCTGTCAAACCTTTCAAAAAGTCACATACCCCTGAATATTTAGTTCCCAGCTTTCATCTTTTAGCTATGTGATCATACCCATAAACCTGTATCTGTGCAGTTAATTAATTTATTTTGTCCTGAATACATTGCACTTTCAAGTAAAAAGACATTAATTTTGCCTTTTTACTCTCATTTCCTCCTTTGACTCTATTTGCTGCTTTTTTTAATGTCTGTATAGTCTGGTCTTCTGTTCCACTCTGGTTATCATTATTCAAATTGTTGCCTTATAATTCCACTGTATCCGCTTGTTTTGTCATCCTATATTTCCTCTCTTGCAAACCCTCCCTCCTTTATTAGTTTAAAACCCTTTCTACTTTCTAGTTGTTCAATTCGCCAGGACACTGGGTGCAGCATGGTTCACGTGAACCCTTTTCCATCACAGCAGCCCATTTCTCCTCTAGTACTGATGCAGTGTGCCATGACCGGAATGTCATTCTACCCACAACAATCTTTGAGCCATGCATTTAACCCCTTAACTTTATTCACACTGTGCCAATTTGCCTGTGGCTCAGGCAGGAATACAGGTATTATTATCTTGGAGGTTCTGGATTTTAGTTTAGCTCCCAACTGTTCAAAGTCTTTTGCAAAACATTTTTTCTCATTCTACCAAGTGGCTGATGGACAGCATCTACTGGATGCTCTCCAAGTTCTTCTTTAGCTCCAAAGAGCTGTCCTTCACATTGGCACTGGGAAGGCAACACAGCCTTCAGGACTCCCATCAGTGCCTACAGAGAGCAGTAAATCTCCCTCTAACTATACTGTCCCCTACCACAACTACATTCCTTCTCCCACTTGAATGGCAGTCTGTACCGAGGTAGCATGGTTGGCTTGTTCATTCTCTCTGCAGTCCCCACTCTCACCCATACAGCTTGCAAGAACCTCATAACTGCTGAACTCTTACTGGGGCGAAGGCTCTACACCTTGAGGCCCCATGGTCCTAATATTTGTCTCTCAGAGTAGTCACACCCTCCTCTCCCCAATTACACGGGGATTACAGGATCCAATTACAGATCCGTTTTGAATTTCCTAACCTAAACGGTGTGATCAGCCTCAGGAGCAAAGTGTCCAGGTAACGTTCCCTTTACCTAGTTTGGTATAATATCTGCAGCTTCAGCTTCCAGAGACTTAACTCAGTTCTAAAGTTTCTCTAGCCACAAAAACCAATCCAGACGTATTTGTGATAATGGGAATTGCAGATGCTGGAGAATCCAAGATAATAAAATGTGAAGCTGGATGAACACAGCGGGCCAAGCAGCATCTCAGGAGCACAAAAGCTGACATTTCGGGCCTAGACCCTTCATCAGAGAGGGGGATGGGGTGAGGATTCTGGAATAAATAGGGAGAGAGGGGGAGGCGGACTGAAGATGGAGAGAAAAGAAGATAGGTGGAGAGGAGAGTAGGGTTGGGGAGGTAGGGAGGGGATAGGTCAGTCCAGGGAAGACGGACAGGTCAAGGAGGTGGGATGAGGTTAGTAGGTAGGAGATGGAGGTGTGGCTTGGGGTGGGAGGAAGGGATGGGTGAGAGGAAGAACAGGTTAGGGAAGCAGAGACAGGTTGGACTGGTTGTGTGGTGCAGTGGGGGGAGGGGACGAACTGGGCTGTTTTTGGGATGCGTCGGGGGAAGGGGAGATCACCCATTCCTTCCTCCCACCCCAAGCCGCACCTCCATCTCCTACCTACTAACCTCATCCCACCTCCTTGACCTGTCCGTCTTCCCTGGACTGACCTATCCCCTCCCTGCCTCCCCAGCTATACTCTCCTCTCCACCTATCTTCTTTTCTCTCCATCTTCGGTCCGCCTCCCCCTCTCTCCCTATTTATTCCAGAACCCTTACCCCATCCCCCTCTCTGATGAGGGGTCTTGCCCGAAACGTCAGCCTTTGTGCTCCTGAGATGCTGCTTGGCCTGCTGTGTTCATCCAGCCAGACGTATTTGGTCTGGATAACATTGGTGACCAGCAGCTTCTACATTTTGCAGCAGCAATGTATAACTTGTCCTGTCGTCACTGCTGTATTTGGCTTAAAGTTAAATTAATTACTTGAGCGTCCTTGGCCTTTACACTTTGCTGCTTTGCTATGTTGTTTTTATGAACTAAAAAGAGGGAAAATCACCATTATCAACCTAATACCCAAGCAGTTTAAGAAACAAAGGAAGAAAACACTGGGAGGTTTTAACAAATTGAAGACCTGGTTTTTACTTTAATTGGTAAAAATATTGACCAATCAGATTCCTTCATTGTATTTACAAAGATACTCACTCGCAAAGTCAGTGGAAGGGGGGAATCAATGTGTGCAGGGAAAGCCCAAGCACGTTTTCTGTTCATTATGTCTCGTTTCATTGTTCACATTAAGTGCAAAGAAATTAAAATGACACTTCGTCAAAATATCTTAAGATTCAGCCCAGTGGTTTTACATCCTATTAAGGAACATAGGTAACTTTACTGGTTTACTAAAATGCTTTAAATTAGCTAACTGCTTTTCTATTACGCAAACAGCTGAGAGCTTCTAATCGCTGAATGTTTTCCCAGTGTTCAGTCAATTGCTGAGCTCCATTTTGTGAGGAACATTCAAGCTAAGATCTCAATTTGCAACATATTTCTGACATTTTGCCATCCCTGAATCCGAGTCCTACTGGTCTCGAAATGTAACTGTGGTTCTGTTTCCACAGATGCTGCCAGACCTGCTGAATTTCTACAGCACTTTGTTTTTATTTCAGATCTCCAGTACCCTGAAAATTTTGCTTTTATCTTGCAAGGCATTCCACACATAAATCTTGAAAACACACTTTGGACAATTTTATGTTACCATCAATCCCAACTGCTAACTTTGCAAAATCTAGTAAAGTTACCTATTAAATACAGGAATCTTGGGACAGCAAATTCCCAGTTCAATGCTGAGGTACTGGCTCATAATTAAAAACATCTTAAAAACTCAGTTTCCAAACTCCATCTGTGAAATAACAAATCAGTGTATGAATACAACATAGAATGCTATCAGCTATTGAATAAATTAGTATTAATTGCTACAGCTGCAAACATATAATTAAATCAATCAGAAATCTGCAAACTACAAAAACAAATATAAATATTAATAGCATAAGCTGAAAGTAAATAAATAGACATGAATGACTAATTCCAGGTAGACACCGAGCAGTTGCTTCGTCTTAATTGTTGGGCGATCCAAAATGCAAAACGAAGCCTCAGAATAAAGGGTTGAATTGTTACGAGCTCAATGAGAAGAAAGTTCAAAATGGTTGTGGATTTTTAGAATTCTCTCCCTCTGCAAAAAGGATTGGTTAGTGGTTTTTAAACAAACTTGACCATTTTTCATTTCATATTTATTGTAATACACTATCAAGATCAAGGGGAGCCATTTTACATAAATAAGTAGGCTTCCTGCAAGCCATTTCACACTCTGTTTCTATGCTCTCTGTACCAATTATAGAGACAGTTGAGAAATTAATGTATCTTGACTGAATTTTTAAAAACTCATTCACGGGATGAGGGTATCTCTGGCTAGGCAGCATTTCCCTAATTATCCACAGGGCAGTAAAGAATCACCCACATTGCTGTAGGTTTGGAGTCCCATGTCAGCCAGCCAGGTAAGGATGACAGTTCTTTCCCTAAACGACATGAGTGAACCAGATGGGGTTTTCTCCAACAATTAACAATGGATTCACAGTCATCATTAGTGCCTTAATTCCAGATATTTATTGAATCCAAATTCCATCATCTGCTGTGGTGGGATTCAAATCTGGGTCCCCAGAACATTACCTGGGTCTCTGGATTAACAGGCCAGCAATAATACTACTAGGCCATCACCTCCCCAGAGTAATAATGTGTATTGATGTAACTAATAGAATTTACATGAAATACTAAAATTGTTATTTTAATAGAAACAAAGATGCTTTTACAAAGATATGACGTCAGCAAGAACAATTTCAGTAAAATGCCTTCAATTCTTTTGATAAATAACAGAACATAACAGTTTGTTTAAATTTTGGCCCAAAAGTGAGGCCCATAATTCTCAAATTAGTCCGAGTGATATCATGGAAAATATAACTGAAGACCAATTGAACGAACAGTTTCCAGAACTGAACAACAATCTAAAAATCACAGATGCACATGATATGACAAGCACTAAACAGGATAAAAACAAAGTCTTAGGAAAGCCAAATTTGTCATTATATTCTGATTAAGAAAACATATCAATAAAGATATAACAAGAGTTACACCACTGTGCCGTAACCACCCATTGTAAGTCGATAGCCTGGTCCTAAATTTGCTAAGTGTACCATTTTATTTTTCCATTGTTCGAGTCACCTACAGCCAGCATTGTGTCTGCTTCAGAAATATGGTAGTGAATTGATCGTTTCCAAACATGAATTCTGTGTATTCGCATAAGATGACTTACTGTACAGTCCCCTGAATATGCTCAGATTAAATAACACTATTTTCACTCTTTATCAATGCAATTCTCTTTTGAATAAACTCGTTTTGAACTTGCCATCTGAGAATCTTGTCCTACCTAATGAATTAAGTTTCAGTTGGACTAGAAGGAATTAATGTAGAGTGCTGGTGAATTGGTTTGATTTGGCTTTCAAATCTTTTTTGTTTAAACAAAGGCACCACCCAAATTCTTAAATGCCCACTCCTCAGATTTGTAGATGCTCCATTGATGACTTTATTGAAAAATATTTGGTCTCTTGTGGAGCCAAGGGATAATGATGAACAGTTGAGAATGCAGAGTTGAGGCAGAAGATCAGCTATGATCATATTGAATAGCAAGAAACCGTGATCTATTGCTGCTCCACTTTTGTTTTTCATTCATTTGTGGGATGTAGGTATCACTGGCTAGCCAGCATCTATTGCCTGTCCCTAGCTGTCCTTGAGGAAGTGGCAGTGAGCTGCTCTCTTGAACCCAGAATACCATTAGGGAGGGAATTCCAGGATTTCTTACATTCTTACAACTAAGAAGAATGTGTCAGTCAATATCATCTCCCATCCTCATAGATGCTTACAGCACAGAAGGATGTCAATCAACCCATTGTGCCCATACCAGTCTATAAAGATCGGACTACCATAGAAAGATCCTATTGCACAGCTTCCTCTGTTCTAATCTGTTGCAATACCCTTCAAATTCTGATGTGCTTCCCAGACCCTCACTGTATATCTGTTCAGGATGAGACTAGTCTAAACATCAGATCCATACTCCAGATGTACCATGAGCAATTACATGGGGAAACACATTTATAAAACAGATAATAAGGGGCTGTTTTATTGTTCAGATGCTCCTGGCTAAAAATAGCAGCATTTACACTGGATGATAGTGTGTCTCACAGTTACTGCGATCAGACAGAATTAAGAGACATGTTCATGACATCGTCACTGTATCACAGCATGTGACCTAAAGGTATCAATGTCTTGTGGTCCAGATTACCTCAAATCACTTGAATCATGGCACTCTGTTGGAAGATCCCCCCCCTTTGTTGTCGGCAAATAGCTTCACATTAGCCTAGACACTTCCCGGAGAATGCAACGTCGGTGCGTAATGGTTAGCTATAAGAAAGTTCTGTTGGAACTTTCAATACCAGTATCCATGTCTAGTTTCTCATGTTATGGGAGATAACATAAGCATTGCTTTATCACGTAAAACACTCTTGTTGAAGATAATTTCACATTTGTTGTTTGAGCAATTACAGACCCCTGGCCTCTAATTTGCTCTCCATTAAACTGTTCTTATGTCCTGCACAGAGTGCACTTCTGTCACATTCCATATAACAAACCTCAAAATCTCACAGCTGTTTATAAAAGGAAAACAATTTAAAGAAGAAAATTGCATTAGTAATTGCATAAAGAATTCATTTTATATAGAGGTAGAAATTAACAACTACCTCTGACTGACATTAATATTTTACAAGCAGTGCATTAACATGGATTTGTTTAATTAGTCAACTGTCATGTATAAAATGCTTGAAATGAGGCTTAAAAGAAAAGGTCAGTTCAGCAGCTAAACATCATTATTCTGCTCCTGATCCCAGGTAGCCCTGGAGAAATGCTGCAGGACGGGTCCTCTACCATAACAGAAACATGTGTTCTCAAAGAGGAACACATAAAATGTTCTATCCTAACAGCAACTTGTTGTTCTCACCAACCTGTTCCAATGATATTATCAACAAGGAAAAGCTGCTTCTGCTCCTTGCAGCTGCATTTATTCTAATTTGGAAGGGCACAAGATCTCATGTACGACTTCCCAACTGCAGAGAAATCATCAGAGTATTTTTAAAAAAAACTGATCAACAGAATCCAGACTCCAAAAGTAATATTCCTACTGCACTTTTCTCACAAGGTGAATGGAGCAGGAGCAAAACGAAGATCTCAGCGTGTTACGGACCAATGATTCGCCACTTAGAGTGCAATTTAGCTTTGAGCTGGTTTCACAAAGTGCTTCGTACTTTCATGATTTCTAACAGCCTGCCAATTGAACCACCTTATTGATAGCGTAAGATAGTTTGACTAGCAGACGGTGAAACCAGCAGACAAACACCAAGTCTATCTGACAGGCTAAAGCCCTCATGTTCCTCCATGCATGGTTGAGAAGTGGTCTTTTCACGTTTGTCTCCAGAGTCTCTTAGGAATTTGGCGAGGGCAGATTGTACATTAGTTCAACATGATGTTGTGCAAGTTACTGTGGATTGTATGTCGATTGATACGTAATTTAAAAAGGAAAATCTCTGAAAGTCTTTTCAGTCACACAAAGAGCTCCGCACCTATAATAATGAGCAGAATGCATCAGACAGCGGATGCAGTGGGGAAGCAGGAATGTTTCATACTGTCTGCAATCGAGCTGTTTTCACTGCTGCTGATTTGCTTTCATGGGAGTTGAATTAAATTATACAGATCAGTCCAGTTAGAAAACAAATTCCCACTTCCCATTTGTGCCAGTAAATCGCAAATGGCTTCTCCCTTCTGTTAAAATCACAGAACCTGCCTCGTCAGCAATTCTATTCACCTCTGATGTAACTATTACAAACCCAATTTAAGAATTTTAAACTTTGTCACCAATCCTAATTTCAACAGGGCCTCTGCTCAGTCAGCTACACCTCAACTCTCTTTTGCCAGATAACACATATTCTTTGCAAACTTAAAATTGTTGCCACAGCCACTCCCATAGCCAGAGTAGAGTTGCAAATCATGTCATGCAGAATCCCTGATACAATGGATCCCCTAAGATTTGCCAGGGAAATTGAATTTTCCGAAGAGCAATTCCTTGTCTGTCTGGAACCCTCTAATGTAACATCAGCATCTGGAAGCCACCCACTCAGTCAAGCTTAACACCAGGAAATGTTAGATGATTACCAAGCTACTTTAAATCCTGGGAAACTATTAAACTAACACCCTAACTACACCTCCTCTGATGCCTTACACCTACCAGGTCCTGATAACCAATCCCTGACCAGACCATCTCATATCTGACCTAAATAAATTTCACTTCTCCAAACTGACTGGATTCAACACCCATCCTCAACCAGAAATTGCCTCACTCCCACTGGTCTGAACCCCAGCCCCAACCCGAACAAACCCCCAGATCAGATATCTCCCATCTCCTATCCCAGCCTAATAATTCTTCCAGACCTGCCAAAAACCTTCTCTCATGTCACATCAAACGCCTCCACACTCCTCAACTCCAACCACACTCCAACATTATACTCCATCTACCAGACCCAACAATCACCCAACTAAAACCTGCACTCAGTCAAACAGCTTACCCTTCATCAATCTCCAGGCTGATCCAAGCTGACACCTTCCCAACATCTAACTGAAAGAACTGTGGATGCTGGACATCAGAGCCAAAAAAACAGAAATTATTTGCAAAACTGAGTCCTGAAGAAGGGTTATTGGACCCAAAACATTAGCTCTGATTCTTCTCCACAAATGCTGCCAGACCTGCTGCATTTTACCAGCAATTTCTGTTTTTGTTTGTCGCCTTCCTTTCAGTTGTCAGACATGAAACACCCTCCCACAGTGCTCAATCCTTACTTACCTGGAGCCCCCAACCAGCTACAAAACTGACCACACCCACCTTGCAATTCACCTCTCTGCCATACCATCCATCTAGCACACTACATCTCTCAATCACCTAGCACCCTAACTCCTCAGCAAATGGCCACGCTATCCCCACACTTCTTTCATAGGAGCTATCAAAGCAGCTAGCTCTGCTTCTGGACATTTAAAACACACAATAAGGCACATCAATTACTGCGTCTACAAAACATTCTTCACTGTAGGATTCGTGGATTCCTGCACAGGTTCATAACAGAAAACACCTGTTCAGGAATCCCCAGAGCAGAAAACATCTCAGGCTAAACTTGGTCATTCTAAACCAGAGTTGAAAATAACATTTCTCACACTGATCAGAGTATCTGTGCCCACATTAAAAAGTAATAATATCAAGTTCCTATCAATCACTTGATTAAATGTACACATATTCATCTCTATTCTGAGAGCAATTATTTCATTTCTTGACTTAATTAATAATGAATAATTACTCGGTTTTATCTCATCAGATGACCCTGCTAATATTGGTTGAAATCAATAGTAATTGTTGCTTAAAATGCCTAAATTATAAGGGCCTTCTTGTGGTGCAACGATGATATCCCTAAATTCTGAACAGAGCAACCAGGGTTCAAGTCCCACCTGCTCCTGAGGTTCTGTAATAATATATCTGAACAGGTTGTTTAGGAAAATAGGTTAAATGAAGGAAAAATAAGAGCCTAAACTATTAGCTTTAAATCATGTCACCTGGTTAAGTGCAAGCTGCCCATCCTTCACATATTTGATTCCCTCAGTAGGTAAATTTAATTCCCCCCAGGCAATAATCACTTAATAGTCGTTTAGTCAAGTCAGTTATCCAGCTTCGTGGCCCAAATAGAGCTGCAGTCAACTCAGGTGCCCTTCATTCTTTAATTTTAACTTCCCTGCCATATTTTTGTGCAGATTGATTCTACCTGTCATGGACCAACTTATGAGAAATTTTCACTTGCATTAAAAAGTTGAAAAATGAACCTGAGTGGTAAATGCGACAATATTGACCAACATGAAGACTGCAGAAAGGAAGTAAATGGTTAAGGATGGGGGAACTGTGGTCAAAGGAAGAGTAGCAAAGTACAAACAAACACAGAGCATGCTTGAAGGAAGATAGGAGAAAATCTACAGGAGAATGAGAAGCCCAGTACTGAAGGGAATTTGGAGGGATGTTTCACCAAGGAAAAAGAAGTGGATAAAGCAACTGAACAATTGGACTAAGAGTAGTGTGTGTGAGTTAAAGGTAGTTAACGTGCTTGGGTAGTGGACTAAAGAATCGTGACTGCTGTCTGGGAGAATCCTGAAGCAATGGCAGAGAAATGTGAGATATTGAGATCTAGTCAGGTTTGCATGTTGGACAGCTAAATGAGCTGTCAGCCGTCGTGTTCTGAGATAACAAGGTTTGGAGCTGGATGAACACAGCAGGCCTAGCAGCATCAGAGGAGCAGGAAAGCTGACGTTTCGGGCCGAGACCTTTCCTCAGAAATGAGGAAGGGTCTAGGCCTGAAACGTCAGCTTTCCTGCTCCTCTGATGCTGCTTGGCCTGCTGTGTTCATCCAGCTCCAAACCTTGTTATCTCAGATTCTCAAGCCCTCTGGATTCTCCTGCTGTTCCTATTATAGGTGTTGTGTTCATGTGTGTGCATGGACTTTGAAGAGTTGAAAATTAGATAGAAATTAGATAGATAGGTGGGACAGAATACATGTATCACCAGAGAGATATCAGGAATAGAAGTGAAACTGAGTTGATAATTGCAAAATGAATAAAAAGCCAATGTTTAACTATTTAGCAGATTGAAAGTGTAATCAGGAATAAATTAGAGGAGTTGATTCTCAGCACGAACTTGAAAAGATGATGATGATGGGCAAGTGGTTAATAGGCTGTGTGCCAGGATCCGATTGGCATTGCCATCAGAATAGAGAGGCTGTACGTGACAGTAAGGTCAAGGGAATAGATACAAAGATGTACAATGGAATGAGAGAAAAGTGTGTGCAAATAGAGAGCTTTGGCTGCAAGTTCACAGTTCCATGAAAGTGGCACCACAGGTAGACAGATGCTTGCATATATTTGTCTGAGCATCGATTATAGGAGTTGGGACATCATGTTACAACTGTATATGACATTGGTGAGGCCACTTTTAGATTACTGCATACAATTCTGTTTACCTTGCAATGGGAAGGATATTGTTAAATTAGAAAGGGTAAAGGAAAAAGTTCACAAGGGTGTTGCCAGGACTAGACGGGACGGTTTGAGTTATAAGGTTGAAGAACCTGGGACTTCTTTCCCTGGAGCATAGGAGGTTGAGCGGTGACCTTACCAAGGGTTATAAGTTCATGAGGAGCATAGATAAGGTGAACAGCCAAGGTTTTTTTCCCAAAGGTAGGGAAGACCAAAATTGGGAGGGGATACGTTTAGGGTGAGAGGAGCAAGATTTAAAAAGGGAACTGAGGGCCAACATTTTCTTTACGCAGAGTGGATAGTGTGTGTAATAAAATGCCAGAGGTAGTTGTGATTGGAGGTAGAGTGACAATGTTTAAAAGACGTTTGGATAAGTACAGACTAGGAAAGCTGTAGAGGGGATATGGGCCAAATGCAGGCAGGTGGGACTGGTTTTGGGGAATATGATCAGCATGGACTAGTTGGACCAAAGTATCTGTTTCCATATTGTATGACTCTATGATATGATCAACTCTCTTTCAGAGATTTTGAGAAGGACCAGACGCCCACAAGTTCATTAGGCATTATCAAAGTGAGTGATGCCTATCACCAGTTCAGACTCACATGGAACGAAACCAATGGTCGAGTTTGCATGTAGCTGTGGACAGTGAATTAACATATGTTTCAGAGAGCTGAAGAACAGCATTGAATTATCAAGAACCAACAGAAGTTACAGCAACGATGCACAGGGCTGTGAATTGTTTCAGGTGCTAACAAGTTAGTAGATGGAGGAGGAGAAGTGGTAATGAACCAAAAGGACAAAGAACTTGAGATGCCAGATAAGGGTGAAAAGAACATGCACAGGATTCATACGGATAAGAAAGCTGGTCCCAGATTAGCTAAAGGGAGGCACAGAACAGCATGAGAAGGAATTTGATGAGCTAATCAGCCAAGCCCAGTGAATGGTGATGAAAGACATTGGAAGAATGAGTACAATTAGATGGCACAGGAAACAGTGGCATGTAGCAAAGCAGGAATCATTTAGCAGTAAGATATCAGAATCCAGACCAGCTTGAGAGCATCAGAATAGTGTCAAAAATTAAGTCTGTCTAATTCATCAAGTGCCTTTGCTATGCTGTTTTTTTTTCCTTTTCACCAATCACTGTACAGAGCTAAAATATCATTCGAGTCACAAAATGCTAACTTTCCATCCTGCCTCCACAGATACAAGGACAATAAATAAAACTCTGGCCTGTGTACTGCTGGGTCCAACATGCCCAGAAATGTAACTGGGAAAGTTCATTGCATCTTTTAGCCTGAACACCTTGCAACACTACTGTGGTATTCACATGAATATTTTACATCTCCTGCATTTCAAACTTTCAGGAAATTGTGAATGGATTTTTGAAGATATTTTGTCCGCTAAGGAGCAATATTAACAGGTGGACCGAAGCTTTTGATAACAAAGAAAGAAATAATAATAGCATTATCAGTAAATCAGAGAAATTAAAAACATTTAGAAGCTCAACAAGAAAGGACACAGCACCAAGGAAAAAGAAATGAGACACCAGAATATAAAAGAGTTAACTAACTAACAAATAGTCAAAAAAAAGACTTTGGGCTCAATATTCACCTGTGATCTCCCATGCAACAGGCTGAGCAGTGGCAGAATGCATCCAACATACCTACACTCTGCTTACTGGTCCAATATCTACTGCCTCTTCCCAGGACCGAGCTGGTCACCCTTTCTATGTCCACCACATACACCGAAGGTACCACTATCCACAGGATTACCAATGGGGATTACAGCAGGAAGGCCCTAAAGTGAACTCCCAATGGAGGGCTCTCCGGCCAACTAATCAGATCTGTGTTTACTGTCCTTTGCACATCTACATCTCCACTGAGATCTGTCAGACACCGATTTCCTAACCTTTTGAATTATTTTTCCCTTTAAATATCTGACCACCTCTTTTGCTATTGAAGGGATGGCCTTTCACACCACTTCACACCATACAGGTAAAGATTTGCAGGGAGAAACTGATGACCTCTCTTATATTGGTATGAATACTGCCAGGACAATGTTATTTATCTGTAAGTACTCTGTCCCGGATTAATAGTTTGGAATTAAAACCAGAGTTGAAGAAGAAGATTCTATTGGAACTTCACATTAAAGAAGAAATTCCAGACCTTTGGTTAAAACATTAAAGAACTCAGGAAAAATCACCAATTATAGATCAGGTCTACCCTAAACCTGCCATTCAAACATCTGGGAGTCCCACATGACAAGCAAAAGATTGGTCCTTCATTCCAGGGAGAACAGGAACTTCAATTTGTCATGTTGCTGCTGCTAGACACCATATCTAGAGTTTCTGAAATGAGTGGATTGATGGATTAAATTGTCTGCGGTGGTGAGCTCCTAATCAGTATTTGTGTCAATGCAGGTGACAGAGCCTTCCTTACCGTCAAGGGAGTTGCTTTTCAAGATGCTGATACTATTTCAGAGAAATCATTTATAACAGCAAGCTTGAGTTGCCCTCCTTTCCAAGGAATGCTGCAAATCAGAGAAATCATGTAAGGTCTACAGCATGTATAAACTGAACAGATGCTGTGCATTTTGGAGCATGTCAGAGGTCTGGTATGGACACTGCATTAGTTTTCTTCTTTTCTATTTTTTTTTGCATACCTAAGTCCCTTAACCAATATGCAGCAGATCTAGACTTTCCAAAGACAGGCATCATCTCTTCCTTCTGGAGATAGTAGGAATTGCCAATGCTGGAGAATCTGAGATAATTTTCTGACATTTTCTGAAGAAAGGTTTCGACCCGAAATGTCTGCCTTCCTGCTCCACAGATGCTGCTGGGCCTGCTGTGTTCATTCAGCTCTACACCTTGTAATCTCTTCCTTCTGCCTGTTATACATTATGTAAAGTTGTGATTCAGTATCTTCCCTATTTTAAACCTGATGTCCCCAAGTCAGCACTCCCCACCATAAGATTTTCTCTGTGCTGGCACTTTGTAGTAATCGAATGAATGAAAGTGTTGATGATGGTATGACTGCAATACAATGGATTCTGTTTCATTTTTTTAAGTTCATTTTATGGGATGTGGGCGTCACATTTGGGCCAGCATTTCTTACCTGTCCCTACTTGCCCTTGAGAATGTGACGGTGAGCTGCCTTCTTGAACCACTGCAGTCCACCTGCTGTGGGTTCACCCACAACACCGGGGAGGGATTTTGACCTGGCAACAGTGAAGGAACAATGATATATTTCCAAGTCAGGATAGAGTTGCTTGGAGGGGAAATTGAAGGGGTTGGTGTTCCCATGTATCTGCTGCCCTTGTCCATCTAGATGGAAGTCGTTGTGCGTTTGGAAGGTGCTGTCTGAGGGTCAGTGGTGAATTTCAACAGTGCATCTTGTAAATATTACACACTGCTGCTACCGAGCATCAGTGGTAGAGGGATTGGATGTAGCTTCTGGATGTAGTGCCAATCAAGCAGGCTGTTTTTTCTTGGATGATGTCACGTTTCTTGAGTGTTGTTGGGGCTGCATTCATCCAGGCAAGAGGGGAGTGCTCCAATCACATTCCTGACTTGTGCTTTGTAGGTGATGGACAGGCTTTGAAGGTTCAGGAGGTGAATTAGTTGCCGCAGTATTCCTAGCTTCTGATCTGCTCTTGTGGCCATTGTGTTTATGAGTGGAGTCCAGTTAAGTTTCTGGTCAATGATAACTCCCAGGATGTTGATAGTGGGGGATTCAGTGATGGTAACATCGTTGAATGTCAAGGGGTGGTTAGATTGTCTCTTATTGATGATGATGATAGCCTGACATTTGTGTGGTGCAAATGTCACTTGCCACTTGTTAGCCCAAACTTGGATATTGTCCAGATCTTTTTGCATTTGAACACAAACTGCTTCAGTATGTGAGGAGTCACAAATGGTGCTGAACACTGTGCAATCATTGGCAAACATCCCTGCTCTGACGTTATGATGGAGGGAAGGTCATTGATGAAGCAGCTGAAGATGGTTGGGCTGAGGACACTATCCTGAGGAACTCCTGCAGAGTATCCTGGAGCTGAGATGATTAGCGTCCAATAATCATCCCCATCTTTCTATGAGCTAGGAATGATTCCAACCAGCAGCGAGTTTGCCCCTTGATACCCATTGATTCCAGTTTTAGTAGGGATCCTTGATGCCACACTCAGTCGAATGCAGCCTTTGATGTCAAGGGCTGTCATGCTCACCTCACCAATATCAATATTTATATTTATATGTTGAATTCAGGAGCAAAAGACTTTCAGAGCTTTCTAAAGGTGGGGTAATTGTAAATCTATAGTATAGTGCATACATCATAGAGTTATACAGCATGGAAACAGGCTCTTCGTTTTCCAAAGAGAAGGAAAGCTAATGTTTCGAGTAGACCCGAAACATTACCTTACCAGCTCCTCTGATGCTGCTTGGCCTGCTGTGTTCACCCAGCTCTAGACATTGTTATCTCAGATTCTCCAGCATCGGCAGTTCCTACTATCTCTTCATTTTCCACATTTCCTTTCTGGATTCTTCCCTTTCCAGAGATTGGCTGGGGAGCAATTCAGCACTTTTTTTTCTCTGTAAAAAAGCAAACAAATTTAAATGAGCAATAATGTTTATTTTCAGGAGAAAATTTCTCAATTTTGCACAGTCTGCAAGAAGTCTAAATGTTTTCTATTTTAATAACCAAAAACCAATTTAGCAAATCATCCAATAACCCAAATTACCAGCATAAGCCACTCAGGGCAGTGGCAGAACTCAGCTCTTTTTTTTATAATTTAGAAACTCAACCACAATTCAAGCTGTTACCTGATCACACAATTACAAGAATGAACAGCAGACCCTACTAGAGTGAGAACATTAACACAATCCAAATTATAAAAAGGAGGAGATAAAGAAAAGACTGACTGAAAATGGAGTTGGTGGGGGAGGTAATATACACTAACCTCTGAGGTGCCTAATTCCCTCTACGTACAGATATTAGAGAGATTCTGAGACATTCAGACAAGGAAGGCCATTAATTTAACTAGGACAAAGTAGCCATAGTAGGCCAAGCCAAACATAGACACAGACAGGAATTCCTAGAGGCATGGTTTTCCACCCATATTTCAATCAACAAACATATAGAATTGAACCCCATATACAAAACCCATACAGATTAAAACCGGAAATAACAGCCCTCACCATAACAAGCCAGACAGTATAAATTCCAAGAAGGAGGGTCCACTGATGGTGTCACCCAGCACAGTGACAAAACATCTGAACAAAAACAAGTTAGCTCAGCAAGCAAGTCAGCAACCTCATCCGCAACCCGGCCTACAGATCTTTGTCAAGACTTTAACCTGCACATATTTGGACTGTGGGAGGGAACCAGAGCACCTGGAGAAAACTTCACACAGACCGTTGCCCGAGAGTGAAATTGAATATGGGTGCCTGACTTTGTCAGGCAGCATTGTAATCACTGAGCCACCATGCCTAGAATATGTTTCAATTAACTTGCCAACATTGCGGTACTTGCCCACAGTGCTACTGATTCCACACATCTGCCAGGGTTCACAGCTGATAGGATCTTCAACTTTCAGCAGTGCAGGTATCGTCAGACCACTGAACATCCCTCTAACTGGGAAAACGTACACATCTGACACATTTTCACTATAAGCCACATGGGACAAGGACATAACCACAAAAGGTGGCTTCAGTCAGAACCCCTTAGAGGTATCCCAGGCACACCCCACACTGCATAATGCCCTTTTGTCTTTCCCCTACTTGAACTCTTTGACAAAATGGAAACACCATTCCATAACACCTCAAATGCTCCGACTCACATTTTTCTTATCATGAAGCAGCAACATCCCGAAACATTTTGAGTAAGTTTGGTGGCTCTCAATCTGACAAATCTTGCTGATTTTCTATGCATCCTTTGGATCCCATTCCCATACCAGGAGAAGAAACAGCCAGATCCCCCAGGCCCATCTCTAGCATTACCTTGAGAGCCACCTCTGAGGAGGAAGAGTCAAAGGGTGAACAATTTCAGCTGACAATTGGGAATCTGGAATTTGGTCTTCTGCCAAATTATGTTCTGGCTTTTCACAGTGCTCTGGGCAGGCCCAGAAGATTCCACAAATCTGTCATTATTCAAAAATGAGCTGAAGAATATGATCCCACAAAACAATTACAAGGGATAGAATGACTTCTCCATCTTCAACTGTTTCTGCTGCCAGATTGCCCCACGTTTGACACACTTCCTCTTCATAGGGGGTCAACTCATATGTTTGCCATTTTTCCCCCTGCAGACTTCTCTTGTTGGCATTTTACATCATCTTTATTCGTCTGCATAAATAAAACAGATCTCGTTCTGTTGCCTTGTGAATTTCAAAGGGGATCTACTGATTACATGCAAACTGAAAGACTGATGACTAGACTGGAAGCAAAAATTTCGGTGATTAAGCAGCAGTGGTACTAACAATTAAACTAATCTCTTGCAAGAATATTGATTGATTGACAAGTGTGTTTGTATGTGTGAGTATTGACACTTCATACTGTATGGCCAGTGCAATCAACACAAAATATTGATTCACGGTGCCAGGAGATAAACATTCAAATTGGTGTTGGCAAAACTTTCAGTGGAGTGATTGCATGTTTATTCCACCCATTCTGTCCATGTTCTTACTGTTATCATTTCGAATCAGTTTTGGTGCATTGTTTTGAGGAGATAATGGATATGTCAGGGAAGGCAGTCTCTATGGGTGAAATTTATTTGGATTTGCGGAAGGCAGCTGATAATGTCCCACATAAGATAGTGCTAAGAAAATGTGAGGGTATGTGGAATTGGAATATTTTACTGGAGAGAAAGAGGGAACGGTGGACTGAGTTGGATGATCAGTCATGATCATATTGGATGGCCCAGCAAGCTCCAGTGGCTCAATGGCCTATTCCTGTTCCTATGTTTTTTTTGTTTCTATAGCGTGGATAATGGAATTGATTAGGTCAAGTTAATCACTAGTCAATAAACTCAGTTGGCTGGATGGAATTCATTCTGTCCCCTAGGAATGTGGACTAGCTACTTAGCTTTTCATGTAAATTAAAAGTGACTCAGATAGAGATATAGATGTAAATCTAAACTTAACATCAACTCTAAAGTTAGGTAGCACAGTAAAATGGCAAAAAACAGTTTGCAAAGCAACATGGACAGATTCTGCAAGTGGCAGATTGCGGTCAAGTGTGAGGCCATCCACTTTGATTCTGAGAAAAATCAATCCATCAATAGTTTTGAAATGGTGAACTACTGTGAATTGCAAACAAACAAAGGCATGAAGCAGGCCAAGGACTAAAATTACAAAAAAATTAATGAACAAGTACATAAATAATTAAAGGTCCATGGAAAATTTACATTTATCTCCAAACAGCTAAATAAAAGGGATCGATGTTATTGTTATAGCCTTGCACTGCTCTGGTCGGACCTCATTTTGAATTTTAGGTTCAGTTCCAGACACAGTCCCTCAGGAATAATGGGCAGCATCTTGTTGAGGTGTTAGGAGTTTCGCTGCCAGCTGGAGAGTCAGTTATAGTGACGATGCCTCTCCAATGGAAGGACCACCCAACCAATTGCCAATCAGGCAGTGGCCAGGAAAATGGCAGATGTTTCCCTGGAATCAAGACCCCAGGGATGGGAGTCCCAAGGCGGGAAGAGCTGCTGGCAATTGGAGGTTTGCACTGTCACAGCGCAGGTCATGGCTGCTGCCAGCAGAGTGCCCCTAGAGTCCTCGGTTCTCAGGGAAGTTGTCAGGTTGGAGGTCAAGGGGAGAGGGGTGCAGGGATTTCTGAAGCAAGTGCAGTGTAAGTCCCTTGTCCTAAAATTTCCACTATTGCATAGTTTCTGGATTAGACAGGCGTGTACCGTTGAGATAGTTATATAACACCATGACACTCCAGTATAAAGATACCCATTCACTTTGACCTCACTGTCTTTGTGTCAGAGAGTCCGTGAGGTCAGTCAGTTGTATATGTGTGTGTCATGTGCAGTAACATCAGTTAGTAGAGAACCTAACTTATGTCTGCAAGACTATGAGAGTTGTAACGGTAGTGTTGTTAATTAGTTCAAAATATCTAACTCAACAAGAACCTGTCTGCTGTATATGTTATAAGGGCTAAAATATCCAAGAAACACAAACCACGTTATTATGTCCAATCTCTTGATCAGATATTGACAGCTTTTGATTGATGGATTCCCCCAAGTCGCCTGTACAGTTTGAATAGCTGAGCAAGTCGCATCGCATTGTGACAGACTGCCATGCAGCTAGGTTCATTCCAGCAGTGTATAATCGACCACTTAAAGGGCCTTGGTTGGCAATGGGGCGAGAAGGTCATCCAGAATTTAATTCTTGTGGGAGCAGGAAGGCAGCAGGGTTTAGGACTGCCACCATCCTGTCCTTCCATGTTCGTCACCTCTCGCAGCAGAAGGAACACTTTCTTTTACCCCTTGGAAAAGGTGATGCTCAGATTGATGAGAACTAGAAAGGGGCCAAAGGATTTAAATTAAGGGGATGTTTGCATTGTAAAGTTTCAATTGATGATAAAAGATTAAGAAATGACCTCAATAAATGAGTCATTCAGTTTTTTGTGCTTGTTCTAATTAATTTACATTCTTCTCCAATATTTGTAATGATTGCAAAAAATAGTAAATGCACAAAGAGTTGAGATTGATATAAGCAATCGGTTAACAGTATCTACAACTGTGCATTTCCATGAAGCATCACCACCTGGAGTATTGCTGAAATGTTACTTACATAAATCAGTGGAGAGTCAGGCACATTTAAGGCAAAATCTTGTCACACATTTAATGAAATTCTGTTGCACCTCCTGTAATGTTATGCTGCAACTCAAGATGGGAGGTGATGATATGATGGTAGTGTCAGTATTCTGGCAATCCAAGGAGCCTGGCTAATGTACTGAGTACAGGGTTCAAGTCCCACTATGGCAGCTAGTGGGATTTTGAATTCAAATCCAGAATAAAGTCTAGTCTCTGTTATGATGCCCATGAAATTATCATCAATTCTTTTGGACAACATAAAAGGCAATAGTAGAGTAGTGAAATCACCGGTTCTAAGTAATCTAAAACATAGATTAATGTTCTAGGAACAAAAATAGAAGATGCTGATAAAGCTCAACAAATCTGGCAGCATCTGTGAAGAAAAGGTAGAGTGAATGTTTTGGGTCCAGTGTCACTTACTCAGAACTCCTCTAAGGAAGCGTCACCAGACCCAAAATGTTTACTCTGATTTTTCTTCACAGATGCTGCCAGACCTGCTGAGCTTTTGCAGCAACTTCTGTTTTTGTTCCTGATTTACAGCATCCGCCGTTCTTCCATTTTGTAATTAACTGTTCTAGGGACATGGATTTAAATCCCAGCATGGCAACTAGAAAAGTAGAGTTCAATATAAACCTGGAATAAAATGCTAGCCAAATGGTGATCCTGGAATCATTGATGATTGTTGGGAAAACACATTTGGTTCATTACTTGCCTCTGTGGGTCTGGCCTACAAAGTAACCTGAGACCCACAAACATATGTTTGCTAAAATGGCCCTATCAAGCCACTCAGTTGCATCAAAATGATTCAGAAAAGTCAATGAGGAATGAATCTAGATGGACCACCTGGCATTAATCTAGCCACTGGAAATGACAATGGCGAACCTTGTCAAACCTGCAATGTTCTCCTCATAAACTCCTGGGGGCATGATCCAAAATTGGGAGAGCTATTCCCAGACTGGTTGAAAGCATGGCTGACATAATCATTCTCCTGGAACCATAACTTCAGTGACATTGTCCCAGGCATCACATCACCCTGTCCGAGAATGTCCTGTCCTGCTCATTGACAGGGCAGAGGTGGCATCACTGTGATATACGGCCATCAGTGATGGATTAATTTTGGTTCAGTGAAGATTGCAGAAGGACGTGTCAGAAGTAGCACCAGATGTAGCTAACAATGAAGTATTAGCCAAGTAATACTGCAACACTTACTGGTCCAATACGGTCAGCAGCATGCCATAGGCAGGGTGAAGTGACTTGACAATCAACAAATCAGACCTGAGCTCTGAAGTCCTGCCACATCCAGTCATGAATGGTAGTGGACAATTAAACAACTTTCTGCAGGAGGAGTCCTCTGAAGTGTCTAACGGAATTGACTCTGTTAGTCTCTGTCAACTCATCGATAGGACAGCTCTCCAATTTTGGCTTAGGCTCACAAGTGTTTGGAAGGAGGAAATTTGCAGTGTCAATGGAATTGAGTTTGCCTTCATCTGGAGCCTAGATTGATACCAGGTGGTCCATCCAGACTCATTCCTCCTTGACATTCCGTCAATAATGGGGGATGCCAGCAAATCAGACAAGGCAGAAGCATTTGCAATAACCTCCAGCCAGAAGTGCTGAGTGAATGATCCATCTCAGTCTCCTCCTGACATTCCCACCAGCCCTGTCCCAAGTCTTCAATGCTTTTAAATTACTCCATGTGATGTCAAGAAATATCTGTAGCTGGTGGATGCTACAAAAGCTGTAGGCTGTGACAACATTTCAACAATATCACTAAAGACTGCACTCCAGAATTAAGCACCCCTAGTCAAGCTGTTTCTGTGCACTTGCAACTAAGACATCTACCTAAAAATGTGGAAAATTAGCCAACTACATCCACAAAATAAAACCAGGACTCATCTCCTGCCTCAGTCTACTCCCTATTATCACAGTGATAGAAATTGTCATTGTCATTGTCACTAAGTGGCATTTACTCTGCAACACGCTGCTCACTGATTCTTAGTTTGGAATCTTCCAGGGCCACTCAGCTCGACAGTTCATTACAATCTTGGTCTAAATATGGGCAGAAGAGCTAAGCTCAAGAGGTGAGATGAGAGGGGCTTCCATTGACAACTAGGCAACGTTTTTCTGCAGAAGGGTCCAGATCTGAAGCATCAGCTATCCTGCTCCTCTGATGCTGCTTGGCCTGCTGAGTTTATCCAGCTCTACATTTCATTATCTCAGACAACATTTGACCGAGTGTCTCATCAAGAAACCCTAGCAAAACTGGAGTCAATGGGAATCGGGGGAAACCCTCCTACTGATTAGAGTCATATCTAGCACATAGGAAGGTGGTTGTTGGAGACGAATTGTCTCAGCTCCAGGACATTTCTACAGGAGTTCCTCAGGGTAGAGTCCTAGGCCCAACGTTTTTCAGTTGCATCAATGACCTTCCCTCCACCAGAAAATCAGAAGTGGGGATGTTCACTGATGTCTGCACAGCGTACAGCACGACTCATGGTTCCTCAGAAACTGACACAGTCCCCTTCAAAATGCAACCAGTTCTGGATAACATTCATGATTGGGTTAATAGGCCAATGAAAGTAACATTTGCACCACACAACTGCCAGATAAAATCTCTTTTGTTGGGGATGTAACTAAGTAATTCTCATTGACAGTCAATGGCATTACCATCACAGAATCCCATGCTGTCAACAACTTTTGTGGTTATTGACTAGTAACTTAACAGGAACAGACATACTAGTACTGTGGCTACATGAACTTTTTAGAGGCAGAGAATTGTGCAGTGACTATGTCTCCTGACTCCTCACTGCCTGTCTGAAATACTCCCCAGTTGCCTGGATGCATGCAGCTCCAACAACACTGAAGAATCTCTACTCCAACCAGGATAAAGCTTGAATGGTATCCTATCCTCCTCCTTATACATTCAGTCCTTACACCATTGATGCAAAGTAGTGGCACTATGTATATTTATAAGATGCAATTCAGTAAGCCTTCCTTGTCAGCCCATTTCTTACCCCATGATCACTACAACTAAGAAGGATCAACACAGCAAATGCATTGGAATATCACCACGGGCAATTCCCCTTCAAATTATAACACCGTTCTTACAGAGACCTATCCCGCCAGGGTTGCCAGATTAAAATCCTGGGACTTCATCCCTATCGGACTGTGGTTAGCCTTACACCACCATGAGCTGCAACAATTCGAGGAAGCAGCTCATCACCATTTTGTCAAGAACATTTAGGCATAGGCAAAGCATGCTGGTCTTATCAGTGATACCGACCGGAAAAAATAGGTTCCATCACAATTCCAGTAAAGTTATAGCTGAAACACAGAAATATTCTGAGGGAATTCTCAGCAATCATTTGTAAAAAATATTCACTGCATGTCAGTTTTGATTTCTTGCCATTTTGGAGAATGTCAGTATTTGTGAAAAATCTGGTTCTAAGGCGCCACCTTCTGGATATCTGGTAACATTGTTGTCAGCCGAATCACCATTTGCATTGAATGTATGTATGGTGATGTTTTCAGTTGGGGCTCTCACACAGTTCTCCATTAAGAATGTAGCAGAAATAAGCAATCTACAAGTAAACAAATTGAACTGAATACTTCCAGTTGTTATTATGAGCAAGAAAGGAAAAATCAGCCTCTTTTGTAAATTAAAAATTGCTTCAAGTTTTTGCTGATACAACTGAATAAGTAAAAGATGGATTATCAACAAAAGCAGATTCAGCTTGTGGCAGCTTCTGGTCTGGTTTTAAAACTGCACATATTACATTTTGTGCTGAATTCACATATTACACCCCATCTCATCATGCCATGATCCACGTGTCTATCATGTTTAATTGTTTAAGTTTTCACTTTCTGAAATTATCACCATCCAGATCCCTAAACAACCAACAATTATGAAGCTAAGAGCTATTGTATTTTAATCAGACATTTTTAACCACAGGCAAATTGCCTCATCTTACAACAATCTCAACCCCTTCTTTATTTCTTTACATCGGCTGAGTTATAGAAACGTTGAAAAATTACTAACGTCAAATGAACAAATTGTCTGAACATTAATACATCTTCCTTAGCAGTACCAATAAGATTCAGAAGCTTTTCATTGAACTAAAGAAGTTTCACCATGTTATTATGTCACATAAACCTTGTGCAAACCAGCATCTGTAGAGTACAGTGTGGACAGATATGGGTTACACTGCTAAGTACCCGTCATATCACAGCTGAAGAGAGGGCTCAGCACTTGCATCTCTGCTCCTCAGCTGATTAATTTTCCTATGGGGCATTCACAGGTGTTAGCATTAGTCTTTATTCACATTAAGTAAATTTGATACTTTATTCATCAAGCCATCTGCTATTTTCAAATGCAGTTTCATGCTGGACTGGAGTTAGCTACCATAACCAGTGTATAAACTGAGATTATTGTTTTTTTTACAACTGTGCACTCAGGTTTCATTTCAACATCAAGGCCTCAAGTTACAAGTTCACTTTGTTGTTGCTGCAGTTCACCAATCAATTCATGTTATACGACAGGAATAGTTTTCAATCTCACACTCTCTCAGACACACTGATGTATTAATGCTTGCAGGCTGTTTCTGAGCCCCTCCTAAGTTCGCTTCACCACACCAAATCTGTCCATGTGCTTCTCTCTGCCTTCCCAGCAGTGTAGCAAATTACTACATACTTAAAATGGAGTCTATATCTCCCTCCTTCTCCAAGAAGACTTCATCCCTTGAACTACTTTTGAGTGACACATGAACTGTCTTGAGTAACCTGTTAAAATCCGTGCAATAATCTATCACAGGAAAGGATTAAACATTACCACCTAACTACTTTCACACATCTCCCTATAATTGAGGTCTTATAATGCTGTTTTTTTCACAGAATGCTACCTTTCAGCAGAAAGAATGTTTATAAAATCAAAGATCTTAGAAGTTGGATATTTCTCTTCAATTTGCGTAATCACCAGATGCTTTGTCGTCAGAGAGCCTGGAACAAAGCAGGGAGAAAAAGAGAGAGAGGCTTCTCCAATTCCAATTTTCAATCCATTTCACTCTTCTGCCAAAAAAGTGTCTTGAAATACATTTGGTTTGTATATTTCATTATCCAGGTTCCTTATTTTCAATGATAATGGGAACTGCAGATGCTGGAGAATCCAAGATAACGAAATGTGAGGCTGGATGAACACAGCAGGCCCAGCAGCATCTCAGGAGCACAAAAGCTGACGTTTCAGGCCTAGACCCTTTATCAGAGAGGGGGATGGGGTGAGGGTTCTCGAATAAATAGGGAGAGAGGGGGAGGCGGACCAAAGATGGAGAGAAAAGAAGAAAGGTGGAGAGGAGAGTATAGGTGGGGAGGTAGGGAGGGGATAGGTCAGTCCAGGGAAGACGGACAGGTCAGGGAGGTGGGATGAGGTTAGTAGGTAGGAGATGGAGGTGCGGCTTGGGGTGGGAGGAAGGGATGGGTGAGAGGAAGAACAGGTTAGGGAGGCAGAGACAGGTTGGACTGGTTTTGGGATGCAGTGGGTCGGGGGGAAGAGCTGGGCTGGTTGTGTGGTGCAGTGGGGGGAGGGAACGAACTGGGCTGGTTTTGGGATGCGGTGGGGGAAGGGGAGATTTTGAAGCTGGTGAAGTCCACATTGATACCATTGGGCTGCAGGGTTCCCAAGCGGAATATGAGTTGCTGTTCCTGCAACCTTCGGGTGGCATCATTGTGGCACTGCAGGAGGCCCATGATGGACATGTCATCTAAAGAATGGGAGGGGGAGTGGAAATGGTTTGCGACTGGGAGGTGCAGTTGTTTATTGCGAACCGAGCGGAGGTGTTCTGCCAAGCGGTCCCCAAGCCTCCACTTGGTTTCCCCAATGTAGAGGAAGCCACACCGGGTACAGTGGATGCAGTATACCACATTGGCAGATGTGCAGGTGAACCTCTGTTTAATGTAGAAAGTCATCTTGGGGCCTGGGATAGGGGTGAGGGAGGAGGTGTGGGGGCAAGTGTAACATTTCCTGCGGTTGCAGGGGAAGGTGCCGGGTCTGGTGGGGTTGGAGGGCAGTGTGGAGCGAACAAGGGAGTCACGGAGAGAGTGGTCTCTCCGGAAAGCAGACAGGAGTGGGCTTGGAAAAATGCCTTGGGTGGTGGGGTCGGATTGTAGATGGCGGAAGTGTCGGAGGATGATGCGTTGTATCCGGAGGTTGGTGGGGTGGTGTGTGAGAGCGAGGGGGATCCTCTTTGGGCAGTTGTGGCGGGGGCGGGGTGTGAGGGATGTGTTGCGGGAAATGCAGGAGACGCGGTCAAGGGCGTTCTCGACCACTGTGGGGGGAAAGTTGCGGTCCTTGAAGAACTTGGACATCTGGGATGTGCGGGAGTGGAATGCCACTTCAGCCTTCCCAATTTGGCCCCAACCGTGACCACCTCTATATCCAGAATACCGCAACTTTCCCCCCACAGTCGTCGAGAACGCCCTTGACTGTGTCTCCCGCATTTCCCCCCCACCCACTGCATCCCAAAACCAGTCCAATCTGTCTCTGCCTCCCTAACCTGTTCTTCCTCTCACCCATCCCTTCCTCCCACCCCAAGCCGCACCTCCATCTCCTACCTACTAAGCTCATCCCACCTCCTTGACCTGTCCGTCTTCCCTGGACTGACCTATCCCCTCCCTACCTCCCCACCTATACTCCACCTATCTTCTTTTCTCTCCATCTTTGGTCCGCCTCCCCCTCTCTCCCTATTTATTCCAGAACCCTCACCCCATCCCCCTCTCTGATGAAGGGTCTAGGCTCGAAACGTCAGCTTTTGTGCTCCTGAGATGCTGCTGGGCCTGCTGTGTTCATCCAGCCTCACATTTCGTTATCCTTATTTTCAAAACATTTAATCACAAGTGATTTTTTAAAAAATCTCCAACGTGTAGACTTTCCATACAGGTATAAATCAAACAGGAGACAATGATATGGTTGATTGGCTTCAGTCTCTTTAATATTATGATAATTTTGGTTTAGACTTTTTTTTAGGACATTATTGATTTCATGAAGCTGGGTTCAACCTGTGGCCATTTTAAAGTCAGTATCTTTTTCCCCCTTTGAAACTATTCCAATTCCATGAAAGACAAAGTATTCATATCAGATGATGCAAATCAAAAGATTTTGCATTATCATGAGAAAATCCACAATCTCCCTGGCTTTAGTTCTCGACTCCATAAATATGCATTTAAAATGATTTTCCTTCTGTGGCTGGGAATAGTATTAAGAAACATACAGAATATTTTATTACTCTCTATTTGTAGTGTTCAGAACATCTAACAAATAAGGGTATTTCTAATCACAGTGGAAGCCTTCTACCAGGGTTGCAAGAACCAATAGCTGGCTTTGCTCAATGAAGGGCAGTATTCTGGGATTTGGTAGAGACATTGAGCTTTTAGAAACCTGGGGTCAGTGGACATTGCAGGCAACATGGAAGGGTCAACAGGAGGTTAAGCAGCTATGATAGGTATAAAATTGAGTACCTGTTGGCTGCTGTGCAGGATTTCCTCATACTCTAGAGACTTTGTATAGAAATTTCATAAAATAGACCTGGAACAGAAATGCTTGATCCCTACTGTTATCAATTAATAGGTCTCTAGAAAGAAAGATGGAGCATGCATTTAAATAATCCATATAATTACCTTAGGATGTGCCATATTGCTTTGCAATTAAATGAGGTAGATTCAATGTGTTGAGATTGGAATGTTGAGAAACCAAACCGCCAGATTGCCCACAGTAAGATTTCACAAGCAACAAAGTCCTCAATAACCAGGAAATCATTTCTTTTATTTGTATTCGTTGAAGGGTAAATGTAGAGGCCATTATTCTTAGAGAACTTCCCAACTGTTCTCCAAATAATGTCACAAAATCTTTTACATTCAAGTAAGCCAGCAGTTTGACTCTCAGTTTAAGGATTCATTTGATAGACAGAATCTCCAACAGTACAGCCCTACTGCAATAATGTACTGATGTAGCAATCCAAATTAGCTTCTTGAGTCCTAAAATAAAGCTTAGTACAGAATCTTTTCAAAATGCCCAGAGTTATACTTCAGCTTTCACAACGTCAGGACATCCCAAAATGCTTTACAGCCCAGAAGGTAGGGAAGAAGGCAATAAAAAAGGTAAGCACAGACCAGTTAGCTAATCCCTATTATGTTAACATCTATTATAAAAGATGTAATCACAGAGTATTGAGAAGTGCATAATATGATCAAACAAAGTCAGGGTGGCGTCATGAAGGGAATGTTATGCCAAACAAGTTGACTAGAATTCTTTGAGGAGGTAACAAGTGGGATAAAAGAGAAGCAATGAATGTAACAGATTTGGATTTTCAGAAGGCATTTGACAAAGTAAAACACATCAGGCTACTTAATAAGGTAAGAGTACCTGATGGCGGAGGTACTATATTAGCATGAATAGAGAATTGGCTAATTATTAGAAGACAAAATGTTGTGATAAGTGACATTTTCAAGATACCAACCTGTAACTAGTGGAGTGTCATAGGGATCAGTGCTGGGGCCACAGTTATTTACATATGTACTTATGACTTAAACTGAGTCATAGAATCAGAAATGTACAGCACAGAAACAAACCCTTTGGTCCAACTTATCCATGCCGACCAGATATCTTAGATAAATCTAGTCTCATTTGCCAGCATTTAGCCCATATCCCTCTAAACCCTCCCTATTCATATACCCATCCAGATGCCTTTTCAATGTTACAATTGTACCAGCCTCCATCACTTCGTCGGGCAGCTCATTCCATACACGCACCACTCTTTAGATGAAAAGGGCAGGTGGATCGGCCATGCTAAATTGCCCATAGTGTTCAGGGGTGTGTGGGTTATAGGGGTTATCTGGGTGGGATGCTCCAAAGGGCAGTGTGGACTTGATGGGCTGAAGGGCCTATTTCCACACTGTAGAGAATTTTTTTTAAAAATTGCTTCTTAGGTCCCTTTTAAATCTTTCCCCTCTCACCTAAAACCTACACCTTCTAGTTTTGGACTCACCCACTCCAGGTAAAAGACATTGCCTACTTACCCTATCCATGTCCCTTATGATTTAATAAACCTCTATAAGGTCACTCCTCAGCCTCCAACACCCCAGGGAAAATAGTCCCAGCCTATTTAGCCTCTACCTACAGCTCAAACCATCCAGCCCTGGCAACATCCTTGTAAGTCTTTTCGGAACCCTTTCAAGTTTCACAACATCCTTCCTACGACAGGGTGACCCGAATTACGCACAGTTTCCAAAAGAGGTCTAACCAATGTTCTGTAGCTATAACATGACCTCCCAACTCCTGTACTCAATGCAGTGACCAATAAAGGCAAGCATACCAAATGCCTTCTTCACTATCCTGTCTACCTGCCATTCCACTTTCAAGGAAGTATGAACCTGCACTCCAAGATCTCTTTGTTCAGAAACACACCCCAGAACCTTACCATTAAGTGTAAAAGTCCTGCCCTGGTTTACCTTTCCAAAATGCAGCACCTCACATTTATCCAAACTAAACTCCATCTGCCACTCGTCAGCCCATTGGCCCATCTGATCAAAGTCCCGTTGGACTCTCAGATAACCTTCCTCACCATCCAGTACAACTCTAATTTTGGTGTCACCTGCAAACTTACTAACCAAACCTCCTATGATCACACCCAAATCATTAATATATGTGACAAAAAGCAGTGGACTCAGCACTGATTCTTGTGGCACACCATTGGCCACCGGCCTCCAGTCTGAAAGGCCATCCTCTAACATCTACATTCAAGGCAGTTCTGTATCTATACGGCTAGTTCTCCCTGTATTTCATGTGATCTAACACTGAGGAAAGCAAATGTACTATAGCCAATTTGCAGATGACACAAAAATGTGTGGCAGGTAAGTAGTGAGGATGACACAGAGACTTGAGGGGGATGTGGAGAGGCTAAGTGACTTGGAAAAATCCTGACAGATGGAATGTAATGTGGGAAATAATATGAGTCTCTACATTTTGGCAGAAAAAATAGACGAGCTGAATGTCATTGAAGTGGAGAAACACTGTAGAAAGCTACAGAACAGAGAAATTTGGGCATCCTTGAACATGAATCACAAAAAGCTAGTATCCAATTTCAGAAGGTTATAGAGAAGGCAGATAGAATGATGACCTTTACTTCAAAGGGAATGGAATATAAAAGTAGGGAGGTTTTGCTTAAGTTGTACAAGACACTAGTCAGACCACATCTAAATACTATGAATTGTTTTTTGGGTGCCTTACCTCAGGAAAGATATACTGGTTTTGGAGGCAGTCTAACTGGTTCACTGGGTTGATACTAGGCATGAAGAGGCTTTCTTTTGAGAAATGGCTGAGCACATTGGGCCTAGGCTTGTGGATTGTAGAAGAATGGCAGGCGATCTTGTTGAAACACAGAAGATTGTTAGAGGCCTCACCAGGGTAGATGCAGAAAGATTGTTTCCGCTTGAGGGAGAAACCAAGATCAGAGAGCATAATCCCAGAATAAGGAGTAGCACATTTAAGACAGAGATGAAGAGTATTGACTTTTTTCAGAGGGTTTTGAACCATAGCATCCTAAAGGACAGAGGGCAGTTGAGTTTGGGTAATTAAACGTATTCAAGGCTGAGATATGTAGATTTTTACACGGTAAGAGAATTAAGAAAAATCATAGCGAAAAGGCAGGAAATTGAAGCAGACGACTATCAGATCAGCCATGATCTCATTAAATGGTGGGGCAGACTCAAAGGGCTGAATGGCCTACTACTTCTCTTGTGTCTTATGGCCCTATAAATTGATGTAATATTCTAATTCAAAGTCAACATTGATTCAGTGCCTACAAATGTTACAACAGTATTCATTCTCAATACAAAGCCAACTAACAAGCAGAAACAAAATAAGTCTCAGCTAGTGATAGTTGGGAGTGTAAGTGTGAGCAGAGGGGTGTATTAGCGGGTGGTGATCCTCACGCCAGCTTTCGAGTTGGAGAATGACGGCAATGTAGTCAAATTGTGTGCGTGGGGTGTCTGATTATCCTAAACCACTTGTCCCAGTGACTGAGCTACCACTACTTTGTTAAACATGATGTGGAGGTGCCAGAGTTGGACTGGGGTGGACATGGTCAGAAGTCACATGATGCCGGATTAGAATCCAACAGGTTTATTTGAAAACCACAAATTTGCCCCAGGTAATATTCCGTGGTGTCAATAGGGCCCCCTAATGGTAGTGTGGGGCAACAACAGGTGCAGCATCTTCTGTGCATTTCCCACCCATTGTCACTTCACATAAAGAGGTCAAAAAAAATTGTTGCTACATGGCATTGATATAGTACCTGGGCTGACTTGGCTGATTGATTTATAGCAATTAGTCTCCAACATCAACTCAGCCTGTGTAACAGGGACAGTTTAAAATGTTAGATGGATGGAAGTTCTAACGATTCCACCCCCTACTATTTTAGCTGCCACAATGCTGACAGCAGAAATGATGAAGGACTTAATTAAAATGTGAGATGCACAACCCAAATGTAATTGGCCCAGCTTCATGACTTCAGCTCACAGTCAGGAGAGGTCTGCACCACATCAAAGCCACCAAATGAGATGCCATACGTGAAAATTGCTCACTCTTGGACAGATCTCTTGGTGGTCAGGAGAAGCAGTGGAGCTCCTCCAGGGAAATCTTCTGTCATTTTCACCTTGTCACACGATCCCACCTGTAGGAATGGTCTGAATGGTGACAGTATCATGTCACTTAGACAGTCCTCACCACCTGCCCAACAGCACCTGCCTGCATTCAGCAAGTACAGAAAAGATATCAAGCTGATGCATGTATAAGCTGCCTGCATTCAGCATGTACAGAAAAGACATTAAGCTGATGTATGGTGGAAGATATAGCCGAGTGTAGCCCCCACCCATCCACACAGATTCATCATTTACATAATGCTTTTCAGGCAGACCAGCAGGACATCCAGGCTTTAGTCCTTATTCCATACACAAGAAACATACTTTAACATCATAAAATAGTTTAAAGATATGTGTCTTCATTATCTTTTCCATTATGCTCAACTCTTGTAAGTAATTGCATTTACATTAATTATACAGTGGACAAGTAATGTTAATGATAAACACTTAGCCGTAGGTTTGCATTTTATGTGAAACACTATGTAAATACAAATGAATGCTACATGAAGTAAACACCTTAGAAAAGGATCAAGCACACTAAAATAGTTATTGTTATCAATTGCTTATTGGATCACCTTTTCAGTCAGATTTTAAACAGCTGAATTAAGTATAAAATTGCATCTGCACAATTTTCACTTTGCTGAAATAAGATCTCTACCAGATCGTCAACCAGGCATCAAAGATGAAATTCTATTCCATTGACATTTTTCCACAAAATTTACTTTTATTTTCCTTGCTCTAAAACAATAAGCTTCAATGGCTTTAATCTGTGCGTGAGAGAACTACATGAATGTCTCCTCATATTCCTTATTGCTGGTGACACTATAGCTGTCTCTCTCAGTTAAATACTGAGATCTACAGAGAAAATTGGTTTGAAATTTGTAAGATCTGAGATGATACTTTGAAGTATTAGCTTGAATGTGTTCAGCAGTGAAATTGTGAAGAACAAAATTGTCACCCAGAAACAGCAGGGTGTCCTTCCCATACTTGGAAGTGGTGTGTCTCTTCAGCGTAGTAAAAGAGTGTCAGGACCATATAAAGCAGCCTCTCTTCAGGTTCGCAATTCAAGAAAAGCTGCTGACCATTTTTTACTAAATTTGAAGACGTGTTAAGATGTAAAACTGTTGAGCCGAGTCAAAGGTACAGCTAAAAATGCATCCCTGCTCCAGGTTTGTCAGCACTAGATTAAGATTTTGAAATTAACAAGAAAAATTTGCACTTCTGCAAAAAAAATCACAGCCAGGTTAAGTAAAGGCCATTGTAGCCTATTCCGTTCAAATCACTAGGTTTGAATAAGCCTAATTTTTAAGTTCATCCTTATTCATCCCTAAATTCATCCTGACAAGTGCAAAGGGGCATATTATCTTGCAAGACAGAAGCTCTGTAAGATTAGCTCGGGAATATACTGATTTTTTTTCTAATTAAAAAAAGCAGCATGGCGGCTTAGTGGTTAGCACGGCTGCCTCATAGCACCAGGGACCCAGGTTCAATTCCACCCTCTGAGTTCTGCCTCTTTGCTAGTGCTATCCTCAAGTTGCCTCTGGAGAAGTAGCCCAGCATTGGGCTGAGGTGGTTCATTTATTTCTACATCAGTGGCAATAAAATTGTTAGACTAGTCCCCTGAGTCACCGTAGCTTTAAAATTAATCCGTTAGTTGCTTGAACTGTTATGGTGCCTGGAGCATTGGGTTTGTTTAGGGCGGCACGGAGGCTCAGTGGTTAGCACTGCAGCCTCACAGCGCCAGGGACCCAGGTTCAATTCCACCTTCAGGCGACTGTCTGTGTGGAGTTTGCACATTCTCCCCATGTCTGCGTCAGTTTCCTCCCACAGCCCAAAGATGTGCAGGCTAGGTGTATTGACATGCTAAGTTGCCTGTCGCGTTCGGGGGTTATAAGGGGATGGGTCTGGGTGGGATGCTGCAAGGGGCAGTGCGGACTTGTTGGGCTGAAGATCCTGTTGCCATACTGTAGGGATTCTAATCTAAACTTAACATCAAATTACAGGTAACTTTATTTGGAAAACTGTGCAGGGATTACTAGATATTTTATTCTGTATGATACCTTGAAGCCTAACGAACAGCCTGGTGAAATGCCTTCAGTCTTGCAGGCTATCTTTCTGCAGAGTCAGTCCAAGCATCATTGGGTATATTTTATTGAAAAAAAACAAAGTCAGGTATTTGATGATGGCAAAGTTATTGCCATTGTTTAAAAGGCTGAGAGGAATTAGCCAAAAAAATCACAGGGTGGTCAAACTGACCTCAGTATTGTGCACTTATGAGAATCGATAATGAGAGATAGAATTAACGGTTACTTAGAAAAGTACATATTTAGCAGCGATAATCAGAATGATTTAATTGAAAGAAAGTCATATCTTACCAGCTTAATTTATTTTGTTAAGAAGGATTAATGAGAATAGCACAATGGATTTTGTCTGGATGATTTTAGTAAGACATATGACAAGGTTCCACATGGCAGACTGGAGAGAAAAGTTAAAGTCCATGGAATAGAGGAAATGAGGTGAGTTGGATCGAAAATTGGCTCAGTGACAGAAAACAAGGGTAATGATCAATTGATATTTCTGTGAATGGAAAGTGGTTTCCATTCATGTTCAACGGGGCTCAGTATTGGTTCCCTTGCTGTTTCTGGTATATTGATAATTTAGACTTAAATGTGAAAGGCATGAGTGGAACGTTTTGCAAATGGAACAAAATTGGCTGGGATCTTGATGGGGATGGTTGTTGACTGCAAAGTAATGTCAGTTTTTTGGTGGAGTGGGCAGAAAGGCAGCGAATGGAATTCAGTCCAAAAATCAATGTAGTTATATATTTGGGAAGGACAAACAAAGTAAGGGGATACACAGTAAACAGGATGCTATTGAGAGAAAATGAGAGACTGCAATCCAGAGGTCCCTGAATGTGGCACAACTGGTGGATAATGTGGCAAAGCAGGCATATTGGATTCTAGGCTTTGTGGACAAAATATTGAATATAGGAGTGAGGATGTGTTACTTGAAATGTATAAGACACAGTTTAGGTTGCAGCTAGAGTTTTTTCTGCATCTCTGTTCATCAGACAACATGGAGGACTCTAGAGAGAGTGCTGAGGAGTTTAACAAGGATACTACAGAGCCTCTGATGAAGGGTCTAGGCCCGAAACGTCAGCTTTTGTGCTCCTGAGATGCTGCTTGGCCTGCTGTGTTCATCCAGCTTCACATTTTACTACCAGAGCCTTACTTTTTTTCATTTGTTCATAGAATATGGGTTTTATTATCCATCACTAATTGCCCAAGGGCAGTTAATAGTCAACCAACATTACTATGTATCTGGAATCAGACTTTGGCCAGACCAGATATGATTGGCAGATTTTCTTCCCTAAAAGGGTGTGAGTGAACCAGATGTGTTTCCACAATAATTGATGGAGTTATATAGTCACCATTAGGCTAGCTTTTATTCCAGAGTCTTATTAAATTTGGAACATTAGCCGTGGGTGGAATTTGTACTAGCCTGGGGATCTGGATTACCAATCCTTTGACAATGCCAAAATACCCCTCTATGCATTTATGAGGAAAGATTAGATAGTCTCAGGGCGGTTTTGCTTAGAACAGAAGAGATTAAAGCATAAGTTAGTAGATGGATGCAAGATAATGAAAGATATGGATTCAGTGCACAGGAAAGATCTGTCTTACCTGCAGATAGGTCAATTACTTGACATAAACTGATTAGATGAGAGGGAACATGAGAAAAAGGTTTTTCATTCAGAGGATAAAGGTTGTTAGGAAATTTGCTGCATGGTTTGGTGGTTGTGACAGAAACCCTCAACTCATTTGAGAAGAACCTTGAACCACACCTGAAACACTGTTACCATGAGGCTATGGGCCTGATGCTGGAAAGTGAGATTAGAATGGGTTCCTATTTTGTTAATTGTCATCGACATGATGGGCTGAATACCGCTTTCAATGTTATATTCTTCCATAGTTTTATGATTCTGTGGTTTCAACTCTATTAGGCATCTTAGCAAGAGGGAGGTATAGGAACGTCAAAACAGATAGACAAGTGCTTCATTGAAAGAATGAGAATGCCAAACTGTGATTATGTTCTTGCCACTGAGTAGTCTGGGGAAAATTTATATGAGCTAGAATGTCTATATTTCTGTCTGTTGTATGAATTGGCAGTTCTTGAACTGAAATAATGTCGCACATGATTATTATGCTATTCACCAAAATGAACTGCTAATTCAAAAACATTTATTAGATAGTTTTCAAGGCACAGGATTTACAATATACACATTTTAGAAGTTTCAGTGAACAACAGGCCTTGAGGTGAAGTTGGGTGTGACTATTGGAGGCAAGGTAGGTATGCTACCTGCCCAATGGAAACTGGTCTAGACCTGATGAATGGTTATTATCAGGCCCCATTTTACCATTCCATCAGATAGTAGCTTGTAGTTCTCCAGTCAAGCCAATGACTCATTTATCCTCTGTGTGGACCCCAATGTATGTAAGTGAATTTATTATACGAAAAATATCGTAGGTAATCTAACCAAAACAATATTAACAATACTAATATTGGTAAAACAATTTTCATTCTTAAAAGCCTTGGAATAAAAACATTATTCAACATCAGCTCGGATCAAATAATAATGTAATCAATAATGCTCATTCCTCTTCATTTCATGGATACATGCAATCAAATCAATGATTGCCAATAGTTAGGTAGGGGTATTCCAATATTTTGAAATGGATGCAGAAGTTTTTGCACCTATCTGTCTTAACTTGTTATCTTAAAATTTCTGTTTCACAATTCCCCTTCCTATTTTACAGATTTTGTTTTGCTGCCATGTTTTGTGCTGTCATTTCCATTTAGTGCATTCATTTTATCTTTTATTCTTCATACACAGAAGCACATCAACTCTTAGGAACAAAATGCAGCACACACTTTGGGGCAGACAAGCCGGAAAATGGATATGGAAAAAATAAGCTGGATCGGATTAGAATGGCCTGAAGGCCAGATAAATCAAGTAAGAAACAAACAGAGGTTGCCAAACAGATGGAAAAAAAATGAATAGAAAACAAATGGAGAAGGATTAAAAGATAATAGAAAATAGGCTGAATCTTATATGGTCTGTGCCAAGCAAACATATCTTATGCACAACGGAAATTACCATCTTTTGTATACATAGTCCTGGCAAAGTCATATTTTAACATAGTCTGAAAATAACTTCTCCCAAATTAGTGTTTGTTGGATTTTCATGGGACTACTTGTTAATATGAGCCAGAGATCAGTGGAACTTTCTGCTAAGGATTCAGCAGTGGTTCTGTTATTTTAATCATTATTCTTAAACATCGGTTCCAGCTTTCGATCTGAATGCAGCTCACTAAATGTTTCTGTGAGACAACAATTAATTATTCTCAGAAAGGAAAATTAGGCTAAAGGTGAAATTGGCTGTTGATTCATCATCTCATATTTTTGCACTCTCAGCCATGACACTACTTTTCTTTCTTCAATTGTCTTCCTCATTAGTTTGTTCAGGCCACAACCCAGTGCATATTGACAAAGACCTATTCATTAAGGTTGATGTTTGCAAGACTGCCTTCCTCCTTCCATTGAGACATCTGTTAATGCTCTACTGCAATAAGGTGGTTGAGACTGGCAACTCATTAAAGTGGGGACATTAAATCTGAATTCCACTGGTGTATAGTAGCTATTCTTTAGAACAGAGAATAAATCAGGAGATAATGAGTGTATAAAAAAGACAGTACATTAATCATGAGTGACTTTAATCTTCATGTAGATAAAAAAAAGTAAATTGGCAATGGTGGCTCCAATGAATAATGCATAGAGTGTATTTGGGATAGTATCCTAGAACCATTTGTAGTTGGTCCAAACAGGGATCAGGCTGCTTTGGATTTGGTAACGTGTAATGAGGCAGGTTTAATAAGTGATCTCAGAGTAAGAGACCCTTTGTAAAGCAGTGGTTGAATTTGACATTTGGTTTGAGAATGAGCAATTTGTGTTGCAAACAACTGTGCTCAACTTAAATAAGGGTGAGTGCAAAGGAATGAGGGCAGAGTTGGCTGGAATAGGCTAGGAAAGGGGTTTAACAAAAAAAAGACGGTTGAAGAACAGTGATAGACATTTAAGAAAATAGCTCATGGCCTACAACTTAGATGTGAGGAAGAAGGGTTCAGGAAGAGGAACAAACCAACCGTACTTAGTTAAGGCTAGCATCAAATTTAAAGAAAAGCACAGAATGTAGCAAAGATCAGTGGATTGTGGAAGTTCTAAAACCTAAGAAAAGATGAACAAAAAGTAATAAAGGGAGACAAGATAAATTTTGAGACTAATCTTGCACCTAGTATCAAAATATCAAGAGTTTATTTAAATACAAATAAAGGAAAAGACAGACTGAAGAGAACAAAGGCCTTTTAGATAATGAGGCTGGGAAAATAACAATGGAGAACCATGAAATATCTGAGGAGTTGAATAAATACCTTACATCTTGGTAGAAAACATTAGTAGCATTCCAAAAATACAGAATAATCAAGGGCAAAAGCAGGAGAAGAAATAAATACATTAACAATCACGAGAAAGGAAATACGAGGAATAATATTAGGGCTAAAGGCTGATAAGTCCTTGGACTCGATGAGTTGCATCCTAGCATATGAAAGGAAGTAATAACAGAAATAGTGGTTGCACTGGTAGTAATCTTCCAAGTACACTCAGTTTTTGGAATAGTGTCAGAGGACTGGAAATATGGCAATGTAACAACCTTATTTAAAAAGGAACAAAAACAAGGTAATGATAGGCCAGTTTAGCTTCATTGCTGTTATTGGGAAAATGTTAGTCAATTGAAAAAGATGTAATCGCAAAGCATTTAGAAATCGAGAACATAACCAAGCAGAATCAGTATTGTAACACAAAAGGGAAATCATACCTAGTAAATTCATTATAGTTCTTTGAGGAGGTAACAAGCAGGATTGATAAAGGAAAATGCATAGCTTCATGACACAAAAATAGTATCGTAGAATCCTTACAGTGCAGAAAGAGGCCATTCAGCTCATCAAGTCTGTACCGACCCTCTATCCAGACAAAGTCCCCATCCTATCCCCCATAATCTGGCATGGCAGGCCACATAACCTGCACATCTATGGACACTACGGAGAAATGTTTAGCATTCCTAATCCACCGAAACTGCACATATTTGAACTGTGGAACAAATTAAATAGGTGGGAGGGCCAGTGGTGAAGTTAGCACAAACAGACTATAGAGGGAAAGAAACAGCTAAGTGAGTGGACAAAAATTTTGCAGATGGAATATAATGCACGAAAATGTGAAGTTGATAATTACAGTAGAAGAGCTGAATGTTATTTAAATGGAGAAAGATTGTGGAATATTACAGTATTGTGGGATTTGAGGATCCACGTGCATTGCAGTAAAAAAACTAGCATCCAAGTAAATAATTAGGGTTTAGAACTAGAGGCAATATCTCAGAGGAACGGTAGTTAGGACAGAGATGAAGAAGATTTTTTTTCCTCTCAGAGGGTAGTGAATCTTTAGTGAAGCGGACCGTTGTGTCCAGATCATTAAGATTACTCTTGGCTGAGATAGACAGATTTCTAATCAGTAAGGTAATCAAGGGTTATGGGGAAAATGTAGGAAAACGGAGCCAAGGATTATTCAGATCAGCTATGATCTCACTGGATTCTAGAGAAACTTAATGGGCCAAATGTCCCACTTTTGCTCTTACATCTTATTGTCTTATACCTTACAGTATTCCCAAACATGAAGTTTCAAGTGTTTCTGCATGCACTAATATTTGAGAAGTCCAACCCTACATGGTATATGAACAAGTTATTTTACTCAAACTGAATGAACTGTTAGTTTCACATTAAGATGCTTCACTTAACCATATTCAACACCAGGTAAGCTCTCCACACTGCACCCAGACAATGCACCTCATCCACATACACCAAGAGTGAAATCTGTCCCATCAGAAGCTGCAGCAGCCTTTCTAACTTTGAGTCAAAAGTCACATCAATGATTTAGATTATTACATTAAGGACAGCATCACATCAATTCAGTTGAGCTCAGCTTTTGACAGAAAAATAGATGCTGGAAACCATTCTTTCCAAAGTCATGTCAAAATATGACAGTGTGTTTTGAACAGATTTGTTTAGTTATAAAAATCAAATTAGACAGCAAAAATGAAAATGATAAGAGTGACAGCACTAAAGAAATCACAGGAGATGGGCCCCAATTACATTCTGACTATGGAGCTGAAAATAACTGAAACTGCTGGAAGTAGTCAGCAGAACAGACAGTATCTGCTGTGGAGAGAAGAAAAAGAGTTAAAGTGTCAGGTTGCCCCAAGGAAAAGTTCCAACTTGGATAACAGTACATAAGCATTATTATCAGGGTTGATTTGCAGCTGCAGTTAGCTGGAGAGTTGCTGAAAGGCTGACTGCATGATAAGTTGTGTAACTTCATAAAACATTTTTTGTGACTAATAAGTGTATGCATTGCTAACAGATGATCCCTACCAAACCTAGTAAAGATTTTAGTGTTTAAATGGGCTTTCAGTATTTCGGATTCGTAGAGTTGTCTCACTATTTCTCACAATGCTTGTATTCAAACCACAGAGTACTGTCAATGATAGGTTATCTTGTACAATAGTCATACTTTGGCTTAACATGTGCTTGGAATAAGGCTAACACAGGGAACTGCTGAAGAATGAATGACTTCTGCCAGTTTATCCCACCCCAGCCCTCAATTAACATGGTTATGTACCAACTACATGCTGAGAGAGTGATTTCCATTTTGCTTCAGGTACAAGATAGTGTTGACATGTAGTGCGCGCAAAAAAAATGTGCATGCAATCAATGGCAAGCTGCAATTCTTACAAAACCTTGCTCTGTATGGCTCTGCCTGGTAAAATGCCACGCAGTTAAGTTATCCCTGTTTCCATTGAGGGCCTCATTAGCTTGTGCAGAAGTGCACAGCAAATTGTGAGATGTTGCTAATTTCTCTAGCAGCTGACTGGAAGGAGCAAGATGAATAAAACCTCAGACATGGTCACTTTGATAATATAACCCATGTCCTGATCTGAGGTGAGAGTGTGGTGGAACCAGTTGACAGTTTTCAGCAGTGACCTTCGTAAATTTCAGAAATCTCAAACATAGACCATTGTTGAAGGTCATGCAGGGGAATTGCTCGATGGACATCATATGCTCTCCTGCTGACCACTGGTCTTCTCCTCCTTCATCTTCAAACACCTTTTCCTGCTCAGTGTGGTATCTGCACATTCTCTCAGTTATGTTCATTTCCAAAGGGAAAGCCTCATAACCATGTTTGGGAAAAAATATTCTGCTCAGATTTCAGTAAAATATATTTTGAAACCTCCCACACTGCTACTTTTAAAACTTTTGAAACAAGAAAAAAATATCGAAATCACCAAAAATGTGTAGAGTTGTAGCATCATATTTCATACAAAGGAATAGATCAGCAACTAACACTTAAGCATTCCGTAATCTTCATGTCATTTAGCATCAGGTTCAGCAACGTTATGTTCAAAGAGGTAGTAGGCTGGTAAACAGAGAGCCAAATCAGCAACACGGGCTGCAAATCAACTGAATGACCCACTCTGTGTCTTCACAATGAAAATTAAATGCTCACAGATAAACAGGTTTGTTGATGGGGCATTTATTACTATAAAGAGTCCAAAATGACATTGCTAATGCACCCAGACATGGGCACAACTGGTCCCCATCTTCTATGGGATGTAAATCATAGGGAAGTTGATAATTCCTTGTTTCATGTCACAACTACTTTCCTTTCTCAGTAAGGAGGAATATGCAATGGGTAGCAACTTCAATAATCCTTATTGGAATACCTGTCTATTGTCTTGGCTATATTCTGATCCAGTCTGATTTCTATTCTTTTATCTCCATCTCCATTTACTTTATAATGGGCTAGATTTAGAAGTCAGCAGTGAAATTACACTGCATATGTGACCAACATATAAAATTCTGACAGGACTGGACAGACTAGATGCAGGAAAAGGATGTTTTCCCTGGCTGAGGAGCCTAGAATCAGGGGTCAGCATCTCAGGCAGACAATTTCATGCTGAACATTTCTTCATTCAAATGAGGGTGAACCCATGGAATTTTTTATCACAGAAAGTAGGGGCCAAGACATGAAATATATTCAAGAAAGAGACAGATATATTTTTAGATTTTAAAGGCTTTAAGGGGAATGCGAATAAAGCTGAATAACAGCATTGAAATACAGAATCAGCTATGATCCGACTAATTGGCAGAGCTAGCTCGATGGGCTGAATGGTCTACTCCTCCCGATTTCTATGTTTCTACATTATTTCTAGAAATGTTATTTACCCAGAAAGGTTGCATCCTCTTTAGCTGAATAATTTGCTTTTTTAGCTTGCACCCATTGCTACTGTGCAAATAGTTATGCATTCACTCACCGATGAAAACAATGTTTCAATACTTCCCGCAGTGAGGTCTCAGTTTTCACACTGCGTTGTACGAGCTGTCCTTCTTCAGTGCCACTTCCATGGTGATGTTGCTACCAATTTTGTCAGCAACACCCACTGCTCCTCTCGCCTAAACTTACTCCATCTTCGCGACCCATGCCGGCACCCTGATGCTTAAGCTCCAATTTTAAGATCCCCGGTCGTTTTTGTCCAGGCTTCCAACCCCTGATTGCCACAGCCATTGTCTCTCACACTCTAAGCCTTCAAACTCACCTCCAACTCCCCCCAGTCTGAGAATTCACTAGTCTTTATGGATTCATGGAGAGAATTCCCCCCTTACCCACCTCAACCATTTCCATAATTCCACATTCTCCAGCATCCATCTTTTCTTAGATGTTATTTCTCCAGTTTGTCTGTCGCTCTTCAAACCATTATTGTCCAGCCTCAATCTCTTTTAAGTACCAAACTATAGTATTCTTTTCATCTCAAGATATACAATTACCATGGTTTCCACAATTTCTTTGTGTAACTATTCCCTCCTTTCCTTGTGTCTCCCTTTTCACCTCTGCTCTCGACTTCCAACTGTCAAAAAAGGTTATTAGTCTGATTGGGTTATCGCTGGAGATTGCATTAAGCTTCATCCAGTCTGTGATATTATTCTGGCTTAGATGGAGTTAACACTGAGCACTTTAGGGAATGGTGGAGTGAAGATTTCTTCAATCTCTTCAAAATTTATCTTACCATTGTAACTTGTAACTGATTGTTAATGTGCAACAAATTGCACTGTGTTTAAGGCAACATTAAATTTACTGGTGACAGTAAACTACTGAATCAGTGGTTAGCATACATCAAAACACAATATAGCATTAAATGGCAAGGATTGCAATATGAGTTAGCTGTACCATACAACTTGTTAACATCAGTGAGAATTAACACAGACCCAGGAGCACTGCTGGATGTTTTCTGATTTCAAAACCTTTGCAGCTTTAAAGACTTTTTACAGCCAGTTGGAGATTAGTGTGGGTTCAACTCCCATATGGGCTGAGGTTACTATGAAAGTCCATCCTCTTCAACCTTTCCCTTTGCCTGAGGCAGGGTGATCCTCTGGTTAAACCATCACCAGTCATCTCTCTCTAATGAATGGCCAGTCCTATGTCCTCTGGTGCTTTGGCAACTTTGTTTTATAGAGAATAGGGAGGCAGAATGCAAAAAACATCAGTGATGGAAAAACAGCACTTAATGGCAAAGCCTTTTACTTCAGACTTGGTGTGAAGCACAGCTGTAAATGTAAGTTGGAAGCCAGTTATATCTGGATGCTACTGATTCATGGGAAGAAAGGATCTTTGGCACAGTCCCAGTTAGCGTTTCAGCAAGGAAGGGCATCAGAACTGCAAAAGTAAAGCTAAGAAATCTCCATAGAGTGAGGGAAAAACTTTAAATTAACAGTGCAGAATGGGATGATCTCTACTGAGATCACAATGAGATTGATTTATAACAAACTGCGGTTCAGACGTGAGGAGATCATTAACACCATGGGCTCTAGGCTTTATTTGGGAAAGTCATAAAAATGCATGTAACAAATCATTACAAAAAGTAAAGCAGACAGTAGATAGTAATACTCAATGCAAACTCTATCAAATGAGGATGCTTCACAAGCGCAAGCCATGCCCAGCTATTAAAAATAATGCTACATCTGTAAAAGTATTGGTCATTTCTAGAAGATGTGTAGATGTAGGACACAGAGTAGCAATATTCACTGAAAGTCTTGGGATCTGACTCTTAGTTAATGTGGCAAGATTGGCACAATTCTGTGAGGCCTCAAATTCAGAAACTCTACATAAAACACCACAAAAATGACACTGGGCTAATTTCTGGTAAGTTTTAACCCAATCATCATCCAAGTATATTGCATGAAAGGACCTGAATAAATCAAATATCTAAACTAGGTATAGAACTGGATGAACACAGAAGGGCAAGCAGCATCTTACGAGCAGAAAAGCTGACATTTCGGGCCTAAACCCTTTATCAGAACAATTGTTTTAGAACTTGACTCATTTTCACATCGAAGCTCTAATTCATCTCTGTGCATTTTTCATAGTTTCAGTGAGGTGAGAGATTTTGTGATGATGCTACCACAGTTTCTATTGACATCAGCACAAAAAGTTGATTATCTACACTGTCATTCTTAATGTGATGGTACACTTAAGTAATAGACTATTATGCATTTTGCAATCACTTTGTCTCGTTGATGCTGACTCTACTTAGAATTGGTCACTAGGCTTCAGCACTCTCTATACTGCAGATCAACTTCCCTCTCCTCAACTTATGTAACCAGTGAAGACCACAACAGTTATGCCAGTACTGCCCAAACCTCATCTCTGTATGACTTCAACTCAAGTCTTCAAAATTGTTGTGAGCCCTGAGTGAGAATTGGGAGTGGGGTTACAGCTTGTATCACTTAGTCAGTGCTCAGAAGTAACCATGCTGCTTCCAAACTTACCACTCAAAAATTTCAATTTGGACTCCCACCCCCACTATGGGAAACATTGACGTGCTTCATAGTCACAGAATCTACAGTGCAGATAGAGGCCATTTGGCCCACCAAGTCTGCTCTGACCCTCTGAAGAGCAAACCCTGTAACACCACATTTGTCATGGCTAATCCACCTCAACTGCAGACTACAGTGCAACTTAGCATGGCCAATCCACCTGATCTGCACATCTTTGGAGTATGGGAGGAAACTGGAGCACCCAGCAGAAACCCACACAGACAACATGCAAACTCCATATGTACAGTCACTCAAGGCTCGACTCAAACACAGGTCCCTGGCACTGTGAGGTAGCTGTGTTAACTACTAAGCCACCATGCTGCCCCAAGCTGTCATGATATCATAATTCATTGATCAATGAGTTACTGTTTACTGTTAATCTCCCTTATGTCTGTTCATGAAACTTATACTCTTCTTTAAGCTTAGTGGTTCACATCTGACAGGGAATTAAGTATGCACAGTTATAACAATGCATGAGTTAACAAAAATGACATTAATAAGACATTTGGCAACAAAAATAACCATTTTGTGGAGCCGTTGTCTCTAATATTTGTAATTGCATGTTGAAAATTAGAATTAGTCAAGACAGGTCTACACATGATCCAAGTTCTTGGACTATGTTTTAACCTCCTGCCCATCACCATTTTCACTCAAACAAACAGAAAGTGCTGGAGAATCTCAGCAGGTTTCATAGCATCTATGGAGAACAAACCAGGATAAAGTCTCTTCTTCAGAAGAGTGGTCTGTAGATTGAGTCCTGTCCAGCACACAAACAGGAATGGATGGTTGGGGCAAGAGACCAGGTTAGGTCATGATGTCCGTAGCATGTTGGTTCAAGCAGGAGATGGTTCGGGGGCTGGGTCAGGTCAGGACAGATCCAGCAGGGGTCCCAGAGGGTCATGTCCAATAGTGAGGGGTGTTGAGTGCAGATGGCAGCTAGATTGTGGCTTCGGAGCCGGGTATCGAGTCTGAGGGTCTTAGAAGATTGTCATCTACAGAGTGGAAGTTGATGTCTTGTCAGGATCTGGGGATTGTGAGTTAGGTAAGTATAAGGTCAGTTTTAGAGTTACTCAGGAGTTGCCCTATATTTTTAATAGTCTAACATTTCCTGAGTAATCATTTCACTTCATTTCCTTGAAACTTTCCAAAGTCTTCACTTTTTATGGGTACTTTCGTAGGGATCCAGGCAAATTCAATTTCCCAGGCAATTTCGTTAGAGTGATATGATGGGGATTCCACAGGGTCTACAAATCCATCCCTTTATTATATACTGCATCAGTGTTTTGAGAATGAATTCCATGCAGGTAGCATCAAACTCAGACATTTTAGTATGTTCCAAAAATATTACTTTTGATACATTTTTGCAAGTTCTAACTCAAAAACGTTTCATTTTGAATCATAGATCATTATAACAGTGCATATAAAGGCCATTCAACCCACTGAGTCTGCACTGATTCTTCAAAATGTATCCCACCCATCCCACTTATTTCCTTAATACCATTTTCCCATGCCAATCCATCTAGTCTGCACATCCCTGGACACTACAGGGCAATTCAGCATGGTCAATCCAACTAACCTGCACATCTTGGACATTTGCCGAACATTCATTGGCTTTCAAACAAAAACTTCCAAGTCACAATATTCAGACTAACACAACAACACTTTCTTTTTCTCCTGTCACTAATTTTGCTGATTTATATGTCGAAGCATTTGCTTTGAAAGCATTTGAAGGAATGCAAAAGTGTGAATCTCCCAGGAGATATGTGGAATTTGGCAAAGCTAAAAAGGCATTTCTCTGCCCTAGCAGACAGATATTGGATTCAAGCTTTTACATTTCACACATCAGTAAGCCTCCACTGTATTTTTTGAGCTTGCTTTCTGCAGAGTCTGAGCTGCACTGATCAAAATAATCTATATCACCATAATGAGGACACGCATCATATTCTCCACATCAGATGGCTATCAATAAACACAAACTTAAATTGACAACATCAGATCTTTTCTTCACACAAGTGCTTTCTTCAGTCACATCGATGAATTGTCTGCTCTAACCAATAAATGAATGTCTAGTAAGGTAAAAGCCATTGAAAATTGTAACTGATTACACATTAATTTATCACAAAGCAAACTCTGTATGAAATTAAAACTGAAACAAAGCTTTGATCATCAAAAGCTTCACTTTGTTAGATTGGCTTAAAGCTTACTTGTTAAGAAGCCTTATGATGCTCCCAGACATTCTTATGGGATACCAGACTATTTTAATTATGTTCTTGTGACCATCTCAGTATCGCTGGTCATAGCCTTTCACATTAAGAAATCATAATGTGGGGGAACTAAATCACACCAGTGGATGGAAGTAATTAACAAAACACGTAAGGGTCAAAGTTTCTTGGAAATATTCAAGAATTTAAGAAATCCAGTGCTATATATTTATAACAGCTTTTCTTATGTTTGCTGTCTAACCATAATCATCGAATTTATGTCCATTTCTTGTTGGATAAGTTTCTGGTGCTTTGTTTTTCATTTCCAACAAGTTATTTCCCTAACCGCGTTATTCAACAAGAATATTACACAAAGATCTTACGGTTACTTTACTTTATTTCTCAATTACGGGAAAGCAAAATTCATTTTCTCCCTGTATTGCAAAAATGATATTTCCCTTATGGGCTTAGACTGAAAGACAAGATGTGTCAAGTGGCCAATTTCTGTGTCATCATTCTGTGATACTGTAATATATTTCCTAATGGTGTTGAACTATTTCAAATCTTATGAATTTTTATAAACTCTTTTTTGTGATGTGGACATCATTGACAAGGCCAGCTTTGTCGTCCACTAGTTAACCTTTAAAGTTTTGACAAAGATCTATAGTTCAGGTTGTGATCGAGGTTATTGACTTGCTCGCCGTGCTAGCTGATTCTCGTTCAGACATTTCGACACCATGTTATGTAACATTATCAGTGGAGCCTCCAATGAAGCAATATTATTCACTCCACTTGGGCTACTATTGGTTACCTTGTCCCAGTTAAACTGATGCCCTTCGTTATCTTTGCGTGCCGATACTATAGAGAGTTTGTTGTTCCGATTTGCTGCTAGTTGATGTTAATGTATTCTGATGGCTAGTTTTCTTCAGACAATGAAGGCCATCAGTTTAACTGGGACAAGGTAACCATAGTAGCCCAAGCCAAACATGGACACACATGGGAATTCCTAGCGGCATGGTTCTCCACCCATAATGCAATCAACAAACATATAGAATTGGACCCCCATATACAAACTCATATAGTTCAAAACCGGAAATGACTCTGCTCACCATAACGGACCAGACAGAATAAATTGCAAGCAGAGTAGAATAACATCACTTCATTGGAGGCTCCCGTTATCCTTTAATTGACTCACAAGCTTTCCTGATCACTGACCTTTAAGAAAAATCAAACACATTGCAGTGGGTCTGGAGTTACATGAAGGGCTGATCAGGTAAAGATACCAGATTTCCTGGAAAAGGCCTATTAAAAAAACAGTAATCACTGGTAGCCATCATTCTCACCATCATTGAGACGAGCTTTACAATCCAGGTTTATTAATCAATTTCAAACTTCAGTAGCTATAGTGCGATTTGATCTCATGACCCAGATTCTCCGGATTACTAGACCAGCAACATCACCACCGCAGCATTATCCCGACAGGACTGTTCCCAAAAACTTGCAGGCCAAGCAGCATCTCAGGAGCACAAAAGCTGACGTTTCGGGCCTGGACTCTTCATCAGAGAGGGGGATGGGGAGAGGGAACTGGAATAAATAGGGAGAGAGGGGGAGGCGGACCGAAGATGGAGAGTAAAGAAGATAGGTGGAGAGAGTATAGGTGGGGAGGTAGGGAGGGGATAGGTCAGTCCAGGGAAGACGGACAGGTCAAGGGGGTGGGATGAGGTTAGTAGATAGATGGGGGTGCGGCTTGGGGTAGGAGGAAAGGATGGGTGAGAGGAAGAACCAGTTAGGGAGGCAGAGACAGGTTGGACTGGTTTTGGGATGCAGTGGGTGGGGGGGAAGAGCTGGGCTGGTTGTGTGGTGCAGTGGGGGGAGAGGACGAACTGGGCTGGTTTAGGGATGCAGTAGGGGAAGGGGAGATTTTGAAACTGGTGAAGTCCCCATTGATACCATTAGGCTGCAGGGTTCCCAGGCGGAATATGAGTTGCTGTTCCTGCAACCTTCGGGTGGCATCATTGTGGCACTGCAGGAGGCCCATGATGGACATGTCATCAAGAGAATGGGAGGGGGAGTGGAAATGGTTTGCGACTGGGAGGTGCAGTTGTTTGTTACGAACTGAGCGGAGGTGTTCTGCAAAGCGGTCCCCAAGCCTCCGCTTGGTTTCCCCAATGTAGAGGAAGCCACACCGGGTACAGTGGATGCAGTATACCACATTGGCAGGTGAACCTCTGCTTAATGTGGAAAGTCATCTTGGGGCCTGGGATAGGGGTGAGGGAGGAGGTGTGGGGGCAAGTGTAGCATTTCCTGCGGTTGCAGGGGAAGGTGCCGGGTGTGGTGGGGTTGGAGGGCAGTGTGGAGCGAACAAGGGAGTCACGGAGAGAGTGGTCTCTCCGGAAAGCAGACAGGGGTGGGGATGGAAAAATGTCTTGTGTGATGGGGTCGGATTGTAAATGTCGAAAGTGTCGGAGGATAATGCGTTGTATCCGGAGGTTGGTAGGGTGGTGTGTGAGAACGAGGGGGATCCTCTTTGGGCGGTTGTGGCGGGGGCGGGGTGTGAGGGATGTGTTGCGGGAAATACGGGAGACGCGGTCAAGGGCGTCCTCGAACACTGTGGGGGGAAAGTTGCGGTCCTTAAAGAATTTGGACATCTGGGATGTGCGGGAGTGGAATGTCTTATCGTGGGAGCAGATGCGGCGGAGGCGGAGGAATTGGGAATAGGGCATGGAATTTTTGCAGGAGGGTGGGTGGGAGGAGGTGTATTCTAGGTAGCTGTGGGAGTCGGTGGGCTTGAAATGGACATCAGTTACAAGCTGGTTGCCTGAGATGGAGACTGAGAGGTCCAGGAAGGTGAGGGATGTGCTGGAGATGGCCCAGGTGAACTGAAGGTTGGGGTGGAAGGTGTTGGTGAAGTGGATGAACTGTTCGAGCTCCTCTGGGGAGCAAGAGGCGGCGCCGATACAGTCATCAATGTACCGGAGGAAGAGGTGGGTTTGGGGCCTGTGTAGGTGCGGAAGAGGGACTGTTCCACGTAACCTACAAAGAGACAGGCTTAGCTGGGGCCCATGTGGGTGCCCATGGCCACCCCCTTAGTCTGTAGGAAGTGGGAGGAGTCAAAAGAGAAGTTGTTGAGGGTGAGGACGAGTTCAGCTAGGCGGATGAGAGTGTCGGTGGAGGGGGACTGGTCGGGTCTGCGGGACAGGAAGAAGCGGAGGGCCTTGAGGCCATCTGCATGCGGAATGCAGGTGTATAGGGACTGGACGTCCATGGTGAATATGAGGTGTTGGGGGCCAGGGAATTGGAAGTCCTGGAGGAGGTGGAGGGCGTGGGTGGTGTCACGGACGTAGGTGGGGAGTTCCTGGACCAAAGGGGAGAAAATGGAGTCCAGATAGGTGGAGATGAGTTCGGTGGGGCAGGAGCAGGCTGAGATGATGGGTCGACCAGGGCAGGCAGGTTTGTGGATTTTGGGAAGGAGATAGAAACGGGCCGTGCGGGGTTGGGGAACAATGAGGTTGGAGGCTGTGGATGGGAGGTCCCCTGAGGTGATGAGATCGTGAATGGTGTTGGAGATGATGGTTTGGTGCTCGGGTGTGGGGTCATGATCGAGGGGGCGGTAGGAGGTGGTGTCGGAGAGTTGGCGTCTGGCCTCGGCGATGTCGCGATGTAGAGTCTTCTTCACTCTCCATCTTCGGTCCGCCTCCCCCTCTCTCCCTATTTATTCAAGTTCCCTCTCCCCATCCCCCTCTCTGATGAAGGGTCCAGGCCCGAAACGTCAGCTTTTGTGCTCCTGAGATGCTGCTTGGCCTGCTGTGTTCATCCAGCCTCACACTTTATTATCTTGGAATTCTCCAGTATCTGCAGTTCCCATTATCCCAAAAACTTGCAACTCCTTCTGGCGTACTGACCTTAACCTGAGGGGACCTTTGAAATCTTCACAATCAGTTTAAGGAGCTAACATCCTTCTTCACATAAGGGCGCATCTCTTCTTATAATGTACATCAGTACACCTTCAGCTTCTGTCTGGGGATCCAGAAGTTTTTTATTTAAATTTATGTTCTTTCTTTGATAATTTAACTTGCATATTCAAATCCCAGACCAGCATCCAATTAGCATCTGTCCAATCAGATGCATTGTCTAACCTACTCACAGACTTGAAGCAACTATGTAGGAGGTTGCTAGCATTTATTACATTTATCTCGAGGCTGAACTTCATGATTGACAGTGACATTCTTCACCTTCAACAATCTGACCACCATATCTATCACAGCTGTCGAATGCCGGCTCAGTCAACAGCATCATCAATTCAATTATTTTATGTCAACCTCTGTTTCATTGACATGGTGGCAATCCCTGTGGTGTTCAGTATTGTTAGCCTGCAGAATTAACCAGAGGATATATTAACCTCAACTCAATCATTATGACAGTCACTTATATGGTATAAAACTGATTTTACATTTGTTTCCTCGGAATAAATTAGGTACAATTGAGTTACAATGGGGCAAAGTGCCTGTAACAGTGTTAAGTTCTGACCGGGTAGATCATAGTTGATCTTCCCAATCTGTCTCCAGCTGTGGCCGTTAAAGTGAGAAATTAAAGACCACTTAAATGCCTTGGCCCATCAACACTGGGATGAACTAAGCTGCAGTGGACCCTCTCACCATGCAGGGCTCATGTAGGAAACCCATGAAATAGCCCTTTAGATATCTCCATACCCTACCCAACAATGCCCAAAATCAGTTGCTTTCGTCCTAGGTTCTCGGTGATCCTGGCACTCCAGACTGGCGTTCTGGCAGCCACCACTGACTCCTATGGTTAGCTGGTATCTCTCGCTGTATGGATCTTCCACCCTGGGTCCCGATTCCAGGGGGTGGCCTGCCAGTAGCCTCACCACTCTCCATGGCTTGGGGGTGCTTGCACTGGATGAGAAAGGAAAGGCTCGCTCACTGGTAAGTGAGATCCCAGATACTTAAACAGGATTCGCCCATTATGTTTTAGCCTTTGCAGTGTCATTGAATTGCCACTGATATCCATTAGCATTCCTCAGCACAGTATGATACTTTTGAGCCAGAATTAAAGCACAGGACATATACTGTACAGAGATCAGATGGATCTGGTGAAGAAAGAATGTGTTAGGATAAAGAATTATATAAGTGTACAATTACAACAGGTTTGGAAAAGGTAGACAAAGGAAAGCTGTCCCCATTAGTTGATGGCACAAGCGCTAGGAGACACAGATTTAAGGTATTCGGCAAGAGTGGAACAGGGGTTTTTGAGGAGCAACGTTCTGTGTAGTAAATGCTAATAACTCACTGCCCATGAATGACTCAAAAAGAAATTGAATGGGCATCTGAGGGAAATCGGGAGCCATGTGATGAAATGAACAGGCTGGAATGTCCTTCAAGGAGCTGACATGAATCCGAAGGGCTGAATGACTTCTTTTAGTACTGGAATGACTCCATAACTGTTAATTAGCGAGGATTACGGGAAGGCGTGTTGAGTAGGAGTGAGACTGTGATTGAGAAAAACAACAGTGCTTGAAGTGAATTGTCACAGGAATGTGCTCAGGGAGTTGAAATTACATACATGGAGAGTCAGTAAACAAAAGAGCAAGAGCTTGAATAGACACAGGCTGGAATCAGATAATAGGAAGGATTGGAGTCATAAAAATGTTTAAATCTTCAAGCGTCTATGTTTTACGGCTCTCTCTTCTTTTTCTTGGTACTTACCCCACTGCTTCAAGTCCTCACATCTCTCTAATTTTTTGATATACATTTATTTCAATTAATATTTATTTTCCATTCATTTCATTTCGATTTTCAGTGGCCAGAAAATTCTTCAGAGCAGCATCCCGTCCTCCTAGAAGTGCACTATTACCAGAAGTGCAGTAGAAACACTTAAGAATAGTTATTACCAACTGAAGAGGGCTAAATCTGCTCCTCTTGTTTGAACCTCCTCAACTGATGTGACCAAGGCTTTATTTCAACAAAAATGTAGATCACAAGTTCACTAGAATCAAATAAGGTGCCGGCTGAGTTTCCTTGAATGAAAGCAAGAACAATTTTCCTACTTGCTAATCCTGAGCAAATACATTGAATCATCAAACTTGTGTACAGGAACACGTATAAAGTTTAAAAAGGGGCAGTACCCAGTGTAATAAATAAACAAATAAATAAATAAATATGCAATTTAATTTACAGGTGACTCTTTCATTTCCAACTTGTGAAATCTATCTATAAAGTTGTAAATCAAACAGGAGATACAGAGCTGACTTCCAAAGTCTTTTGAAAATATCAGTTTCAGCTCAGGCTATCTTTGTGTACCTCACAAAGGTTTTGTGAAACCAGGTTGAATTGTGGTTAGTTGATTATTGTAGCTATTTTAAATCAGTGATTTTCCTTTATTGAAACGCTTTAGTCCATGGAGATCGCAAGTCAAGTTATAGAAGTTGAAAATTATTAGATTAGATTAGATTCCCTACAGTGTGGAAACAGGACCTTCGGCCCAACAAGTCCACACCGCACCTTGCAGCATCCCACCCAAATCCATCCCCTTATAACCCACACACCCCTGAACACTATGGGCAATTTAGCATGGCCGATCCACCTAGCCTTCACATCTTTGGACTGTGGGAGGAAACCGGAGCACCTGGAGGAAACCCACACAGACATGGAGAGAATGTGCAAACTTCACACAGACAGTTGCCCGAGGCTGGAATCCAACCCGGGTCCCTGGTGCTGTGAGGCTGCAGTGCTAACCACTGAGCCACTGTGCCACCCAAAGGCAAGAAGTTGATTGGGGCGGATGTTTGCAGGTAAAAGGGATGGCTGGAAAATGGGAAGCCTTCAAAAATGAGATAATGAAGGTTCAGAGATGGTATGTTCTTGTTTTTTTAAAAGGGCAAGGCTGGTAGGAGTAGCAAATGCTATACTAGAGTGACTAGAGAAAGCAAGGTTTTGGTCAAGTATAAGGAGGAAGCATATGTCAGATATAGACAACAGAAATTGAAAGATTCCCTAGAAGCGTATAAAGGCAGTAGGAGTATACTTAAGAGGGAAATCAGGAGGGCAAAAAGGGAACATGTTATTATGCCATATTTTACCCCAATGGCACATAATCTTGGTTTCTAGTGTACTGCTTGTAAATTATAGGTGATGGAGTGGGAGCAGGTCCAAAGAATTTTGCAGCTCATGTTTACATGTCTACTTATTCTAATTTCCTGCCCATGTTTTGTTGATTGCATCTATATGTTTGTTCATAGGCAGCACTGCAGAAAGATACCAACCCAAAACATCAACTGTGTTCATTCCTGTGTCTCAACAGGAGATTCAATTTTTCAAATTCACACCACTGATTTGTTCTGAAAGTCAGTGCATAACCTTTGAGGGAGCTGTCCTGATATGTTTTGAAGTCAATTTGCTTGATAATTCAGCAGCTAGTAGCTCCCTGAAACAGGTTATAAGTATGACGAGCTTTTCCTGGTTTGCCAGTTCTCTTCTTGCTGTTCAATTACACCGACAGAGATTAATGAAAGACTTCATGAAGGTTCATTCTCACAAAAGACTTCTTATTACAAACAATGAGTTCAAGCTAAAGGTGTTCTCAACCACTGCTAGAGAGCGAGTAAAACAGGTACTGCAAAGCTGGATTTATAGCCCATTATCCATTAGGAGTTTTGCCTGTGAGGAATTCACATTGGTGAATCTGTAGGTGAGCTGTCAGCATGCGAGTAATAGTTATTGATAGCTACCCACTTTGACAGCAGGATGTTCAGTGGGCCTTACCTGCCTATTGAAATCAAGCTTGCCGTCAAAAGGGAAGAATGCACTAAATTTGATTTTTTAAAAATTGGATAGGATGTTTGAAACTTTCCTTGGCAGGAGTTCTTGACTCCTGCAAGAGTTTCCATATTTAGTGCTAGAAGGATAGAAAAATAGAAAATTACAAAACAGTGCAGGAGGAAGTATTTGGCCCATCAAAGCTGCACCCGTAATGTAGGCCCTGATGAAGCAGATGAATAGCTAACATATGTTTTCTTCCCTACAATTGGCAGAGGAGTATACTCAGGCATATGCTGCACAAGGCCTGTCTGGAAGGATGTGCCTGTAACTATCAATACCAGACAATTGCCAGGGTAAAGGTGCAGTGAGCAGCCACACCCTGTTGGGTTCACCTCCTAAAGTCATCAACCACAGGAATGGCAGGAACAAAACAGTCCAAAAACCTTACAAGAGAGGTACTAATACTTTTCAAGCCCCAGTACATTGTATGTACCCTCTCCTCTTAGGCACAAACCCCTAAAAGCTCTTTCTCTTCTCACCTTTTGCTTCCCTCCTCCTAACCTCAACTGACTATCTACAGGACTCTGTCTCACCTGAATGATGAGTCGTCTAGCAATGTCCATTTAACAGTGGAAATCCACTAGTTATATTTAGATGAGGCCTGGTCATAAAAATGAACTCAAATCCACCTGATGAAAGATATCAAACAAAAATGAAATTTATGGATTTTTACAACATTTCTTTCTTATCACAACCTGCTACATCATTGACAAAGGGGTATGTTGGTGAATTTAAATAAGCCAAATATGGTGACATATTAAGATAATAAAATGTGAGGCTGGATGAACACAGCAGGCCAAGCAGCATCTCAGGAGCACAAAAGCTGACGTTTCGGGCCTAGACCCTCCTCTGATGAAGGGTCTAGGCCCGAAACCTCAGCTTTTGTGCTCCTGAGATGCTGCTTGGCCTGCTGTGTTCATCCAGCCTCACATTTTATTATCTTGGAATTCTCCAGCATCTGCAGTTCCCATTATCTATGGTGACATATTGTTTGCTCATTTCTCTTCACATCCATTATTGAGGTAGGATGAAGGGTGTTCCCAAAATCTGGGTTTTTGAATTTCAATTTTCGAAATAAACCTTCTCAAAGACCTTCAATATGAAAACAACATAGGACTTAATTACAAAACTCCCAAATACAGAGGAATTCCTTCACTACTCCATCTACACACACAAACATTCAGGAAATGGAGGAAGACAGCACAGGGGAGGCAATAAATTACAAGTGTTTGTAAATCCAAAGGTAGTAAAAATCAGCTCACTTGAATTATAATTTCTTCCAGTTAAAGTGTTGGCTTTTCTTTCCATCCAGCAATTTGGAGAGTGTTGGAGGGTCCAAGACAGCCTAACAACTCTTACCTTCTCTCTCTTGCTCACTCTGGAGTTCAAAAAGTAACTGATTTAGAATTGCAGAATAGTACACTTAAGCAATTCTAAAATCTCAGATTTCAGACACCTGACAAAGAGAGGCATTTCAGGTCCAGAGGGCCCACCTTGGAGAATTCATTGAAAGGCTGTTAAATTCTGTATAGCTTTGCCTCTCCCACCTGAGCTTCCAATGCAAGGTGAAGAGCTAACATTTTAGCACAAAGGGCTTTGAGATTTTCCTTTGTTCAGAGCAGATTGGAGGCAGACGGCTCATCTTCAAGCCCCTTGGATCAGTATTAGCTGGAACGTGTATACAATGCAGAGGTTTCAGAAGCTTCAAATAACAATCAAGTGATCAGCCTCAGCCATTTTAAGGGCCCAGCAAGATTTTCCATTATTAGAAGAAACAGAAATTAAACATAGAAGTAAAGAATAGATTTCTCCCCTGCCCTCTGGCCATGTCATTAGATTACTTTTCCTGTTCTGTTCCCAAAGCACAATTGTACTCAGTCATCTAATCTACTTGAAGAACTTTGACAAGGCCATTTGGCAACAGGGCATGGAAACTCACAGGCGAGTTACCTAACCGTAGACTATAGGAAAAAATTTACAAGACTCCAACCCAGTAAAAAGCTTCACTTGTCGACAATAGAATCTAAAGGTCTGCCTGATCTGCACCACTAGCAATTTTCTGGTGATTGGGATTTGCTTTTTTATGCCTGGTTACATTTTTGTGTTCATTATCTACATGCTGTCATGTTGCAATTCACCTAGCAAGCTTTCGGGATGCTGCTATTTTTTTTATTGACATCATCTTCTGGGCTTTATTGTCCCCTCCATTTCTATGTATCAACATGGTTGTCGAATTTGTAAGTGCAAGGTCTACAATGGACTCCTCATGAAGATACCGACTGGATTTCTCCACTCGAAGAGGTTAACAAAAAGTTGAGTATTTAGACTTGTTGCTAGAGTTGTTGATGGAGAAAATTTCCCTCCCAAAATACTCGAGGCACAAGTCTCCAATTGGACATGTAATTATTTAGAACCAAGCAGCGCTGCATATTACCTGCAGGGCTGGAAATAATGAGGAGACAGAACATAGCACTGCCAGGATTGAAACTTGAACTGATGACTATTTAAGGATTGTCACTTACTAACGCATCAGCTCGTGTATATCACAACATGTCAGAACAGCCAGACATTTTAAGGAACTAGTTGTAAAACTTCACTGAGGACATCTTGCCAAAAGATGTTTCCATTTGCAATTAAATGTTTAAATAAAATGCTTTAATTGGGCAGTATTATACATAGAATCATACGATAATACAGCACAGAAGGAGGCTATTTAACCCATAATATCATTATCACCTCTTTGCAATAGCTCTCTAGTTAGTTTCACTTCTGCATGCTTTCCCTGTCCCCATGAATTTTACTTTGTCTGCAAGTATTTGTCAAAATTCTTTTTGTCATTGCTTCTACTTCTGCCAATATTTTAGACACACTATCCCACACCATAACAACTCACTGGCAAGATTGCATTGAGGTCTGCATGATGTGAGTTATAATGAGATTTGCGGCAGAATTGGATGAGAAGTGCGGTGAGGCCAATCTCAAACGTCTGGAGCACTTCACTCCATTATTTTATGCTTTTGACAAGAACAAGTGTTTCTAGCCACACAGTGGTGAGTGGCCAATTAAGAGAAATCTTATTTGGTAATGCCCTTATAAATGGTGCAAATCATCCCATTAATGTTCAGCTTATCAAATTTGCCAAACAAGCCCAACATTGAAAAATCTTGACATGGGAATCAGAGCAAGTACCTGAGGATTTCAGCTCACTGTTTGTCCGAAGGACATCCATATCACAGCATTTCAGGGCACAGACCATGGGCACCAGCCACACGTGCCCATCATCCGCAAGCATTGCCACCTGGCATTTCCTATCCCTGACAATCATCATGGCACTTCTCCAATACATTTGCAGGCTGCTCACAAAGTTCTGCATTGCAAAGTGTACTGGAAACTAGCTTTGAAAGGCTGCACCTGGGATACATTGCACACCGGGACAGGCATCCAGCAAACAGATTGGATCAGGCCTCTCACTTGCTGTCTTAGTGGTCACTCATTTGACACCTTCCTGTGGGTTCACAGCATCCCAGCCTTACCTTGCTGTGCCATGCCTATTAGTGCAGTCACATAACCAGGCAGCTAGTCCTGCTGGTCAGCAGTCCTCAGTCAGGGGGCATATAACTTGCTGTACAGCAGTGTGCTGAATCAATCTCACACCCACACCATGGTCTCCTGGTGAACCCACTGTATGTGCAGCAAGCAGACAGCCATATCTTAATTCATAGGGACAGCTCTTCACCAAAGTTTATGGAGATAGAAGTCAGCCAGAAGACCCAGCTCAGTAAGTCAGGTTCAGTCTGCAACACCAGCCTGGGGGGTTTGGCTACCATCTGGCCAAGGGATTCTCAGTCATAGCACTTTACTCTGGGAGTGGGTCACATTCAGTCCTGTGGTTCTATCACAGCCAGCCCGGGTGCTGTAGGCCTAACACAGTCAGGGAGACGCACAGTCACCAGTCAGATATCTGGGCATTTCTCAACCAGGATTGTCTGGTTAGATCTTTCAAGGCGATGGGCTCTAGACAGTCCATTGGGTCTTGTCCACAGAAACTAGAGAGGAAAGGTGATAGGGTGGTACAAAGGACATACTGCCATATGAAGGTGACTCAGCAAATCGTTATGGGGGCAGCAGGCTTGGGGGAAGGGGTGGGTGACAATGATGAAGGGGTCTAGCTGCACCTGCAAATGTGAGATACAGGAAAGCCTGGATGGGAAGGAGGTCATACTGGAGAAGGGGGTGTCTACAGTCAGGAGCACCCTGATTCCCTGGGAAGAGCGGGGGAATAAGACAGGCATACCTGGCACAGTCACCTCATATGTCAGGGCTGGGGTTTGGATTGGGTGTCTGTGCTCAAAAGGTACAGTCTCCTGTACACAGGGTAAGTGGGTCCTAGGGAAGTACAAAGCTTGTTGAGTTAATGGGAAGGGTTACCTGGAAGGGGTCCTGCACGCCTGGGGTCTCACCAGCACATGGAAGCAGAGGCTGGAAGCCACTGAACAAGGAGTATTCACTGTCACCTTCCATCGTACTGGAAATGAAAAATGTACAATGGGGAAGAAAACAGCTGTGATCATACTTGGAAGGGGCACAGTATGTGTCTCGACCTCTGGAAGACTCACTGATGTGAGGGTGTTTTAAGAAAAGGACATTGCACAGAGGTCCATGCACTGTTCAGGACTCAGGATTGTGGCGTCTCTAATCAATGGCCATTCCAATGCATTGGCCACCTGTTTGCTGTGCACCTCCTTTCTCCAAGCAGACGGGGAGTCTGGGAAACGACAGAGATGTTGCCAGGGTAAAGGTGGTCAGCAGGACTCATTGTCCTGTATACAGCTTGGTTCCAGGCACTGCAGGAGATTCTCACCACAGGTATCAATCCATGGTACATACTGTACAACACAGAGAGATGCCTTGTGCTGGAACAGTCACATTTTGGCAACACAGAGAGACAGCCAATAAAATGTAAGGTCAAAGCAGGAGCATTTTTACAAAATTGCCAAAAAATGTACAGTGAATTGTCTGAAGCACCTCTTAAAATCTGTCACCATCTCTTCACTATTTACTACATTTAAGCTTTGTGTCATTTATTTTGATATTACATCCTGCAAACTCGAATCCTGGTTGCTAATATATAAAGTGGTACACAGTAAGGACATGAGAGCAACAGCTCTTAACATAGCATTTGACTATCAAAACTAAAGTTCATGAGCATCAAGAGAAGGCTCTCTACTGTTTGATGTCAAACATAGCAGAAAAGGAGATGGCTAAATGTTGGATGTCAATCATCTCTTTCCTTGTTTCTGCACTGTTGCCCCACAACTTCATTCTCTGTATTTGGGATTCTTCTCGGCCTTCAATTAGTCAATCATGTGTTTTGCCTTGTTAGGGTTCTCTTACATTGGAAGTGACTGTTAATCATAGCATAATTACATATTTTATGCAGAATAAGCAGAACGCCATTTTCATTCACAGGTTCTCAATCAGATGGGTTGGAAATTTAACCAAGCAAACCTTAACCATGTGAACCTGAATTGGAATTTCACTAGTCCTGTACTTCTATGTTACCCTTTTCCTACTGAAGCTTTCAGGGTTTGTTTTTTGGTGAGCTCATCTCACATCCTCACTAGTTACATCCACTGGCTGTCTGAATTGTTACTAATTACAAATATTTTCCCTAAATGATGCTTCTAGACATTTTGCCAGGAATTTGCTAATGAAAATAAAAGTTTACTTTTTTTTATTACCTGGGCTTCTGTTACATCTCCTTCATTAAATTTATCAGTTGATACTCACAATATTTTATTAGGCTATCAACCAAAAGGTTATTTAGCATTAGCCGTTACTCAGTGTAGGTCAATTTTTAAGCAACTATACTTACCCACCTCTAGTGAACACTGCTTCTGGTGACTAATTAGATTTGGTGCCTAAGTTGTTCTTTGCGTAATCTTTTTTAAAATATTTTATCTTCATTTGATTACAATTTGTATATTAAAGATAGAGAATTATCTTTCTGCAGCATGTTGTAGCAATCTTTACTGAGCAGAGCTTGGTTAGACTGAAGTGCAATTAATTAGCAAAGCAGGAGCCACGGGAGGTATATCATGTCAAATCTGTTGGCACCTAGATGATGAAATATAGAAACCTGGGTGGCATTCCCACACTTTGTCTTCTTTTCAATATCCAAAAGTGTTCTATCTTACAATTGATATTTTTCCCAACCATCAAATTATCTGGGTATTTTTTTCCATCTATTAACCTGGAGGAAATTACCCGCTCTCCCTACTTTCCTTCACTTTTGATGGTCTGCATTGCTTCAATGGGGTTTGCACGTGAATTGAATAATTTACGTGCAAACCCCATTGAAGCAATGCAGACCATCAAAAGTGAAGGAAAGTAGGGAGAGCGGGTGTGGGTTAACTCAATACAGAGTTGGAATACCCCCTGCAGAGCCCACCTCTCTGTAAAGACATCAGGTGTATTGGTAAACACTTCTTGCTCCCCTTCTAAAGGCACTTAGGCGTGGTTGTGGGCGTGAAAGAGGGGCAGGCAGTCAGCATGGTATGAATCCCCTCCACAGCCCATTGCCTGAACCTGTTTATAGTCAGCCTGGCCAGGCCCACGAGCAGACCCACAAGGAGATCCTCCAAGTTCTGAGAAGGGGTCCCTCAACCCCGAAACATTAACTCTGACGTCTCTCCACAGATGTTGCCAGACCTGCTGAGCTTTTCCAGCAATTTCTGTTTTTGCTTGTGTAGGAGATCCTCCAATCTGCTCACACCCCTCTGCACCAGGTGCCCAAAATTCTGGAGCGTGGGGCTGAAGTGCAACCAAAAGCACAATAAAAGATTTTTCAAACAACTAAAAAGGGTGTGCCCACAACCAGCAAATACACGATCCACAGCCTCTACATCACCACAAGGCCATCATTTACTCTGAGAGACAGTAACAACTGCTAATGCAAGAGTCTAAGATAACATCGTGTGGAGCTGGAGAAACACAGCAGGCCAGGCACCATCAGAGGGGCAGGAAAGCTGAGGTTTCAGGTCAGGAATCCTTCGTCAGAAATGGGAGAGGGGTAGGGGGCTTTGAAATAAATAGAGAGAAGAAGGGTGTGGCTGGGGAATGTAGGTGGAGTGGGTGATAGGTGAGTGCAGGTAGGCAATGGTTGAGGTTGGTCAGTGAGGCGGGAGGAGAGGATAAGTGGGACAGAAGATGGGCAGGTAAAGAGGCAGGGATGAGAGAAAGGGTTGGTCATGGGATGTGGCTGGAGGCGGGGAGATTTTGAAACTGGTAAAGCCCACATTGAGACCATTGGGTTGTAGAGTTCCAAGGTGGAACATGAGGTGCTATTCCTTCAGTTTCCAGGTGGCATCATTGTCACACTGGAGGAGGCCCAGGATAGACATGTCGTCCAGGGAGTGGGAGGGAGAGTTGAAGTTGTTCGCGACTGGGAGGTATTGTCGTTTCTCATGACCCGAGCACAGGTGCTCCACAAAGCGGTTTTCTCGCCTCTACTTGGCCTCACCGATGTAGAGGAGGCCACATTGGGAACAGTGGACACAGTAGACCGCATTAGCCAATATGCAGGTGAACATCTGTCTGATGTGGAATTTTCTGGGGGGGCCTGGGATGGAATGAGGGGGGAGGTGTAGGGGCAGGTGCAGTACTTCCTGCGGTTGCAGGAAAAGGTGCTGGGGTTGGTGGGGTTAGTGGGGAGTGTGGAGCGGATGAGGGAGTTGCAGAGAGATCAGCCCCTCCAGAAGGCAGGCAGGTGTGGGGGTAGAAATATATCTTTGGTTGTGGGGTCAGATTTCAAGTGGCAGCTGTGGCAGAGACTTATTCTGTTGTTTTCTAAATTTGGAACTGGCCTGAATTAAACTACAATAGTGCAATTTGGCTCTTAACTCAATTTCATGCACCTCCCTCACCATTCCCCAGTCTCCAATACATACAGCCCGGGCCTGCTGCTATAAGTCAAAAATCTAGCACTGCAGAGCTGATGAAGTGTCTAGGCCCGAAACGTCAGCTTTTGTGCTCCTGAGATGCTGCTTGGCCTGTTGTGTTCATCCAGCCTCACATTTTATTATCATGCTAAAGTGGACTGCTTTTGAGGATGAATTGTTGTGTTTGAAGCTGTGTCAGCTGCAGAGAGTGCTAGATTTTTGACTTATAGCAGCAGGCTCGGGCTGTATGTATTGGAGACTGGGGAATGGTGAGGGAGGTGCATGAAATTGAGTTAAGAGTCAAATTGCACTATTGTATCAGAGCTGATGAAGTGTCTAGGCCCGAAACGTCAGCTTTTGTGCTCCTGAGATGCTGCTTGGCCTGCTGTGCTCATCCAGCCTCACATTTTATTATCTTGGATTCTCCAGCATCTGCAGTTCCTATTATCTCTGATACCACTTTAGCATGAGATGTGATGTGTTGTTGTATGGGAAGACTGCTTTTATTAATAGTTGTGCAATGTATTTAAAAGGAGTTTGACTCTTACGTGGGTTTAGTGCCAGTGAAAATTCATACTATCACTGCCTTATATTTTTCAATTTATATCAGACTCTCACTGCAGTCCATATGCAGCTTTATATGATCTATCATAGATCCTCATAGATCCTCAGTTTAACCATGTACTACACTGAGATTCAGGAAAAAACGGTTTCTATGCTTCAGCAGTATTTGGCCACACTCACAGCATGAGAGAGACTATGAGGTTTCTAAATAGTATAATTTAGAAAAGAGTCACCCAACAGCTAGTGCTAGACAAGTGGCAGAAGCAGATATATGTAAAAAGGTGTGTGACAATTTTGGGAGAGATAAACCAACGATGGGTGTGTCAACATGAAGTGGAAAAACACTGCAATGGAATAAACGCAGAATTATCCGAATGTGTGAGTGCAAGTGGATTAATCCATTACACGAGGCCAACAGAGTTGTGGTTTTATAAATGGGTCATAACAGTGAAGAAATTGTGATAACTTTGCAGAAACTGTCATTAGGCCACAGTTTGAGTGTCCAGTGCAGCTGTGGTGCCCCATTGCAGAAAGAACACAAGCAATTTCAGGCAAACAATTTTGATTCACTTGGATATTGTGGAGATACCATCTGCAAGTGGAGAACTGGATGCTAGGACTTCATTGACTAGAATGAGAAAGCTAAGATCCAGCTTTACTTCTGTAAATTGTTGGCAGAGTTAGCATCATATAATCAGGTTACTTTGATAAACATGAACTGCTTCAGCTTTTACCCCATTCTACATCTGTAGCCTTGCTTGGAGCAGGCAGAATCTCCACCCCTCAGCTAGGCCAATGCCAACAACTGTAAGACTTGATTGGCACTAACATTGAACTGGGCAGCTTTCCTTTCAGATACTCACCAGAATTATGATGGGACTCTGCTGAAACAATATGTGAAAAAAAGAATGCTACCTGCAGCCCCCAAGGAAGGAGCACTTTGGTCTCCTACACCTTGGTTGCTCAAATCCTTTGTGACCTTCAGCTATGCAACACCAGTAGGGCCCATTAAAGGCTTCAAATAATTTTTAGTCTGAGACAGTCTTCAGTGATGTGAACTTTGGGCAGTAGGGGAAAAAGATTGGCTTACAGGCTTTGTCAAGCCCTCCTGACCTCTGCAGTCCACCTTGTCATCAGAAGTGGAAAAATAACATGCAAACCATTTCCTAGAATGAGAGTTTGACTGCAATCCCTTCATTCTTCATTTATGCCTGGGGCTGTCTAAAAATGAAAAGAGTCTTGACAGAAAATGTAAACATTCTATAGATTTTTTTCTTTCATGATGAAGTGCATGTCAACTCAAAGACCACTCTGATCTTCACCTTATTTCTCCAAACTGCTATTTTCTAGGTAAAGTCAGTTGACAGAAGTCACACTTCATGCTAATAATGATATATGGGCTGAAATAGGTTCAGAAAGACAAAAGGAAATTGTCTTACAATTGGCCTCAATGATCAGCTGACCAAGTTTCATTAAACTGTCAATAGACAAGCTCTAGTGTGAACCAAAATGATTTTTTTTAATCAAAAGAAACTTAACCCAGTCAAGTCAAGCATGAAGAAATCTATATCATTGGTTTGATGTATATCTTTGAAAAGCTCACATTAGTGCTAAAAAATCAATTCTTGCAATTATTCAGCTTAGAGGCAGTATATCTTCTTAAAGGAATATGTAAATTAGCTGTATTTCAAACAATTACAATGGCAGAACTAAGGAAATGGGTTTTTAAATGAACTGGAAATATCTCTTTCCCTCAACTTATAGCAGTTATGGTCTTAGGTTTGAAGCTTACACTTTAAAATCACACTCAGGACTTTAAACTTCCAATGTTCTTCTATCTTCCTTTTTGTACTGGACATGATCCTCTTTTCAACTATGCAGCTGTGATGTATGTGTGTCTTTTTTCTTCTATTAATTTGTGGTATGCGGGCATTGCTGGCTGGCAAGCATTTCTTGCCCATCCCTAGTTGCCTTTGAAATGGTGGTGAGCTGCCTTCTTGAACCGCTATAGTAGTCCTGCTGTGGGTTCACCCACAATGCCATTAGGGAAAAAATTCCAGGATTTTGACCCAGTGACAGTGGAGGAACGGCGAAGAATTTCCAAGTCAGGATGGTGAGTGGGTTCGAGGGGAACTTGAAGTTGGTGGTGTTCCCATATGTCATGGTCGACAGGGCTGTTTCTGCCATTGTATTTTCCAGTGCCTAGGTCGATGCCAAGTGATCCATCCAGTTTTATTTCCTTGAGTCTTTGCAGCAATTGGTACAACTGAGTGGCTTGCTAGGTCAGTTTAGAGGGTAGTTGAGAGTCAACCACATAGCTGTTGGTCTGGAATCACATGTAGGCCAGACCAGGTGAGGGTGGTAGATTTCTTCCCCTGAAGTGAACCAGATGGGATTTTCCTGACAATCAGCAATGATTTCATGGTGATTCGTAGATTCTTAATCCCAGACTTTTTTTTATTGAATACCAATTCCACCATCTGCCACGGTGGGATTTGAAACTGGGTTCCCAGAACATCAGGTGGGTTTTTAGATTAGTAGTCTAGCAATAATACCACTAGGCCACCCCATACCCATAATTTTTTTTCTTAGAATTAGCAAGAGATAAAACTGCTCTTACTTTCACCCAAGAAAGGCTTGAAATTAGCTTATTATTTTGCTTAATTAGTAACTACTTATTAATTGAAGCAAGATACAAATAATGCTGAAAGGAACATGAAAACTTGCATCCACCCAACCAAAAGAAGTTGGATTCACTCACCCATCATCACACGTTGTAATAGAACCATTTCTGATTTTAATGCCTATTATACAGAGGATTATTGTAGTGCTTCTAATGACAGCCTGACCAATCTTGACAAATTTAGTAAGAAAGGGGAACAAACTTGAGGATGTACTCTTTATAATTTTTCAATTATACTCCAATTTACCAGTTGCACAAGTGCATCGCAGTTGCAGTGGGGGGTAAAAAATCTAATGTTGAACCCTTGCTCCAGTTGTGGCTGTGTTGCACAAGCCCTGGGCTTTCCAATAAGCCTATGTGGAGAGAGATAATGGGAACTGCAGATGCTGGAGAATCCAAGATAATAAAATGTGAGGCTGGATGAACACAGCAGGCCCAGCAGCATCTCAGGAGCACAAAAGCTGACGTTTCGGGCCTAGACCCTTCATCAGAGAGGGGGATGGGGAGAGGGAACTGGAATAAATAGGGAGAGAGGGGGAGGCGGACTGAAGATGGAGAGAAAAGAAGATAGGTGGAGAGGAGAGTATACGTGGTGAGGTAGGGAGGGGATAGGTCAGTCCAGGGAAGATGGACAGGTCAAGGAGACAGGATGAGGTTCGTAGGTAGGAAATGGAGGTGCGGCTTGAGGTGGGAGGAAGGGATAGGTGAGAGGAAGAATAGGTTAGAGAGGCAGAGACAGGCTGGGCTGGTTTTGGGATGCAGTGGGGGAAGGGGGGAGGGTTCCCCCACTGCATCCCAAAACCAGCCCAGCTCGTCCCCTGTCCCCACTGCATCCCAAAACCAGCCCAGCTCGTCCCCTCCACCCACTGCATCCCAAAACCAGCCCACCCTGTCTCTGCCTCCCTAACCTGTTCATCCTCTCACCCATCCCTTCCTCCCATCTCAAACCACACCTCCATTTCCTACCTACTAACCTCATCACGCCTCCTTGACCTGTCCGTCTTCCCTGGACCGACCTATCCCCTCCCAGCTCCCCACCTATACTCTCCTGTCCACCTATCGTCTTTTCTCTCCATCTTCGGTCCGCCTCCCCCTCTCTCCCTATTTATTCAAGAACACTCTCTGATGAAGGGTCTAGGCCCGAAACATCAGCTTTTGTGCTCCTGAGATGTTGCTTGGCCTGCTGTGTTCATCCAGCTTTACACTTTGTTAGCCTATGTGGAGAGCCTGTTTTATTCAAATCTTGTACTTTCAATTTGTTTCAATGTTTGAGATTGAATTATTGTAAGCTCTGAGACTTTTCATGCAATGTTTTTAAAAGCTGGGGATTGAAATGAGAAAGAGTTGCAAAAACCTTCCAGCAACCTGTTGTAAGCTATGACTTTTAACTGATAAATCAGAGAGTTTTTATAAAGGAACCGGCTACTTTGTGTCTCTCACCAACAAGCGACTGCACCTGGAGAAAGGCGACTGATGCAGCATGCTGGTCAGCAGAGCAGCCATGAGGATCATCCCAACTACAGAACCTAGGAACAAAGAACTCTCCCTTCTGTTTTTTTGCCTTTGTCCAAGATCTATTTCATCTTGTTTGTTTGCCTGTCTTTAGGCCTGTAAGAGTGAGTTTCTGAGGGAATTGGAGCCTTAATCAGTAATATCATATGCTAATAGTTATCAGCAGTCACTGAATTGTGAAAGCCAACTTACAAACACTCATACTCACGAACAAGATCCCACATTAATTTTAAAGATCTAACTTGTGAATGTTTACTCGTATTATATTGTGTCCCAACTTGCATACAAATCAACTTACAAACGTACTCAAGAAGGAACCTATTTGTAACTGGGGGCTGCACATATAACTATTCAACTGCAGCTACAGTCTAATTCCTTGTAATAGATAGTAATTCTTGTTCAATTCAGAAACCTGATCTTTATTGTCCATCAACCTGGTTTTAACAATCAGGTAAATTGTGAAACTTGGCATTCTTTAAAAAAATCTTTTAATTTTGCAATGTCTCCAAGAATTGCAGGATGCAATATCCAGCACACTACCCAGAGGGGTGTAACAATATAAACATCCAGCAGACTACCCAGAGGGGTGTAACAATACCAATATCCAGTTGAATCTTTGTTGTAGTCCTACTTTGCAATGCCATAGTGTAGAAAAATGCACATATTCAGAAAAGTTGACTTGGACGTCGAACAGAAAATCATCAGTTTCAGAAATGGTGAGCAATGAGTTGATCTCAAGGTACTGGACAAAAAAATATCCAAACCAGGGACCCAATGGAATGCAATTATTTCCATGGAAGAGTGATTTGTCAGATTTGATTATTCTTGGATTGTCAATTAAGTTTTAAGCATTTCACTAGATTTGACGCACCACATTTTTAAATTTCCTGATCATCTGTGATACACATTTGTCTTACTGGGAAAGAAAAATTAATCAATTCTGGGGAGACATTAGAGATTTTTGCATACGTAATGGAAAAGCATTTCAGCTTATATCTAATTGTAGACTAATGTTAAATTTCATTTTTGCAGCCATTGATATCTACTACATAAAAACTGTTTCTATAAGTCAAATTTAAAATTAGTTCAGATTGTACAATACATGCACTTTTTAAATAGCAAATCAAACTGATTTTTTACATTTGCAGTTACAAACATCAAACAGTAAGGATAGACCAAAACCCTAGAAGCCCAATATCTAAGTGTCAGTGCTGGATATACCAGCCCATGACCTCCAATTCCATGACTGACCCTGCCATTCCTCACACCAAGTCATGCAAGAACCTGTGAGAGTCAGGGTGGCTCTTGCACTCTCATCTGACCAATAAAGATAGATAAATGCAACAGGCTCATTGCTCAAATGTCAGCTTCCATTGGTCCAGTAGGTTAGAGTCATGAGAACTACCTGCCTATCAGCAGCTATCTAAGATGCTCAAATGCACAGTTGCCCTTTAGGGGGCAGAGGCTATGTGAGTCACAAGACACTGCAAATGTAGGCAGGAGAAAAACAAGTACGCATCAGAATGCATGTGGCATTTTCGTCCCATCAAGCCTACAGAAAAGCCATGGAATGGTTGAGATATTATTGAAGTAAACATGGAGAAATGGTATTGGCTTTAAACCAGTAATTGGAGGCCCAGCATAATGCTAGAATGGGTTCAAATCCCACTATGACAAATATTTAAATTCAAACAGAAAGTCCAGTCTAACATCAACCATGTAACCAGTAGTGTTTGTTGCAAAATTCCAACTGGTTCATTAACATCCTTCAGGAAAGTATATCTGCTGGCATATCTGTAACTCCAGACCTACAGCAAGATGCCTGCCTTTTAATTAACTTCTGACTGGTCAGGAAACTATTCAATTGTATCAAATTGCTGCAAAAAGTGAAGAAATTAAACAAATGGACCACCTGACTTGTGTCTGTGGGTAACTCTTGGGGTGACCATCACATCATTGGTCAATGAAACTAAAGAAATATTTGACTTAAAACTTTAACTTTGTATCTCTCTCCGCAGATGCTACCAGACCAACTGAGTTTCTTCAGAATTCTCCATGGTCCTGGAGCCATGGGTAGGGGGGCTAACCTTCCCAACCATCCCTGGGATCCCTTTCCACCCCGTCTCCTCCCGTCCATTCCAGCTACCAATGGGATTCATCCTGCCCATTGACCAACCAGGTCGTACCTACTACAGGTGACCGCCTATTACCATCGTCCCACTACCCTCCCCTCTCTCTTTATCTGCAGCTCCCCCTACCCACACATCAATCCTGAAGAAGGGTAATGCTCAAAATGGTGACTTCTCCTACAGATGCTGCCTGGTGTGCTGTGCTTTTCTTCCTGTTTGTCTCCCTTGGATTGCAGCATCTGCAGTTTTATTTTTGTCTTTAACATCAAGCTGATAATTTCATGGCCACCAGTGCTGAAGTTCTTTATTTCAGATTTATTTAAATAAATTTTCAACCAGTTTGTGTTTTGTAGATGGTGAAACTTTTCACTGGGTTAGTAACCAGAGGGCATAGATAACTTGCTAGCTAGCCAATTATTTCAATCTATGTTCTGGAATACACTACCTGATGTCATAGTGGAAATAGATTTTGCATTTTTATTGTACCTTTTGTCAAATTCCAAGGAAGAATTATTTGAAAAATTATTCAAAAAATACTTCCTTTAACATGAGAAGTTGTGACCTCAAATTTGCACACCATCTTATCCTACAAACAGCACAGCGATGAGTAAACAGGTAGTCGGTTGAGAATTAAGCATGGGTCTAAGAAGCCAAGGAAACTTCACACTTCAAGGAACAACATCAATCTTTTGTGTTCCTCTTAAGAGAACAGATGGACCTCTGTTCATTATCTAATCTGAGATGGCAGGATTGGCTTGGGAGAGGAATTACAGAACTAACAAGTCTTCATTAGTCAGTGCATTGAGTATAGGAATTGGGATGTCATGTTGTGCCTGTACAGGACATTGGTGAAGCCACTTTCAGAATTAGCATACAATTCTGGTCACTCTTCTATAGGAAAGATGTTGTTAAACTTGAAAGGGTTCAGAAAAGGTCTAAGGTGAGAGGGGAAAGATTTTAAAAAGGAGCTGAGGGGTAACTTTCATGTAGAGGTTGGTTTGTGTATGTGATGAACTGCCAGAAGTTGTGGTGGACGTGGGGACAATTACCCTCAAGCGGCACCTGGATGGGTATATGAATAGGAAGGGTTTGGAGTGACGTGGGCCAAATGCTGGCAAATGGGATTAGATCAGACTGGGATGTCTGGTCAGTATGGATAAATTGGACAAAAGGGTCTGTTTCTGTGCTGTAGCTAAGTGATGTGAGTTAACAGCACTTAATTAATTAGCTGCCTTAGTAGAATTTGAACTCATATCTCCAGATCATTAACAAAAATCATGAGATTACTAGTTATAACATTACCTCAGAGTCTCTTGATTCAGGGTACATGTCTAGTTAAATGCCTGCCTTCTTTACAACTCATTCCCGCCTTCATGTTCATATAAACCAACTCTAACTAAGAAAGGGATACACTAAATTCTCAAAGAGTCATTGCTTCATATAATCAATTTGAACAGGTTTACTTTAAAGACATCACTTCACCTTAGCTAGGTGTTTGCTGACATAGTTTGTTCTGATAAGCTTCCTGGGCCAGTATAGTCAGATTGTTGCCAGATGTAGCATTGATATGTCAACGCACAAGGTAGCTATTTGCTTTGAAGTTTCAGCTCCCAGATGTTACTGATAACTGCTCCAAATCCAGGACTTCCCTCAAAGTCATGTGACAAGATACATAACTAGCTAGCAGTCCATTGTGCCATGTGATATTATTGCAGAATATGACTCCTTCAGGCTTGAATCATTAATCCTTTAACTCAGAGCTAAGACTTCTACAACTGAGCCAAGGCTGACATTCTCCATTGGCATTCTGTGACTTGATACATGATCGACATTCACATCAGGCCAAACCCTAATTAAACTTTATCTCAGTTTTAGAAGGCGAGCAGGAAGAGAAGTTGTTACTGACCCAGGAGCAAGCTCAGGGTTAGAAGCAGACACCAACCCACAGCCTCTAGCACTGAACTTCCATGCAATCAGATAGTTCTATCACTGCTCCTGTCATAAATCACAGTGTCACCCAACTTGCAACCCCTTTGGCAAACTCTGTGTGCAAGTCACATATAATGTTGGAATAATTTACTGGAGAGGACAAGAATTCAACACACAGGCTTCAAAGAGCGCAGAGGTTGAAGATTTCAGCAGCAGGTTTAGAGTGCAGCAGCTGAGTAATGACGGTTTCATGCAATGACCATCAGAATGGTACACTGGGTAGATGCTTCAGGCACCTTGGAAGCATATTTTCAATGAAACAAATAGACCAAAGCATTCAAAGAAAGGAGTGCAGATTTGGAAAGAGGCAGAAAAGAGGAGATTTTTTTTGATAGAAGAGAATAAGTTTGACCTGCAGACATAGTTGAATGAAAAGCAATATGGAAAGAAACAACCTGCAGTCCTTCAGGAGCAAAAGTCAGGAAAGTATCACATTAAACACCCACAACTCACCTTGCAGAACTACAGAACAGCAGCGTAAAGAGCTCAATGACCTTCTCAGCAAGGCAGCAGAATGTGTTGATTATTCTACATTTTTATCACTGGTCACCTTGAATGCCAGTAGGCCATTCGACAGATAATCTGGTCCTTTAAACCAAGCTGTTGTTAAAGACTTTGTTCTTATTTTTTTTATATGACCCAAGGCAATATCAATAGCAGCAGAGCATACTGGACCCAGTACAGACTCCAACATCACTTGCAGTTTTTAAGGATAGTGCTCCTGAACTAACCAGGGCCACAATATCCAACTGACAAAGTGGAAAATTACCTCAGTATTTCCGGCCATGAAAAAAAAGCACGACAAATCCAATGTAGCCAATCACTACCCTTTAACCTGCATTCCCATTGAGTGAGTGAGGGAGGAAATTATCAACAGCTAAACGGTAAGTTTGCAAATAATGTTCAGATTGATTTCCACCAGTACTGTTCTTTTATAAAGTTGTTTGCCTGCATTGCCAATATACAAGGGGTAGATTCACAGTCACCAGTTGTTTTTATTTATAGAGCTTCTATAATGCAGAAAGAGGCCATTCAGCCAATCAAGTCTGCACCAACCCTCAAAAGAGCATCCCACCCAGACCCAACTTCTTACCCTATCCCCACAACTCCACATTTCCCATGGACAATCCAACTAACCTGCACTTCTTTGGACTGTGGGAGGAAACCGGAGCACCCTATGGAAACCCATACAAACATGGGCAGAATGTGCAAACTCAAGGATGGAATCAAACTCAAGTCCCTGGCACTGGGACACAGCAGTGGTAACCATTGAGCCACTGTGCCCTGCTATTAGTTAAGCTACTGATATCAGGCAGAGAACAATGCCCACGCAAAAGAAAGACTCATTACTGATCAAACAGTGAAATGTCACTGGACTCAAAATGTTAATTCTGCTTTCTCTCCACAGATGCTGATAGACTTGATGAGTCTCTCCAGCACTTTTTGCTTTTGTCTATTGTATATTATTTAATAGTTACATTTCTCTGAAAATTCTGATTGACTCTTGTGAAAGATCAAGCTCAACTCAAGAGTAAATGGGGTCAAGGCCCGAGATGTCAGCTTTCCTGCTCCTCTGATGCTACTTGGCCTGCTGTGTTCATCCAGCTTTACACCTTGTTATCTCAGTAAATATATATTCCTATTTTAGCTACTTGTTGTTAACACAAAGGACAATAACTGAAGTCATGGTTAGGACACAATCCACATCCAATAGTGCTCTCTCTATGGAGCATACCTTGTGATGTCAATTCATCTTTTCAGGTTGCCTTAAAAAATTCACTCAGCTGCAGAACGCATCACAGCCTTGGTCTAAGCAATGGGTGAAGCATCACTGCCCTTGATATCAAGGCAACAAGTGTGACATCGAGAGCTCCTGGCAAAACTAACATCAACAGGATACAGAATGATGACTTTCCACCAACTGGAAACATACTTCACAGAAAGGAAGGTGATTGAGAGAGATAATGGGAACTGCAGATGCTGGAGAATCCGAGATAACAAAGGTGGAGCTGGATGAACACAGCAGGCCCAGCAGCATCTTAGGAGCACCTAAGATGCTGCTTGGCCTGCTGTGTTCATCCAGCTCCACACTTTGTTATGAAGGAAGGTGATTGAGGTTGTTAGAACCCAAACATTGTAGCCCAGGATATTGCTGGAGTTCCAATACTGGGACATCCCTGCAGGAGCTCCTCAGGATACTATCCTAAGTTCAATCACCTTCAATTGCTTCACCTTACCCCTAACATAAGGTCAGAAGTGGGAATATTTACTCAAGATTTCATGATGAGTGGATGATTGCTCCTTTTTCTTTGCAACTCCTTAGACAATAAAGCAGTCTATGCCCGCATGCAGCATGACCCGGACAACATTTGGGCTTGGAATGGTAGTTGAGAAGTAAAATTCGCAAAGTCAAGCAACACCATCTCCATCAGCAGAAAATCTAATCAACTACCTCCAACTTTCAAAAAAAATTGTCATCTTATATTTTCCACTACTAACATCCTGAAGTTAACCAACAACCAGGCAATGAAGTGGATCAGCCACAGATATGATACAGCTATAAGGGCAGTCAAAAAGCCCATAGAGACCAATTATCCTGAGCAAAGGTCTTTGCCAGATACTGGCCAAACTCCACCAGGGTCATCCAGTTCTATCCAAAAAGAAGATGTTGGCGAGAAGTAATGTCTGGTGGCCATGTTTGGAAATGGACATGGCCAGATTGGTGGGGCAGTCCCCAGGGTGCCAACAAGAACAAAAATTACTGCTAGCAGCTCCCCCACATTTATGGAAATGGCCTGGAAAACTCTGGACTTAGTTACACTTTCACTCTGCAGGTCCTTTCATGGGCTCAATGTTCTTAGTCATTGTGGACACCCACTCAAGGTTATTGGACATGCACAAAGTTCATGGGTAAGAGACATGGTTGACATGAGGTCAGGTCCAGATCCGTATAAGTTTTGGTTAAGTATGATAGTCCTGGACAAGCAGATGGACCATATGAAAGCTGCAAGCTGGCAAACAGGTCTGGAGCAAAATGTGCCCAGCTCCTCAGAACAATCAGAAAGTCTAGTAGAACCCATCTGTCAAGTGTTAAAGAAACCTCAGAATCTGAGATGAACATGGCGATGTCACCACTTTGATGCCTTTGTGGCCTTAAGAAGATAACGGGTTTCTTCCAGGATACTCCGAGTAAAAGAGGCCAGCTACTGTGTGTTACACGCTACACGTGTCCGAGGCAGAGTCAGAGGAACCTGAGTTGTTGCTAAAGTGCAACAAGAGGAGCAACAAGAGAAGGAACCAGCCTATGTCCTTGGACACAGAGGGGAAGGTTATAGAGATAATAAAGATGTCAGCCAGATGGAGCTCATAGAATATGAGTTCCCTAATTATGGCTGTTAATCTGGTCCAATCAGGGATCCTTGGCTGAAGGATAAGAACAGGAGTGTCAGATATTCTGCTCATTCTGAGAACTTGCTCTGCGGAAGTTGGGTCAGTGTTAAAGGCTTTTCACATCTAAACAAATGGTGATTTGGTGACGGGATACTGGCTTCTGTCAACTTATTTCACAATATAGGTTACATCAAGTAACTCATATAAATAAACATTGCAATTCACATCTTATGACTTGGAAATTCATTGGCAACACAAAAATTCATGTTGCCACTGGAGGGCAGTACTAAAGAATAGCAGTTAATTTGAAAAAAACTTTATTCATGAGTCTTGAGCGTGAAGTTGATCAAATGGAAGTCCATGAGTGACCAATATTCTCAGCATTTTTCATTTCTTCGGGAGACCACCTAACTCTTCCTTGATCACTGAGCCATCACCAGAAACTGCCTGAGGCTCCTGGATTGGTACCTTGCCACACGCTGCCCAACTGCTCCACTTTTCATTTCAGTGTCCTTCTTACATTTGATCTGTACCTTCACTAGCTGGACAGCTAGACCCAGGGCAGCAAGTTCAACAAAGCAGCACTAATTGGCACCACTGTGCAATAAGTCCAACATTGAACAGTTTGGCAATATTGTGACATTCAAAAAATCATCTCCAAGGATATTGCCATGTTTTCTTGATGCTCTTATTATGTCCTGCATTTGCTAGGCTACAGAACGAACCTCATGAACCCATCTCTTGACATGGAACCTGACTGTATATTAGCTACCTTGCAGGAATTTATCTAAATCCACAGGTACTTTCAATTGCATGTGTTTTTTCCTTCCTTGGGGATTTGGGGTTTAGTGAAATGACTTAGCTCCTATAAGTGCTGCCAATGAAATGTATTTCTTCTCTGTCTCTACCCAGCAATCATCAATCAGGTTATGCCATGTTCTTTTAGTGCTAAGGAGGTACATTGCTCATATATTTTGCGATCCACGAATGAGTGCATATGTTTAAATGAGGGTAGAAATGAATAATAGCAACGTCAAGCCAAAGTAAGGGGTTGTTCTGTATGTCCATATTTAGATCTGCATTCCTCTCTACTTTCTGTCAAAGTGATTCAGTTTTTTTATTACACACAGGTTATAAGGCCAGTTGTTTATTAAATGTACTTATACAGACTGTTCTTCAAAGCAAAGCTTGAATGATATGATGCACCAGTACCCTTCCTAATTTACCATACATGAGTCACCCTTAAAGGCATCAATAAATTTGAACATCTCAAATTTGACTGAAGCTATCGACTGTCGACTGTACAGACAAAAGTGCTGGTCATTGCCCTATTTTACTAAAATTCATATGTGAGAGAAAATAATTTTTATTTCCCAGTAATTCTGTCCACACATACATAAATTATAAAGAAATCCAATTTCCTCTGACATTATAACCTTTATTGGAAAATATGTTGTAAATTGCATGCAGTAATGAACTTGTAAATTGCTGGATGCTTTTACATAATTTTTCATAGATGGTTAGTTGAAGTAATTGATAAGTAAACAAATCAATCTCACATGATGAATATCACACACTGATATGAATGTGTAATTGCTAAGCAAGTGGTAGGAATACTATTTCACTGAAGTTTAAGTGGTTAGCTAGATAGTATGTTTGTCAGATTTACAACATTAATGTTTTCTCCACTCAATGCTGCAGTTTTTTTTAATGATCTGATGTGATGTTCTTCACCCAACACATCAAATGGTTTCCTCACCTATTGGTGAACTGTTAATCTAGAAACCCAGGTAATGTCCTGGGGAGCTAGATTCAAGTTCCACCACAACAGATGGTGGAATTTTAATTCAATAAACAAAATCTGGAATTAAGAATCTAATGATGGCCATGAAAAATTGCTGATTTTCAGATAACTCCATCTGGTTCGCTAATTTCCTTTCAGGAAGGAAACTGTCTTCCTTACCTGGTCTAGCCTGTACATGTCTCCAGGCCCACTGCAATGTTGTGGACTGTTAACTGCCCTCTGGGCTGGGCAATAAATTCTTGTCAAGCCGGCAATGCCCTCATACTGTGAATGAATAAAAACACCGCTGCCTTCCAGATCAAGCTAACTGAAGTAGAAGACAATGCCTATTTTCACAATTACAAATTCAGTGTATAATACACCAGTTATGTCTTCAGTGGAAATTCAATCAATAGCACTGTGAATATTGTTGGATTTTTTTTAAGCAATGAATTTTGTTTTCGTAAGTTCTTTTTTGGATTAGAATGTGGTACACGATGTCCCAAGGTTGTAACTAGGTTTGGCTTGAATCCATTTGCAAGTTAATTTGTACAAAAGCCAAACACAATGCTGTACAATTTAAAATAGCCATTTGTAAGTCTGTGGTCAAGTGCGTAAATCAGATCTTTCAAATTACACGCTGTGTGGGATCACTTTATAAGTAGGAGCATTCCTAAGTCAGATGTCCATAACTCAGGGACACCTTATGAACAGTAATAAATATTTCACCATTACTAACAGCAAATTATGATTTTTATGATGCTGGTAAACTAACATTTCATGCTTGGGAGAGATATTAAATCAACCCAAAGTCCAGCCAAGCCTTGTCAAATTGTTACCCCAGAGACTAACAAAGTCTTTCTAATAAGAAAGCATGTTTATGAAATAAAAATATTTACATCCAGCATTATAAGCTTGCCTAACAAACCACTCATCAATCAATTTATTAATACGCATTACTTCTGTGGTGCCATGTTACGAGTATGTCAGCAATGAAACAATTAACCAGGTTAACACTTTGTTTCAACTCTGTCAAGTGGGGAGATGCGGTGTATGGGCTTGTTTTTTTTTTGAAAGAGTGCCAAAGTTAGTTCACCGTCAATGAATAAACACAGAGTTAATCCAGCTATATAGAATGAGAATTTTAACACAGTCTGATGGTAAGCCAGCATATAGATGATTGGTGAACAAACCTTGGAGTGAGGTAAGATAAGGGCAGCCCTGTTTTGGATAAGTTGATGTAATGTTGGATGAAGAACATGAGGCCCATCAACTGGGCACTGGAACAGTCAATGTAGAATAATAGTTTAACAGCATGAGCTGTGGGAGAGTAATGGAACGATATAACAGCATGTGACTGAGTGAACCACAGAGAAGACTGAGCAAGGAGATACTCTGAACTGGTGCAGATCAATGCCTGTATGTAGTGTTTGTCAGTAAATGTCGATTAAATGTATGTGGACCATGACAGATTCATTTAAGAGTCAGCAAGCAACGCTATTCCTGTTTCCATCCACATCACACTTTCCAAATTCAAAGCAGTCAAATCTAGAGATTAACAAAAGCGTGAATGGTATTTACTATTTAAGTTCTGATAGCACACCAATATTTAGAATGACGATATTTCTTAACTAACTAACAGGGAACATGGAAGGCTCTAAAATTTTAATATTTATTTTGTTACCATCTATATTAAGAAACCTTTAAAAAAACTGCGAAAATAATAACAGGAGTAAGCCATTTGGCCCTTCAAGCCTGCTTCACTATTCAATATGATCATGGCTGATCATCCCACCCAGTACCTAGCTCCTACTTTGGCCCAATGTGCCTTTGATGACCTTAGTTCTCAGTACTATATCTATCGCCTTCTTTAAAACATTCAATATTTTGGCCCCAATTTATTTCTCTGGCAGAGAATTCCACAGGGTCACCACTCTCTGGGTGAAGAAATTTCGCCTCATCTCAGTTCTAAATGGCCTACCCCATATCCTTAGACTGTGACCCCATTCTAAACTGGCAGGTGATCAGGAACATTGTTCCTGCTTTAAATTGTCTGTTCCTGTTAGATTTATATTGGTTTCTACGATATCCTCCCTCATTCTTCTAAACTCCAGCAAATACTTCCCCAGCTGACCCAGTTTTTCTTCATACACCAGTACAACAAAGCCAGGAATCAGTCTGGCAAACCTTTGTTGCGCCTCCATAGCCACAAAAGACATCCTCAGATATGGAGATCAAAATTACACACAATAACGCAGCAGTAGTGTCACAAAAACCCCGTACAATCACAGTAAGACATTTTGAGAAGATTTGTAGCTCAGGTTGAGGTTCTGGATGTGAGTTTGCTCGCTGAGCTGGAAGGTTAGTTTTCAGACATTTCGTCACCATTCTAGGTAACATCATCAGTGAGCCTCCGACGAAGCGCTGGTGTTATGTCCTGCTTTCTATTTATTAAATAAATAGAAAGCGGGACATAACACCAGCGCTTCGTCGGAGGCTCACTGATGATGTTACCTAGAATGGTGACGAAACGTCTGAAAACTAATCTTCCAGCTCAGCGAGCAAACTCACATCCAGCAGTAAGACATCCCTGCTGCTGTATACTCAAATCCTGTCACTATGAAGACAAACATATCATTTGCCTTCAACATCTGCTGCACCTATATGTTTACTTTCAGTAAATGGTGTGCAAGGAAATTTCCTTTCTGTTTCACTGCAAACCGCACCCCCCCAACCTTTCCCAATCTATCACATTTCAGACAATAATCTATGTTCTTTTTTTGCTATCAAAGTGGATAGCTTCACATTTATCCACGTTATTCCTTACCAGAAATATATTGGGTTTAATTTTCCAATAGTCTTTAGCTTCAGGGAAGGCTCCATTAGATTGGAAATTAGCAAAAGGGAAGGGAGGCAGCGTGAAACTGTAGACAATTAGCTTAACATGTATCATAGGGAAAAATGATAGAAGCTATTATTAAATGTAACAACAGGGCACTTAGATAACTTCAGGGTAATCAGGTAGAGTGAATATTACTTTGTCTTATAAAAACCATGATTAATCAATCTATTGGGAGGTCTTTGAGATAGTAACATACGCTGTGGATATAAGGGCACTGGTAAACAGACAGTACTTAGATTTCCAAGGCATTTAGTTGGGTGCAACAGCTTATTGCAAAAATTAAAAGCTTGTAGTGTAGAGGGTAGAATATTGGCATGGATAGAAAGATGACTCATTAACAAAGAGCAGAGAGTAGGCATAAATGGGAATTTTTGTGGCTGGTAAGATGTAACCAGTGGATCAGTCCTAGATCTCAACTGTTTGCAATTTATGTAAATTATTTGGTGTCAGCGACATATTCTTCTAAATTTGCTGACGACTCACAGATGGGTATGAAAGCAAGTTGTGAAGAGAACATAAGAATACTAGAAAATGATATAGATGGGTTAACTAAGTTGGCAAAGATCTGGCATTTGGTATATAATGTGGGAAAATGCTTAATTATTAATTTTGATAGGAAGAATAACAAAGCTACATATTGTCTAAATAGTGAGAGGTTGAAAGCCCCTGAGATGCAGAAGGCTTTGAATAGCTGAGCTCATAAATTACAAAAAGCCAGTATCCAGGAGCAATCTGTTTTTAATATCATTTGTTGTAAGTTTGCATTTCTTGTTTTGAGTTGTTAAAATGTGGATTTTATGTGTGTTTGAAGTTAATAATGAAGTTTAAATATTTCTGTAGCCATGGTGATTCTTGTTAAAATAGTTTTGATGCCTATTATTGGAATTAATGGGTTTTTGTGTACATTGGTAGTGATTTACAACTAAATGAGTTAAACAAGCTCCAGTTTAGAAGTTGAGAAGAGTTTTTCTAGGCTGAAGGGAAACACCTATAGCTTAGATAGAGATTTTATTTTAGTTTTACTTTGAGTTTTGTGTAGTCTTGTGAAGTACTTCGATGAAGATAATTTATTGACCAGAGCTCCTGGGAAGGGAAAGATATAATGAAACTACACTACTTTAAAGTAAAACGGTAGTGCTAGTCCCAGGTAAGAAGTGTTGGGATAATAGCCTGAAGAAGTTACTTAAAGCTATGTACATTTAAGCTTAGGTGTATAGTAGCTCCCAATGGTGGCGACCTGCGGTTCCAGTCTATATGTTAACGATACAAGTTACTTAAACCTATCAAGGTGTTAGATTTAGGAGCTCTAGTGTGAGTATTCTAATGACTTTATTTTTACCTTTTAAAAAAGGTATTATTTTGCTTTTCAACTTATAAAGGAGTGTTTTGGAATGTATGAAATTATATTAGGTGTTTAAAAATTTTTAAATTTCTATCATAATTGTGATAATTATTCTATTTTATTTTCAGTTCTGTTGTTAATAAACTCCTATTTTACTGTTAAAGCAAAATCTGCAGCATTGCATGCTTGTGTTATCACGACAAATTTCAATTTGGGATCTAACTAATATCAACTGGGTTCACAACAAATGCCATCATTTATTGAAATGGAATTTGAATACAAAAGTAAGGAGTTATGCTTCGGTTGTACAAGACACCTGTGAGCTCACATCTGGAGCACTGTGTGTGGTACTTGTCACATTACTTAAGGAAGGATGTAAGTGCATTGGAAGCAGTTAAGAGAAGGTTGACCAAATTACCTGAAATGTCTTATGTGGAAAGGTTGGATTCACTCAGATTGTGCCTGCTGAAGATTAGATGCTTAAGATGTTATGTAATTGAGGCATATAAAATACTGAGGGATCTAGGTGTGGTAGTTGTGGAAGGAATGTTTCCTTCATGGGAGAATCGAGAACCATGGATCTCTGTTTATTACAAAAGGCCACAGAAATAAAGCAGAGATGAGGTGTTTCTCCTCCTCGCACAGGATTGTGATGCTTTGGAACACTCTTCGTGAAAAAGCAGCGGAACAGAGACTTTGAATATTTTTAAGGCAGAGGTTGACGTATTTTTTCCAGGTCACAACTTAACCAAGAAAATCCAAAAACATTCTCTTTATAGCTAATGCAAATCTTAAAAGTTCTTTTTAAGTACCATCAATGACAGATTTCACAGACATTTTAAAGAAATTTGAAAGTTTCGCCCCTATACTGCTTTTGGATCAAATGGTGTTGCAGTATATTGCAGTCCTTCATGTTCAAGATTGAATTTAAAATTCCTCATCACAATTTATTTGATTTTGCTCCTGCTGTAACCGTCCCAAGTAGCTAGACTTTGATCTATTGTCCTGTTCCTGCATTTAATTATTGAGTATAATGATGCCAAAATTATCGTGTGATGAAATGGGTGTATTGGATTCAGAGCCCTGTGCTTCCTAACTTCAGCAATGATTCAGCTGAAACACTACATTGCCCTGTCAAGGTCAACTACCTCAGGACAACTCATGACATAAATTATAACAGCCTCTGAAACAATTTTAATTAGAAAGCCTTGGTTTGCAGTTGACAAAGTGTTGTGTGATAAGAAGAATGTGATAGATTTTCAACTTGCTGTCTTGATGTAATGCTAGCATTATGGATCTGCTACTCATTACAGAACCTACCTACTGAAAAAGCATATAACCAGGTCCCACAGCAGCATAAGTTATGGCGTAGAGAGCTCATAAACTGTTGAAGAACAGATTTGGTGGCTGTACAAATCAGTGAAATTGTACAGAACATAAACGAGTGATGATCACATAGCATGCTGAATTTTACACAATTTTACATGCAAGGAAAGTCATCAATTTAGTTTTAATGAGGGGGAGTGAGGGTTACTTGAAAGAAGAGTGCCACTAGCCTCGGCAGATGACTTTGTGAAGAGTCACCCTTGGCTGAACACCCACAATGAGCTTCTGATGTCATCATAAAGATTCCCAACTTCAACTTCCATCGCAGTCACTCCAGAACAATAAGAGGAAATGCAATCTGCAGAGTCTGTGCGAGCTCTCCTCAAGAACAATTTTGCTGGTTACATTTCATGCCTTTTCCTCATAGCTACCCATTGTTTTATCATTTCATGTTTACCCATTTTCACACTAAAACCATAATTAATTTGCCTCAGTTGTCAGTCTATACTAAAAACCCATTACCTCTCTCTAAGTAGAAAAGTGCCTCCTTCCATTGCTTTTCAGTCTTTTGTCAATCACCTTCAAATCACCTTTTGTGCTCCGTTCCAAAATCTTTTGCCAATGGGAACACTTTCTCTCTCTGCCCTCTCTTGACAACTCATAATTTTGAATACCTCCAAAACTCCGCTTCTCTAAGAATAATGATCCTAGGCTCTTAAATCTCTCTGCATGACTAAAGGGTTGTACATCTGGATCTATGCTTATCAATCTATTCTACACATTTTCGAAAGTTTTTCACATAGTCCCTTATGTGTTGTCTTCAAATTTGGATGCATGACTCCAGTTGAGGCTGGACCATTGTTTTTTAAAGGTTCACCATGACTTCCTTGATTTTGTCGTCTGTGGACTGAAGCTTACTTTATACACTGAGTCTGAGAGTTTGTTGCTGCAAGGTTTAACGAGTTCTCTCAATGAATCTTCCTAAACTATTAACTACCCTGACCAATGTTATCTCTCATTGCATTTTCTGCTCCATCTTACCATGCCCAAGGCCCAGAGCAACTTGTTACTTAGCAGACATCTTTCGCACCGCAACATCTATTAATGTCCATCAAGCACTAGGGCAAGGACTGCTGATTCCCACAATCCCTGACATTTGCATGGGACACAGCAGTCAGAGGGAAGTTAGCTCCCCGTTGAGTGGAGAAGTCCTACTGCAAATGATGGAGTCCACGCGGGACATCTTCCTCCCGCAGGGGCAGCAATAGAGACTACAACGCAAGGCCACCATATCTGCCTGGTCCAAGTTAGACCACTGGATTAAAGTAATGTCAGCTGTCTGGAGGACTTCCCAGCTTTGTACTTTCCAATTGTCAGGGGCCATTTCAAAATGTAAGATGCTGTATTTCATTTGCTAAATGGACAATAATAATGATCTGTGAACAGTGTTGTTGCAGCGGCCAGGCTAAATGAATCACTTGACACCCAGGACCATTTCAAGCATCAAAGAGAAACCGAAAGAACTGTAGTTGCTGTAAATCAGGAACAAAAACAGAAGCTGCTTGAAAAGCTCAGCAGGCCTGGCAGCATCTGTGAAGAAAAAAAATCAAGTTAACATTATGGGTCCAGTGACCCTTCCTCAGAACGGGTCACCAGACCAGAAACATTAACTCTGATTTTTCCTACAAGCATCAAAGAATTGTTTTACACCAGTGGGGAGAAAACCTCTGAACAAAGGGAACCTTACACTTCTTTTACATTTGCTTTTCTCCTGCCTTTGGTTATTACAAATCCCTCGTATTATTAACTGATTACATACACATTCAATCAGGTTAATCATGTTATTGTGTGATCAGCCCATTGGCTTATTATGTTCTGATTATATACCCCAGACCTCCTTCTCCTTGATGCTTGGGCCTTCACAACACATCTTATACAACCACATTCCAGACTTTAGCTCCTGCACCAGTTATTACTTCTAATAGGAAAGGGGCTTCTTCTATCTGCCTTAGACTGAGTATCTACAGGAATGCAGTTAAATCCCCTAATGCCTATACTCTTAAAAACTCCATTTGTGAAATATAACATGTGGCTACTGGGGTCTTCACTGATGTGGGTCAGGCCATTCCCTTCCATACCATGCTGAATACCAGATTTCTGACCAGCCTGGTATGGAGGCCTCTCTCAGTATTTCTCAAAAATGTTTCTTATCAAACTATCTCTGTGTAGGCAGCAGCTGCATTTTTGCTTTGATTCAACAGAACCATTCTGTATGCATTTCACAAGACCACTTGTATGTTATCTTAATCCTCTTACCTTGGACAGACTCCTTCTATGAAGGCTTAAATTGTTCTGGTTATAGTTTTAGAAAATGAAAGCTTCTGTTTCAGCTAAAAATCTTTCCCAGCCATTTTTGTGTCAAACTGAGAACCAATATCAGTTATTTTTTTGCTTCTTCAGCCCTAACAAAAGCTATTGTGTTTTTCTCTGGACAAGCACTGTTTGCCCATCTTCCCTCACTGCTTCTGCAACAATCAGTAACAGTCAATACTCTGAACAGTCCTTGGTCTGTAACATTGTCCTTCCAAACCCTCATCGAGAATGATTAGTTTGTTATAGTATAAAATGAGGAAAAATAAAGCATTCTACTCTGTTAGTATTGATAAGAGACACTGCTTGCCAACTTATTCTTCTTGAAATGTTCTTCTTTTGACCAACAAGTTGTTCTACCTTTCTTCCAATTAATTAGCTCCTTAAGCTATCAGAGTTTTACCAGCTCTAAATAGCCATAAGCCAATAATATGATTTATAGAGCAGAAAAGAAAACACTCTTAAATGATCCAGTTTAACAGAACTGAAGCTTTATCAATAAATAGGAATGACAACTAGGCATTTAATTTATTTAAACATGACAAAAGTTGAGGCAAATTGATAGAATAGAAGCTGAAAGAACTACGGATGTTGTAAATCAGGAATGAAAACAAAGTTGCTGGAAAAGCTCAGCAGGTCTGGGAACATCTGTGAAGGAATAAACAGAGTTAACGTTTCGGGTCTGATGACCTTTCCTCAGAACTCAGGCCCTTCCGAGGAAGGGCCACCAGACCCAAAGCATTAACTCTGTTTTTTCTATCACGGATACTACCAGACCTGCTGGGCTTTACCAGGGGGGACCCAAGCTCTTTCAAACTTTACAATGATAACACCTAGGATTTGTTTTTTCCTGTTCCTGCATCTTCTTCAAACTCTGTCCAGCTTATGGACTTGCTAATAGATAGCAATTTTAGTATCTATGGAACTTAACATAAACTTTGTGCAAGAGGATAAGGCTCTGAAGCTCTATTTTTTTCACTCATCACCACCTTAATTACTTTTCCAAAATGCACTACAGGTGTCGGAAAATGGCAAGTAGGCAAAAGCTCCAGTTATTCAACCCTGCCTGAAACAGCATGGAGGGCAGCATGATCTGTGCTTGTTCTCCCATTAGTAACTGGAGACTGAATTTCATCTTATCAGCTTGTTGTCCCTCATGGCACAGACGCTTATGATGAGGTTTTCTGAGTCCTACAGTGCTGAAAAGTTCAGAGCTGAAGAATGCCAGCGCCTTCATAACTATGTGTTCCAAAAAGAGAGATAACAAATATGAGTGGAGACTCAGGAGTTTCTCATGCTAAAGCTGAAGGGGACAAAAGCAAACTCTTTGGATTGAAGCATCTTTTCTCAGTGATACTAAATCTGGTATATGAACTGAATAAAATTTGTCTAGTAATGTGACAATTTATTGTAATGAATCACAATTGATAACTTCTCAGTCAGGACAAGTTATTATGTGCTAACAAAGACATTATAGACTATTGCAGCAGAACACTGATTTGAACTCAAAAGACAAACAGCATTGTTCCTTGAATCTTGGCATAAATTACCTAATTTCTTAAAGAGATATTTCATTAGCCTGCACTGTATGAAGTGACCATAAATCCTTTTGAAAGTGGAGCAAGTTTCGAAACTCTATAAGTATAGGGCAACATAGGTGTTAATAATCTATTAACAGACGATTAACCAACTGCTGTTCTTTGTTGATGAAAACTGTTTTAGTCTTAATTGAAAACTTGCCAGGTCATCTTTAAAATTTCCTCTCACTATCAAAAAATGGGCAACACAGTGTGGGGTTAGAATGCAGCAAATTGTAATGGAATAGAATTATGTCTCCAACACTAAGACTGAGCAATTTGTTGAGAGATTCTAAAATGTACCAATTATTTCTTAATCCTAGCTTTTCTCCCCATTGTCTTTTAGATTCATGTAGAGTATTATTTCATGGCACAGAGGGAGGCCAATTGATTCATTTAGTCCATGCAGTTTCTCTGCACAGCTATCCAACCATCCCACTCCCCTGCTTCATTCCCATAGCTTTGTGACTTTATTTCCTTTAAATATCCATCGATTTCATTTTCATGGAAAGCCCTTTACATGGGCTTCGTATCCAGGTGGAGATACTGATTAGCTGGCCTTGAAATCCCAACTTTCTTTCATCTTGGAACTAAATTGGAACTAAATTGACTACGTTTCCTCAACGTGCAGATTATTCTTTGGGGTGGCTAGGTGGCTCAGTGGTTAGCACTGCTGCTTCACAGTGCCAGGGTCTGGGGTTCAATTCCAGCCTCAGGCAACAGTCTGTGTGGAGTTTGCACATTTTCCCCGTGTCTGCATGGGTTTCCTCCCACAGTCTAAAGATGCACAGGTTAGGTGGATTGACCGTGCTAAATTGCCCATAGTGTTCAGGGATGTGTAGGTTAGGTGGGTTATAGAGGGATGGGTCTGGGTGGGATTCTCTGAGGGTCGGTGTGGGCTTGTTGGGCCTGTTTCCTCACTGTAGGGATTCTATGAACAATTGTTTACTACCCTGACATTCTGAACAGTTTAACAAAAGCAAAGTATTGTAGATTCTAAAAATCTAAAACAAACAGGTCTGGCTGCCTCTATGGGAAAGTCATACCGAACTCAAAATATTAACTCTGCTGCTTTATATGCTGAGCTTCTCCAGCAATCTCTGTGCTCTGATTGTCAATATTTGAATAGGAATTTTGAGTCTCCCACATTATCCTCAGGTAACACATGAGCTGCTGTTATTGTCCCCATATATAAATACATTGCATATTCTTTCCAGTAAAACAGTCTTGGCCCCTTAAGTCACTAATGATTAACTCGACCAGGTTCAGTGTCATTCAGATTTCAGAACAGGTCGTATGACCACTGACATTTTATTTTATTTATAAACACAGTCCCATAAACTTAACAATGTTATAAACCACATAATTGTAACTCGAGTGTTGTTCAACATGAAGGTTCATCATTTGAGAGAGAGAGGTAGTTTGGGATTAGAAAGAGGTTTGCTTCCCCCTACTCTATTGATGGAGTGAGGCTGAAGTCAATATTGAGAACTTCCAGCACTAGTCTGTCCCAAATGCATACCTTCGTGTCTCTACTTCGGCAGATCTGTCCTGCTAAAAAAAGGGATATAAGCAAGAACAGGGTGGACAAATCTGGGACATTGGCTATAAATCTGTGAGTATGCCTATATCAGACCGCCATGGGGCAGCTTTTGGCACAACACTACAGATGCTGGTGAGCAGGACTTTGCAGGGTGGACACAGGTATGCTGTTTGCTTTGCTATACCTTCATGTTTCACACTCTGATACTAATGTTGGGTTATTCATTTAGTTTTATTCTTCTGTTTTTTCTGTTGCAGTTTTAGTACAATTGGGAAGCTAGCTGATCTGCTTCAGAGGACAGTTAAGAGGTAATTACATACCTGTGACTCTGCAATTGTACAGTGGTGTAATGGGGTAACTGCAGCAAATGTCCTTCCTACAAACAGTATAGATGTGATTTTACAATAGTGCAGGAGTTTTTCACTGAACATTACTGATGACCACTTTTTAATTATTGATTCATTTATATAACTGTATTCAAAACCCCAGCTGCTTTGTTGGAATTATTGTTTGAAGTGTTTGTAGAACCTACCCTTTCTAGATTGAAATTTTAGCTATAGAATTAATTCTTACATAACCTATATCTATGTAAACAGAAGAAAATGTCAAGTGCCCAGCCTTTGATTCTTTGCCAAGTCTGGAATATTGCTCTATATGGTCCTGTAATTATTGCTCCTATCAGAGAAATTAATTTCTGTGACTGTGTGATGCAAGGTCAAATGTAACAGACTCTTCATACCATCTGTTCTTGTCTTAATTTGTGTTCACCCCTAGGGTGAACTACTCGACTGTCCCAGAACTGTCTCAGTGCCTCAGTTGAGTTTCCTTCCACAGTTCACAGTCAGACTCAGCTTTGAACAATTTAATCAGCAGAAGTGCTTGGGAAGGTTTGGACACAGAGAACAGGAGTTGGCTGCACCTAGAATAATAGCACATTAACCCCACTCCACCCAACCAACCTCCGGATACAACGCAGAGGTTCACCTGCACATCTGCCAATGTGGTATACTGCATCCACTGTACCCGGTGTGGCTTCCTCTACATTGGGGAAACCAAACGGAGGCTTGGAGACCGCTTTGCAGAACACCTCCGCTCGGTTCGCAATAAACAACTGCACCTCCCAGTCGCAAACCATTTTCACTCCCCCTCCCATTCTCTAGATGACATGTCCATCATGGGCCTCCTGCAGAGCCACAATGATGCCACCCGAAGGTTGCAGGAACAGCAACTCATATTCCGCCTGGGAACCCTGCAGCCTAATGGTATCAATGTGGACTTCACCAATTTCAAAATCTCCCCTTCCCCTACTGCATCCCTAAACCAGCCCAGTTCGTCCCCTCCCCCCACTGCACCACACAACCAGCCCAGCTCTTCCCCCCCACCCACTGCATCCCAAAACCAGTCCAACCTGTCTCTGCCTCCCTAACCGGTTCTTCCTCTCACCCATCCCTTCCTCCCACCCCAAGCCACACCCCCATCTACCTACTAACTTCATCCCACCCCCTTGACCTGTCCGTCTTCCCTGGACTGACCTATCCCCTCCCTACCTCCCCACCTATACTCTCTCCACCTATCTTCTTTACTCTCCATCTTCGGTCCGCCTCCCCCTCTCTCCCTATTTATTCCAGTTCCCTCTCCCCATCCCCCTCTCTGATGAAGGGTCTAGACCCGAAACGTCAGCTTTTGTGCTCCTGAGCTGCTGCGTGGCCTGCTGTGTTCATCCAGCCTCACATTTTATTGTCCAGATTTCCAGTTGGCAGAAAAATATCTTCTCTTGAAGCTAATTTTCAACCAGTGAAAATTCAATGATACTAATTTTCCCAAGAATGGATGGTGAGCAGAATACAGAGGATGAAAACAGAGGAAATATAAGGTTTGAGTTTCATAGAACATAGAACATAGAACACTACGGCACAGTACAGGCCTTTCAGAACTTGATGTTGTGCCGACCTGTGAAACCAAACTGAAGCCCATCTAACCTGCACTATTCCATTATTATCCATACATTTATCCAATGACCATTTAAATGCCCTTAAACTTGGCGAGTCTACTGCTGTTGCAGGCACAGCATTCCACGCCCTTACTACTCTCTGAGTAAAAAACCTACCTATGACATCTGTACTGTTCATATCCCTGAATCTCCTTTTGTTCACTTGTGCACCATCTGCGCCAATGTGAGATAACTTATTCCATCAAAGGTATTTACTGTTATTTGTGCCAAGCAGAAATTTTTGGGCCTGCATATTGCTGTATCCATTGCCTAAAATCCTATACAGGGGTTTTTGATATAATGCGTTAGCTGTGTTCTGGAGCAACATCGCATTATAGACAATCTTGCTATAGAAATATTGGGGCCTCTGAGAAAAGAAGGGTTAGGGGCACAAAGGACACATAACAAATATATTTTCCAAAATTCTTCCTCACCTGTGTAGCTTCATTCTTATAGCTGCAGTTATAATAATAGTTTATCAGACGGGTAATGCTGTAAAGCGGCAATACATTTAACAATCTGACCTTGTATTTGTAATGGAGTGACAGCTGGGCTTTAACTAGAATTCTGCCATTGCAAGTCCCAGCAATGATCAGTACTGCATGATAATGCAAACATGACCCAAAAGAGGTGAGCAGTGCAAAACTGTGGGAGATGGAGCTCACAGCCAGCAACCCTCCATGAAATTCTCCAAAATTGACACATTCAGCAATGTTTAGTAAAATTCCCTCCTCCATTTAAATGCTGATCTGACTTTACATTCTAATGGCACAGCCTTCTGGGCAGATTTGCAGATAAGTGAAGCAGTGGAATCTGACCTTTCTTTCGTGTGTAGCTCATTCGCATTGAAGTTAATTGTAAGATTAAAATGCAATGTAAACCTGAGTAACATTGTATTCAAAATAGTGCTGGAAAAGAGCAGTTATAACACAGACAACTTTTGGTACAAATGTTTACAAGAGCAAGCTCAGAAGCTCTTGCATATTAAATTTGTAACAAAATCTAGGCAAAAATACTACACACAAAGACACATGTTTTAACAGTACTCATCTTAAACTATACTTCATTTTTTATTTTATACCATCAATTTAGCATTGGAGCTCATTCTTCTATTTAAGCGAGCTGCATTTTTAAATAATGCTGAATCATGTTGTAGCCATCACAAGTTTGTGTTTTAGAAATAGCGTTCCCCTATTCATCAATCGTGTTATCGCCAATTTGTGTTGCCAGAACTTACATTATAGGAAAATGCCCCATATGAAATTGAAGGAATATTCAGAGATTCTTTGAGATTACGTAGCACAAAGTCAAAGATATAGCTGGGAAGGAGTTGATATAGCTAGTTAACTGCCTGTTCACTTGAATGGATGTCTCGTGTAATTGGACTGCTGTACCGTGCTCATTACTGCCCATCGTAAGAGCAGGTAATAGAGGCAATGTCACACTGTTATGTACCATCTACAAGATGCACACCACTACTTGCAAATTCCTGTAATGTACATAGTGCTACCTAGCAGCATTTACTTGCATGTACTACAGTTAAAATGCAATTAAATTAAAAGACTGATATCATCTCTTACCAGCCAACAGGTTGTCCTCATTTGTTAGAAGGATTGGTACACAATATCCATGAGCAATGGGGCACCAGACAGCGTGTCCTCAACTTTTAAGAGTTCATCCATAATGACAACCAGGATGTAGGAAGGCACACTGCTCTGGCCATGAGAGGTAGCAAGATTAGAGGCATACTCCTAGCATCAAGTTAATAATCACACACCTACAGGGCTATTGCCATTTTGCTATACCGTGTAACATAGCCTGAGCCTTCCACTCATCACTCCTCCTTATTTGCAAGAGGGTAACGTCTAGTCATTACTATGAGCCTCTTTTTCTGAAGTTCAGCTAAAGTGGACAAAGGAGGAGGCAATGCAGGGGAGTGATAAAGAGGGGTATTTGAAAATTCATCATCAGCTATCAAGATGGCAAACTGAAAAGGATGATGATAAACAGAAATAAAAAGTTTATCTCACGCTTATGCCTAAGTCATAGATTTTTTTTGCCCAAACCTCCCAATCTGCCTCACTATTTCACTTGTGCATCACTCCCATGTACAGTTTCAGATAATTTCACATAGCAGAGGGATTAGTGAGAGTGTGGTATAAGTAACTTCCAGAAACTTGAGAAGCAATGAGTGGGTGAGAATGTGCAATTCTACTTTGTGAATGCTGAAGGAAAGCTTGCTCGTGGTTTTGGAGTTTGAGCACTCAACTCTCATTTGACATTACATGAGAAGAGAAAAGTGATCACAGAACATGGCATCTTCAATCGTTGAGCATGTGCAGTGATTAACAGTTATGACTTTTAAGAGTTTGCAGCTTTCATTTGTGGCAATGTTGAAGAAGCTTATACCTTATTTCAAAATGGTTAGAAGTTTCATTGCAACCTGCATTCACGCCTCCACATGTCACTACAGAACCAGAAAGGTGAGAGGTCAGCTGGAAGTGTATCATCTTTGAACCACCCATAGTATTGATGATGCTGTCTGTTCAGTGTACTGTATTGTTTAACAGCAATTTCATTTGATTTTTATTGTACTGTTTCGCTCAACATAGCACTGGCTTTATTATCACATTGTTTGGACATGTTGATCATTGTATTGATGAAAACCCTTATCACCGTTATTTTTATTTTTACAGCACTGTTAGGATTGCCCATAGCTGAAGCAGCATAAAACGACTGATAATGGTTCTCAGTTTGACATAAAATGGCCGAGGAAGATATCCAGCTGAAATTGCATTTTCCATAGTCTAAAAGTGAACCCAGAATAATTTAAGCCTTCATAGAATGAGTATTTCCAAGGTAAGAACATTATAATAGCATAGAAATGGTCTTGTGAAATGCAAACAAAAGGGTTCTGTTGAATAGAAATAGAAATGCAGCTGCTGCTTGTGATTTTATGGAGACAGTTTCATAAGGAAGATCCTTGAGAACTACTGATAGAAACCTCCATGCTAGGCTGGTATTCAGCATGGATGAAGGCAAGGCTCTGACCCACATCAGTGAAGACCCTAGTAGCCACATGTTATATTTCACAAATGGAGTTTTTAAGAGTACAGGCATTAGGGGATTGAACTGCATTCCTGTAGATATTCAGTCTAAGGCAGATAGATGAAGCCCCCCTCCTGTTAGTAGTGATAACTGGTGCAGGAGCTAAAGTCTGAAATTTGATTGTATAAGATGTATTGTGAAGGCCCAAGCATTATGGAGAAGGGGGTCTGGTAAAGATAATCAAATCATGGGATGATCTAAGACTGATCAGACAGTCACATGATTAATCTGATTGGATGTACACATAATCAGTTAATAATATAATTGGTTCATTACAACCAAAGGTGGGTAGAAAGAAAATGTATAAAAAGCGCATATTTTCCTTTGTTCCAAAGAGAAACCCCTGGACTGTCAGATGCTTTCTCCCCTTTGGTGTAAAGCAATAAATTCTTTGATGCTTGAAAGTGGACCTGGGTAATTCATTTAGTCATTCAGGCCGAACAGCTTTCAAGAATTTTAGACACTGTTAATCATAGAGAAGGCTGTTTCAGCAATTCCTGCATAATTGTCATCGGAGACGGTTGTTCTTCAATGTATCTATGTTATCTTTTACATTAACACCTATGTTAGTAGAGAATATTGCTAAACAATTGTCATTTGTAAAGTTTAAGAAGGTGGATCAATCAGCTAGAACTGGCTCGTTAATGATCAAGTTGAAACCTAAAAGCCTGAGCATCTCTCTTATGAGTCCTAGGCTGACACTTTGAGCAGATATTTCTGTTATCACTCTTGAGCATATCAGATTACCTGGGTATAAAGTTTTGAGGAAAGTAAGATGGATCATACATTACTGACAACTTTTAACTGAAATTGGGTAAGTATCAAAAGATTCTATTGAGTTATATAATTCTCTCCTTCCAGATATCTCTCTGTACGCTTTGTCTATTTTTATCATTACATCAGTTAAAATAACAAGAAGTCTATCCAGCTCCTGGCATTTTAGTTGATATAATATTTCCCCACTATCATTATATTCCTCCTGTTCTATTGTTTCCACCCCAATGTCTTACCTCCAGTGATGACTCCATCTTTTACTCCAAAAATAACATCTCAGAGGGTGATGCACCATCACCTTGGTCATAATCAATGAAATGTGATGAAACTGGAAGGGTTCCCTAACATGTTATTAACTGCCTAGATAGTGAAGTATGACATATCATTCAAAAATGCGTCTAGTTCATTACCTAAATCTGGTTCCTTGATCAATGTCCAAAATTAATCTGTAGGAAAATAGAGCCATAACCAGAAACTGAACTAGACTAACCATACTGTCACTACAAGACCAGGTCACAGAGGCTAGGATTTATGCAGTGACTTACCCACGTCCTGTGTACCTAGTGCCTCTCCATCATCTACAAGATACAAGTCAGGAGTGTGATGGAAGCGTCTCTGTTCCGTGCATTGTAACAGGCTGTGCCTCAGGACAACGTCCGTTTTCAGTCTAGGGTCTTGGACATGGTCAGTCAGCTGCTTGATGTGGCTACAGTCAGGGATTCTATGTCCCGCCAGCCTGGGGAATGGGCCATAATCAGTCCTGCATGTCCAGTACAAAATAGTCCAGTGATAAGCAGTAAGTCTATCAGGAAGCTGCAAAAATATCAATCAGAAGTCTGTCCACTCATCTTGTTTTGACTGTGCTAACAAGTCAGGCGGGGGGGCTGAGAAGTAGTCCATCCTGGGAGGTCCACTCACTGACTGACAAAGCAGGGCACTGGGGCCAGCGAAGTGGTAAAGATATTAATTGTGGTATTTGGGGATAGTACACTGGGATGCAGAGGATGTAATAATTATAAAGGGTAGCAAATCAGCACAGGAGGCCATAGTTTACCGAGAGAGAGTATGTCGTCAACAATCATAGAGTCATAGAGTAATAAAGCATGGAAACAGGCCCTTTGGCCCAAACTGGTCCATGCTGACCGTAGTGCCCATTTAGCTAATTCTAATTGCCTACATTAGGTCCGTATCCCTCTAAACCCTTGTACCTATCCTTCTTTGTTTGAATGTTGCTGTTGTACCTGCTTCAACCACTTTCTTTGGCAGTCCATTCCATACATGCACCACGCTGCATGAAGAAGTTGCCCCTCACGTCCTTGTTAAATCTTTCCCCTTTCACATTAAATCTAGGCCCTCTAGTTTTCAATTCCCCATCCCTTTGAAAAACACGATATGCATTCATCCATTCATGCCTGGAAAGAGTGAGATGTCCTATGAGGATAGATTGGACAGGCTGGGCTTGTTCCCCTTGGAGTTTAGAAGATTAAGGGTTGACTTGAATGAAGTGTATACGATCCTGAATCATCTTGACAAAGTGGATGTGGGAAAAGATGTTTTCTCTTGTGGGTCAGTGGAAAACTAGAGGATACTATTTTAAAATTAGGGGGCCATCATTTCAGGACTGAAATGAGGACAACTTTTTTTCTCTCAGAGGGTTCTTGGCCTTGGTAGTCTTTGACTCAGAAATTAGTGGAAGTAGGATCTTTGAATTTTTTTGGACAGAGTTGAATAGATTCTTATTAAAGTTGGAAATTCAAGTATATCAAAGGTATCAAGACTCACATCACAGCCTAAAGGGTGAGGATTACGAAAGTCACCCTGCAAAGGTCTGTTGACATACTTATTGAAACATTCAAGCCTTTAGTCAGGTGAACATTGGTACAGCATTCAAATGTTCAAGTACACCTTAATGTGATGAGATTTAAAATTTTACGTGTCACATATTGTGCTTTAAAGGAATAGATATTTGCCACATTAGATCTTGAGGAACGCATGGGCATAACTGTCAAAATTGTTCATAATAGAACTGAGGACATTCTTAATTCTGTTGTGATCTCTCCAGGACAGTGCCCAAGGAATACTGTGAAATGTAGTGGTGGTAAACCTGAGACAGTACCATCCATTGCTTTAATACTGTAGATGTTATTAAATTCAGTTTCCCTTTATCAAATGTACTCAGAGATCTCTTCAAAGATTGAGGCAGCTGTCACATTTTTTGGTCGTATAGATGGTTAGGAGTATAACGGTTTTCATTATGATTCAAGTGTTTGCATTACCTATCATTCCGACACATTTTTGGGAGGGTGCTTTGTTCATTTTTTATCATTTTATTAGAAAACAGTTTCTGAATTTATAGAGCAGTGTTGAGTATATTCTAAAGTTGTTTTAAGTTGTTACGTAAGTTTATTCTTGGAAATGGCTATTGTAATTTCAAAATTTTACGATGGAGGATATAAATATTACAATTGCATTCTGATAATCGAGCTCTAGAAACCTGCCTGATTGGTGTAAGCAATTACACCAGAAAAGGAGAATTGCAAATATATGTTCTATCTAAAGATAATATTCTAGCAAATCTGAAATACAATTAGCAATTTCATTACCACACCAACTTGAATGTCTGTCAGCGATAACAATAGCTAGAATCAAGCTGGGTTATTTTCTAACGCAATTTCAGAACATCTAGTTGAGACAGCAGCCCATGAAATAATACTTGTGCTGACAGACGAAGGCATTGTATGCCCAGAGAAAGATACTTTTGGTTATTATATTGCTCATCAACATACATAGCAATTGCTTCTCTCTGTCATTTGATGTCTTTCTCAAAACTGAAAGTAGGGTGCTCAAATTACATTTTCTGAATGCTGTGTCCAATTTCATAGCTGCTTCTCTTTTATTCATGTGGCAGTACAGAACTAGATGTCAATGAATAGACACAGTTAGGCGAAGCTTTTCATCTCGCATTTATCAGAACAATTTGCAAGAAAACCATTTCAAGGGGAAGCCAACAATTATTTTGCATGAGAGGGGAGTACTGATTTTTTGATTAATAATTTTGATTAATAGAGGTGTTAGTAGTTGTTTATTATTGATAGTTAACTCTCAGATTTGATTCAAATAGCAAACCAGTCAGTTAACTACAATTAGCCAGGGTATTGCCATGAGAAATGAACCAGCAAATGGCTGGCACTTATTTTGTTGAGTTGAAGCAGGTGCACAGTATGTACATGTTCCATCGTTCTATAAAAAACAGGGCCCTGTGTGTTAACATGTGTAGATTCTAGTACATGCAAGAGTGCCACAATGCAAGCCCTATTAACAATCTTAAATTGTTTGTCAGTGAAATTATTTTACAATCTTCAGAAATATTTGAATGCTTTTAATTCAACAGTACTTAAGATCATCCAATATATGCTGATCCACTGAAATAATCCTGGTGCTGTATGGATTGTGGACAGGCATTAGGGAGGTAGAAGGCGTGTTAATTACTGTCGACCTGCTGACCTGTTAGAACCAAAATATTCATGTGTCTATACAGCTCAGATTTTGGTCAATGGTGGCTTAGAGGGTGTTTATAGTGGTGTTTAGGATTATGATTTAGCACGATAATGTCATTGAGCTTCAAAGTGATATTTAGATTCTCTCTTGTTGGAAATGGCACATTGCAAATGCCTGGATGTTGTTTGGTCTTACTGCATATGGATATGGATTGTTTTAACACCTGACGTGTTGCAAATGGCACTGAATGTTGTGCAATCATCAGCAAACATCTCCATTGCTTACCTTATGATGGAGAAAGGTCATTGATGAACGAAGGGGCTGTGGATTGTTGAGCCTAGGACACTGCCCAAAGGAATTCCTGCAGTAATCTCATGAGACTGGGCTGTTCAAGCTCCAACACCCAAAATCATTTTCACTTGTGATTATTTTCACTATGACTCCAACTAGCAGAAAGTTTTCCCCTTGATTTCCAATGACTCCAGTTTTGCTCGGACTCCTTGGTGCTATGCTTGGTAAATTGCTGCCTTCATTTCAAGGGCAGTCACTCCCCCTCACTTCTAGAGTTCAATTTTTTTGTCTATGTTTACATGAAGGCTGTAATGAAGCCAGGAGACAAGTGACTCTGGTAGAATCTAAACTGAGCCTCAGTGAGCAGATTATTACTTTGCAATTGTTATTTGATTCCATTATCTACTACCCTTTTCGTCACTTTGCTTATAATTGACTGGATATTGATGGAAATGGGAATTAGCTGGATAGATTTGTTCAGCACTTTGTCCACAGAACATACCTAGATAATTTGTCACATTTTTGGGTAGATGTCAGTGTGGTAACTGTACTGTAATTGCTTAGTAAGGATCACAGCTAATCTTGAGTGTAAGTTTTCAATACCATTGCCAGAATGCTGGCAGCACTCATATCCAGCACCTTCAGCTGTTGGTTGATATCACATGGCACGAATTAGAATCATAGAGTCGTACAGATTTATAGCATGGAAACAATCTCTTTGGTCCAACTTGTCCATGCCAACCAGATATCCTAAACAAATCGAGTCCCATTTGACAGCATTTGGCCCTTATCCCTCTAAACCCTTCCAATTCATATACCCAACCAGACACCGTTGTAATTGTACCAGCCTCCAGCACTTCCTCTGGCAGCTCATTCCATACACACATGGCCCTCTGTTTGAAAAAGTTGCCACTTGGGTCCCTTTAAAATCTTTGCCCTCTCACCTTAAACCTATGCTGTCTAGTTTTGGACTACCCCACCCTTGGAAAAAGACTTTGCCTATTTACCCTATCCATGCCCCTCATGATATTATAAACCTCTATAAGGTCACCTCTCAGCCTGCAATTCTCCAGGGAAAATAGTCTCAACCTCTTCCTATGGTCCAAGCCCTCTAACCCTGGCAACATCATTGTAAATCTTGGCCCATATCCCTGTGAACCCTAAATAAAATCCAAAAGAACTGTGGATGCTATAAATCAGAAACAAAAACAGAAGTTGCTGAAAAATCGCAGCAGGTTTGGCATCATCTGTGAAGAAAAATCAGAGTTAACATTTTGGGTACGGTAATCCTTTCTTAGAATGATCTGAGAAGTGTCGCCGGACCCGAAACTTTAACTCTGATTTTTCTTCACTGATGATGCCAGACCTGCTGAGCTTTTCCAGCAACTCCTGTTTTTGCTTACAGGGATGTTGTCAGGATTGGAAGGTTTGAGCTATTGGGAAAGGTTGTGTAGGTTAGATTAGATTAGCTGGAGCTATTTACCCTGGCGCATCAGAGGCTGGGTGGTTAACCTTATAGAAGTTTATAAAATCATGAGGGGCATGAATAAGACAAATAGCCAAGATCGTTTTTTCCCATTGTCGGGAAATCCAAAACTCGAGGGCTTAGGTTTGAGGTGAGAGGGGAAAGATGTAAAAAGGATCCAAGGGACAACCTTTTCTTGTAGAGAATGCTGTGTGTATGGAACGAGCTGCCAGAGGAGGTGATGGAGGCTGGTACAATTACAATATTTAAAGGGCATCTGAATGGGTATATGAATAGGAAAGGTTCAGAGTGTTACGGGCCAAATGCTGGCAAGTGGGACTAGATTAATTCAGGATATCTGGTCAGTACGGATGAGTTGGAACAAATGGTCTGTTTCCGTGCTGTACAGCTCTATGACTGTCTGATTGTATGTGCGGGCTCACCCATCACTGCAGATGGAGATATTTGTGATGCCTCCATCACCTGATGGTTGGTTAGTTGTCCACCACACATTCATGACTGGATGTGGTCGGACTGCTCTGAACTGTTCTGTTAATTGTGGCATTGCTTTGAACCATCTATTAAATGCTGCCTCCACTCTTTGACTTGCAAGTACTTCTATGTTGTACTTTCACCAGGTTGACATTCATTTGTAGCAATGTCTGATGCTGCTGCTGACCTGCCTTTGTGCACTCTTCATTGAACCATTGACTTCATGGTAATATCAGTGAGGGATGTGCCTGGTCATGAGGTTACAGGTTGTGGTTGAACACAATTCTGCTGCTGATGTCCTTTTAATATCATAGTAGTGTCACACAACAAGATGGAAGGTATTCTCATTGTGGTGATGAGATTTTATCTTCTGAACAACTTTTGGATGGTCACTCCCCCTCATACTGTCATGGACAGTCACACCTGTGACAAGTCAATGGATGAGAATGAGGCCAAGTACATATTACCCTGTGGTTGATTCCCTCACCTCTTGTTGCAGACCCAGTCTAACAGTTACATCCTATTAGATTGGGCCATTGCAGTCGGTAATGGTTTTACAAAGACAACTATTGGACATTCAAGTCCTCAACCCAGAATACATCTAATGCTCTTGCCAACATTCATGCTTTCTCCATCTGGTGTTCAACATGGTGGATTACTGCTTCTTGGTGGATGCTGAGCTGTATGTGGCAATCAACAAGAGGCCCAGGGTCAATGTTGAGAGCTCCCAGGGCAACTCCTTTCTGACTGTGTCCCACTGTGCTGTCACCTCTGGTGGATCTATCCTGTTGCTGAGATAAAACATGGATGCTGATGCCTCTATCTGGGGCATTTTCTGTGGGGTATGATTCCATGAGTATGATTATGTCAGGCTACATCTTCAGTAGTCTATGGGACAATTCTTTGACTTTTGATCAATGCCATCCAATGCCAGGTGATCAATGCCAGGAGGTCAATACCACATGGTCCATTTGGTTTCCTTCCTTTCTTTAGACTTTGTAGTGTTTCGTCCAACTGACTGGCAGTTAAGAATCAAGCACATTGTAGTAGGTTTGGAGTCACATGTCAGAAAAACCAGATAAAGATGGCAGATTTTCTTGTTACCATCAGTAGTAGCTAGATTTTAATTCCAGTCATTTTAATCAAGTCTAATTTCATGATCTAGTTTGGTGGGATTCAAACCCATTTTCCCATGTAGCAAAGTAGACTGTGGTTGTGAATGATATGGCCAGAAGATTTTGGGCCAACTTGGGAAGGGAGGTTGACTCTCTCTCTGCAGTAAAATATTGCTAAAGCCTCAGGACACCCATCTACTTTCTCTCAGCAGTTGCTGCAAGCTGTGGCTTTTAATTTGTAAACCACCCACTCTGTGCCCCCTGCTAGGATGTGAAAGTACCGAGAAAAGAGAAATTGATGAACAGCAAATCATTCAAGCCAAATAGATAATTTTTGAAAACCTTGTGGGTCGGGGCCAATGAACTGACTTCTCAGTCTTTCCCTTCATCCACAACACCATTTTTTTGTCTGTGTCTATATGTGTGTGAATCATTTATGGTCACACGCATTCAATATAAAATACAGAGAAAAATGTGCACTCATGCCAAGCATAGACACTATTCACATTAACTTAAAGTCAGTTAAAAATAAAGAAAGGTAACTTAGAGAGAATCCAACTTTTCCTTCTCCGCTGCTACAGTCTGCCCAGGCTACACCAGCCCACACCTTGCTGTTGTCAGGGGCCCACTCCAGGCTTCGCTGCCCAGGTGACTCTGTAACCTATGTGCTTTTGAAATCGCCACTGCCGCTCTTGAACCCAGCAAAGCCAATTTCCTAACGAACAGCTCTCTTTATCAGGTAAGCTTGAGCAAAAACTAAATAAACCTGAGGAAAGAAGAAAGGAAGAAAAGGAAAAAAAAGAAAAAAAAATGGACAGAGAGGACAAGCCTGGGCAAAGGAACCTGGAAGCTGCCTACCCGCACCCCCATCGCCATCCTGTGAGTTATATGTCAGCAGTTTTGATTTACTTATACCTAGAATCTATTCATTAATGTAATAAATAGTATGTTGTTACGTACAGAAATCTGGTTCTAACTTACTGTCAAACTAGATCTAAAAAGACATTCAAATGATCAATTTTGTCTTTTATCTTTCATTTTTTAAAATTTAACTTTTGCAATGACTCCAGGAATAATGGGGCTTGATTTGGAACAGACGACCTCGGTGGGGTTTACACAGTGTTGTCTTTATGGAACTCAAGCAAACTCTTCCATTTGTCTCCCTTTGCATAAATTGTCATCCTGATGAATTTGAATTGGAGAAAGTGTCAATGTTTGAGTAACTTGCATGGTTTGCATTATATCAAAGATGACATTTTAATTAAAACTGTGAAATTACATGGATAACTATTTGCTTGTCAGTTGCAGTGGGACACTATAATCAGTTTCTAGCAGCAACACCTTTTAGTGCCATGTGTTTCTATTAACTGTCACACAATGAATGTGTTTGTAGTTAATTTATTAAACTTTCTAAGTTTAGAGGAAACTGATCAACCTTTAAATACTAAACTTACAGCAAAAAATGTAATGTAAGATTCAGAAATGTCAAATTGGATGTCATAAAGATTCAGAAATGTCAGCCTTTAAATCTAAATGACTCACACAATCATTCATGTTCTTTCTTTCTTATACTCCCTGCGGATCCCATCATTTGCTGCTACAGTCCATCCAACCCTTTCTATTTTCACCTTCTGACATTATCCCCTGAACCCTGACCCTATAGATTAACGTGGCAACTGTCATATTACACTGTCCCGTTGTTGAAGCCAGGATTGGTAATTAGGCAGGCAAGCAGAGGTCAATTGGGTGGGTCTTTGTTTGAAAGAGAAGGAATGACTGGCAGATGGGAGATTTTTAAAAGTGTGATGTCAAGAGTCCAGGGACAGTATGTCCCTGTTATGGTGAAGGGTAAAGATGGCAGGTTTAGGGATCCCTGGCTGATGAGGGATATTGAGGCACTGGTCAGGAAAAAGAAGAAGCCGTACATGAGAGATATCTTAAAGCTATCAAGCTCAAGTGAATTCCTAGATGACTATAAAAAGTGTAGAAGCAAACATAAGAAGAAAGTTAGAAGAGCAAAAAGAGGGTATGAGATGGATTTGGCAGATAAAGTTAAAGATAATCCCAAGAGATTTTATAGCTATATTAAGAGTAAGAGGGTGGCTAGGGAAAGAATATGTCCCCTTAAACATCAGCATGGCCGTTTATGTGTGGAGGCACAGAAGATGGGGGAGGTTTTTAATGAATATTTCTCCTCAGTGTTTACTGAGGAGAGAATCATGGATGCTCATGAAATAAGGGAAACAATTGGATATGTTTTGGACTGCATACACATCACCAGGGAGGAAGTGTTGGCAGCTTTAAAGTGCTTAAATCCCCTGGGACTGATCAAGTCCATTCTTAGACATTGTGGGAGGCTCAGGAAAAAATTGCAGAGGCTCTTGCACAGATTTTTGCTTCATCTTTACCCACTGGTGAAGCTCTGGAAGACTAGAGAGTGGCTAATGTTGTTCTATTGTTTAAGAAAGGTAGCAAAGACAAGCCAGGGAGCTACAGGCCAGTGAGCCTGACATCAGTGGTAGGCAAAATATTGGAGAGGATACTGAGGGACAGGATCAACCAACATTTGGATAGCCAACGTCTGGTTAGGGATAGTCGGCATGGATTTGTGAGCGGGAGGTCAAGTCTGACAAATCTTTTACAGTTTTTCAAAGAGGTAACCAAGAGGATAGATGGGGGTAGGTTAGTGGATGTTGTCTATAGGGACGTTAGTAAGGCCTTTGACAAGGTTCTGCCTGGCAGGCCAGTCATGAAGGTTAGGTTGTGTGGGATCCAGGGAGAGCTAGCTAATCTAATTGACTTGATAGTAGAAAGCAGAGGGTGATGTTTGAAGGTCGTTTCTTGGACTGGAGGCCTGTGACTAGTGGTGAGCCACAGGTGTCGGTGATGGCACCTTTATTAATTGTTATTCATGTAAATAATCTGGACATGAATGTGCAAAGTATGATTTGTAAGTTTGATACAAAATTAGGAGGTATGGATGATAGTGAGGAAGGTTATCAAAAATCACAGAGGGATCTTGAACAGTTTGGAAAGTGAGGATTGGCAAATGCAGTTCAAAGCAGATAAATATAAGGTGTTGAAATTTGGAAAGTCAAATCAGGGTTGGAATTATACAGTAAACAGTAAGTACAGTAAACACTGAGGAGTGTTGCAGAATAGAGGGACCGAGGAGTACAAGCACATAGTTCGTAGAAAGTGGTGTCACAGGTAAACAGGGTTAGGGTTAGGGTTGAGAAGGTATTTAGTTTGCTGGCCTTCATCGGTCAAGGCATTGAGAATTGGAGCTGGGATGTTATGCTACAATTGTATGAATCATTGGTGAGGCTGGACTTGGAGTATTGTGTACAATTTTGGCCACCCTGTTATAGAAAAGACAGAATCAAACTGGCAACTGTGCAAAGAAGATTTATAAGGATGCTGCCAGGACTAGTAGGCCTGAGTTATAGGGAGAGGCGGGCCAGGATAGGACTTCGTTCCTTGGAACAAAGGAGAATGAGGGATTACCTTATTGAGGTGTACAGAATCATAAGGGGCATAAATAGGATGAATGCATATAGTGTTTTTCAAAGGGATGGGGAATTGAAAACTAGAAGGCCTAGGTTTAATGTGAAAGTGCAAAGATTTAACACAGACCTGAGGGGCAACTTCTTCACGCAGTGTGGTGCATGTATGGAATGGACTGCCAGAGAAAGTGGTTGAAGCAGGTACAACAGCAACATTCAAACAAAGAAGGATAGGTACAAGGGTTTAGAGGGATACGGACTAAATGTAGGCAATTAGAATTAGCTAAATGGGCACTACGGTCAGCATGGACCAGTTTGGGCCAAAGGGCCTGTTTCCATGCTTTACTACTCTATGACTCTATGATTGTTGACGACATACTCTCTCTCAGTAAACTATGGCCTCCTGTGCTGATTTGCCTCCCTTTATAATTATTACATCCTCTGCATCCCAGTGTACTATCCCCAAATACCACAATTAATATCTTTACCACTTCGCTGGCCCCAGTGCCCTGCTTTGTCAGTCAGTGAGTGGATCTCCCAGGATGGACTACTGCTCAGCCCCCCCGCCTGACTTGCTAGCACAGTCCTAACAAGATGAGTGGACAGACTTCTGATTGATATTTTTGCAGCTTCCTGATAGACTTACTGCTTATCACTGGACTATTATTCCCGAGATTGGAGGAACATAGAATCCCTGACTGTGACCACATCAAGCAGCTGACTGACCATGTCCAAGACCCTAGACTGAAAACGGACGTTGTCCTGAGGCACAGCCTGTTACAATGCACGGAACAGAGACGCTTCCATCACACTCCTGATTTGTATCTTGTAGATGATGGAGAGGCACTAGGTACACAGGACGTGGGTAAGTCACTGCATAAATCCTAGCCTCTGTGACCTGGTCTTGTAGTGACAGTATGGTTAGTCTAGTTCAGTTTCTGGTTATGGCTCTATTTTCCTACAGATTAATTTTGGACATTGATCAAGGAACCAGATTTAGGTAATGAACTAGACGCATTTTTGAATGATATGTCATACTTCACTATCTAGGCAGTTAATAACATGTTAGGGAACCCTTCCAGTTTCATCACATTTCATTGATTATGACCAAGGTGATGGTGTTTCACCCACAGAGATGTTATTTTTGGAGTAAAAGATGGAGTCATCACTGGAGGTAAGACATTGGGGTGGAAACAATAGAACAGGAGGAATATAATGATAGTGGGGAAATATTATATCGACTAAAATGCCAGGAGCTGGATAGACTTCTTGTTATTTTGACTGATGTAATGGTAAATGTAGACAAAGCATACAGAGAGATATCTGGAAGGAGAGAATTATATAACTCAATGGATTCTTTTCATACCTAGCCAATTTCAGCTAAAAGTTGACTACTTGAGTGTACTCTGTCAATAATGTATGAACAACCAAGGAAACCTCTGAACAGCGTTTACATCTTTCCTTAAATAAGGAGACCAAAACTGCACACAATATTCGAGATGTGACTCACCAATAACCTGTATAGCTCAAGCACAATATTCTTACTTTTCTGTTCAATTCCTTTTATAATAAAAGAATATCATTCCATTAGCCTTCTTGATTATGTGTTGTACCTGCATGCTAAATTTTCGTGGCTCACGCACCAGTACCTCTAAGTCCCTCTGCACCACAGAGTTCCTCAGTAAGTAATTGTCTTTATTTTTGCAAAAGTGAACAATTTCATACTTTCCCACATTATATTCCACTTGCCAGATTTTTTTTCCATTCAGTCAACCTGTCTATGTCCATCTTCTGCACAACATACAGTTTTTAACATCTTCTTCACAACATACTTTCTCACTTTTCTTGGCGTCATCCACTCTCATGCCTTCGTTTTGCTCATCTGCATCATTGATGTAAATTGTAAAAGGTTGAGGTCCCAGCACGTACCCTTGCAGGACTCGCACTTTATCGCATCCACCCAACCCGATAAAGACTCATTTCAGCATACTGTTTTCAGCCTGCCTGCTAACCTTCTATTAATTCTAATATTTTAGTCTGTTTATCATTAGGCTTTATTTTTCACAACATGATGTGTCATCTTATTAAATTCCTCCTGGGACCCTAAGTGTACTAAACCTACAGGTTCTATGGTTCATGTTACTCCTTCAAGTAACTCCAATAAATTTGTTAAGCATGATTTTTCTTTGATGAACCAATACTGACTCTTTCCAATTAGTCTCTTCAATTATCCTAACAATTTATTATTTTGACACCTTCTCCACAAATAGATATCAAGTTGACTGGCCTATAGTTTCCTTTTCTCTGCCTTTTTCATGACTTGAATAGAGAAAAAGTTTCTGCTTTCCAGTGCTATGAAATCTGAGTCTAATGAAATTTGGGAAATTAACCCTAATGCACCGATTACCTCATCAGCAACCTCTTTTAAGACCCTCGGATGATGTCTGTCAGGACCGAAAGACTTGTCAGACCAGAGCTGTTCTCTACTGTTCTTTGTATTCTGCTTTCATACATTACAATTCCAGCTTCTTGTCATAATTTAATTCCTTCCACCTGATTAACCTTTTGGTCATTCTCTGCCATTCTTTGAACTCTGACCAACAGCTAACCTGCTGCTTAGCTTTGCACAGTTATGTGCTTTTTCCTTAGGTTGATGCTTTCCCAAATTCTTTATAGCTTCCTATTTTTGTTGTATGTCATATACCCTTCAATACTCAGGAACCAATCTTTCACATCCTGCAGCCATGATTCTGCAATAGCTATCAGATTGTACTTATTCAATTATTTCACAGTGCGCTACTAATTAATTTACATTATTATGAATGTGACTCTGTTTAGGATACAGTATTGGTTTGGTCTTTTTGACATTTCTTTGTAACATTTAATATCAATTGTTGCTGTAATCCTACAATTTTTCTCATTTCTCCTTCATATCATTCTCTTAAGTTTCCATATTATTATTTTCATCTCTTACCTCGTCTCTATTCTTTCATGTACCATCTCTTTCCACATTTTATCGCTTGCCCCACTATTTAATATAAAACCCTGTCTACTTTTTAAGATCTCCGTCCTTCATCACAATTACAGCTTAATCTGATTTATCTTTCTGTTCTCTCTTTGGCATGTATTGCATATCCATTTACATAAAAATAAAAATGACACTTTATTTACCCGAGCTAGACTCTGATCTTCAATTTACTCAATGCCTTGTGACTGGAAAAATCAGGAATCAGAAACGCAGATCATTTCCATGGTAATAAAAGGTACACATTAATCAATGACTTTTTGAACAAAAGGTCCTCCTTTATTTGTGATGTCAACTGGTATATCAAGAAAGTTTTCAGGTTAATGTGGCTATGTAACTGCTGCTTTTATTTCATCCTCCCTTGATTATTCTCTTTACATATAACTAACTGAAAAGACTTTGGAGTGTAATTGCTACAACATGCTTATCATGGCAAGGGGCACTTTAATGTTAAATTCCGAACGATACAATACAAATTTACATCTGAAACTGAATGTCAAAATGCACATTGTGAAAAATCTCATTCTAAAAATGTTACAATTCCTGTGGAAATTAATTTCTTTTGAAAAGAGATTTGGATGCCTTGGGTTCAAAACATCACTCGACTTAATTTCACATTCAAATACTTCTGCTGTGATGCTTCTCCCAAAATTAACATTAACTAAATATTTCTTTATTGACAACTGATGCACTAATGGAAAGTTATGCCTTTCTCAACTTCACAATATGACTGAAAACTCTATGCCACATCCATACACTACACCACACTCTCTGCAGTATTTTACTGCTAACAGAAAATAGTCCAATATTTCACCCAAATTCCAATGGAATCATTTTTACAGAGTCATAGCCGCCAGTGTCCATTGAATGTTGCTTCCCTCAGTTTTCTGAAAATTTGTGAACCAGCTTCCAGAAGCGAGGCCAACTCGGCTGTCTCCTTCTCCAGGTCAAATCAGGGTGAATCTTCTCATGTCCTTAAATCTCAATAGCGTCATACTGCATGGAAACAGAGCCTTCGGTCAAACTCTTCCATGCCAACCAGATATCCTAAGCTGCTCTCGTCCCGTTTGCAAGCTTTTGGCCCATATCCCTCGAAACACTTCCTATTCATGTACCCATCTGGACGCCTTTTAAATGTTGCAGTTATACCAACATCTACCACCTCCTCTTGCAAGTGTGTTGCATACATACACCAACCTCTGCATGAAAAACTTGCCCCTCAGGTCCATTTTATATCTTTCCCCTCTCACCTCAAACCTATACCCTTTCATTTTGGACTCCCCTACCCTGGAAAAAAGACATATGCAATTCACCTTATCCAAGCCCTTCATGATTTTATAAACCTCTGTAAGGTTACCCCTCACCATCCAAAGGTCCAGGGAAAGAAGCCCCAGCCTAATCAACTTTTCCCCACAGCTTAAACCCTCCATTCCCAACAACAACCTTGTAACTCTTTTCCGAATCATTTCAAGTTTTATAATATCTTTCCTTTCATAGGAAGACCAGAATTGTACACAGTATTCCAAAAGTAGCCTAACCAGCCTCCTGTACAGCCGCAACATGACATCCCAACCCCCAAACTCAATGTATTGACCATTGAAGGCAGACATGCCGAACACCTTCTTCGTCATCCTGTCTACCTATGACTCCACTTTCAAGGAACAATGCACCTGCATCTCGAGGTCTTTTTGTTCAGCAAAGCTACCATTAACTGTATAAGTCCTGATAGATCCTACCTCATCAACCAGAGAATGAGCTCCCACTAGTTCTCTGCCTGGTGACTAACAGAAAGTATCTTCTCTTTCTTTTACACACACATTCTCAGTACAGGGCTTCTGAGTCAATGCATTTAGCAGCAGTTAGACCAGATGCATCTTTCTTTGTCACCAGCTTCAAAAGTTGCCACCTTGCATTCAACAGGACTGACCCAGGCTCCCAACCCCATAGCAAACTATGTCGCAAATTTGAGAGGTCATAGCCTCTCTCTCCTATTTTATTTTGAATTAGAGAAGAAGGTTTAAAGGGTAACTGTTGTAGTGTACAAAACTGCAATATGATTTCAGTGAAGTGAACTCAAGGTGTCTGTCTACAATGTGTGTAGAGGTCACATGACTACAGTAGACTTGGACTTAGGTGACTGCCTTTCAATTCAAATATTCCCCTTTCAATGCAAAAAAGGGTTTTTTTAAAAATCAAGCATTATCGTGTACATTTTGAATTTCCTAAAGTATCAAATATACACAGTTATTTGTATATATTCCATCAGTCCCAGGGAACATAAGTTAAGCCAATAGTCTCCTCATAGTTTGTCTTTGGTGATAGTGAATGCATTTATTTTTTCACCTCTTTTTGACTGATTATTTAGTATTTTTAATGCTGTTAGTATCCTCCACAGTGAAGAACAAAGCATTGCATTTATTCAAATCATATGCTATTGTCTGGTTTCCCATTATTACTCCACCAGCTGCATTCTGTAAGGGGTCTATATTCACTGTGGCCTCTCTCTTCCTTTTTTGTATAATTGAAGGAACTCTTCTTGTTCATCTTGATATTACTTGCAAGTTTCACCTCAAAATTTATTTCCCCACGCTTTACTTTTTTTTCTAATCTTGTTCATCTAAGAAATCCCTGTTCTGTCCCGTATCTTGTTATTTGAATCGAAACGAAGAAAGCCACAACCATTTTTCCTTAAACAGTGTCTTAACTATGGTTTGTTTCATTGATCTTTGTGTTTCTACTGGCAGTTCACAACTTTGCAAGAACCTGACTCTCCCTGTCAGTCTCTATACTTTCTTCCAGCTATGCAGCATTTATCTCAGTGCCACGGTTCCAGTGGGCAAATGCAGCATTGTGTTCGAAACAAGGTCTTTATTGAAATGAACTCAAGATGTCTGCCTACGGTCTGCATGCTTGATTGTAGAGGTTACATGATGAGGCAGCCTAGGACAGATATTTGTACAATTGCCTTGCAATCAAAATAATGCAATTAATCATTGTATTTCCAACCAAAACAATAATCTTATCACATTATATAGAGTCAACACAGTATGGAGCTGGAGGAACACAGTAGGCGAGGCAGCATCAGAGGAATAGGAAAGTTGATGTTATAGGTTGGGACCTTTCTTCAGATTTGGGGGAGGGGAAGGGAGCTGGGAAATAAATCAAGTGGAGGGGTGGGGCTGGGAAAGGTAGGTCAGATGGTGATAGGTGAGTGCAGGTAGAGCGTAGTTGGGATTGGCCAGTGAGTTGGACAGGACGGTAGGTGGCAGAGAAGATGGACAGGTTGTGTCAGGTCAAGGAGGTGGGGATGAGAGGGAGGGTTGGACATGGGATGAGACCGGAGGTGGGGAGATTTTAAAACTGGGGAATTCCACCCAGGCTCCCGAGGCGGAATATGAGGTGCTGCTCCTCCAGTTTGTGGGTGGTGTCATTGTGACACTGGAGTATGCCCAGGATGGACATGTCACCCAGGGAGTGGGAGGTGACGTTAAGGTGTTGTCATTTGTAGCATACAGAACACAGACGCACTATGAAATGGTCTTTGAGTCTACACTTGGTGTCACCAATGCAGAGGAGACCACATTGAGAGCAGCAGATGCAGTAATCCAAGTTGGTGGATGTATAGGTGAACTCCTGCCTGATATGAAATGTTTGCTTTTTACCTTGAATGGACGTGAGAGGAGAGGTGTAGGGGCAGGTGGAGCACTTCCTGCGGTGGGGTGGTGGAGTTAGTGGGGAGTGTGGAGTGGACCAGGGGGTTGTGGAGAGCGCAGTCCCTACCAAAGGCAGATAGGGGTGGGAAGGGAAATATCTTTTTGGTTGTGGGGAGGGATTGTAGGTGGCGGAAGTGGCGGAAAATGATACGTTGGATGCGGAGATTGGTGGGGTGATATGTGAGGACAAGGGGGATTCTGTCTTTATTTTTGTTGGGTGGAGGAGTTTTAGGGCTGAAGTTCAGGAAATGCAAGAGATGTGGTTGAGGGCATTTTTGATCACTGGAGGGAGATGTTGCAGTCCTTGAATGAGAGAACATCTAGAATGTTCAGAAGTGGAATGCTCCATCTTGGGAACAGAAGCACCAGATGTAGAGGAATTGGAGTGGGGAATTGCATTCTTGCAGGATGGTGGGTGAGAGGAGGTGTATTCCAGGCAGCTGTGGAAATCAGTGGACTTGAAATAGATGCCAGTGTTGAGGCAATTACCAGAGATGGAGACAGAGAGGTCCAGGAAGGTAGGGAGGAATCAGAGATGGTCCAGGTGAATTTGAGGTTGGAGTGAAATGTGTTAGTAAATTTGATGAAGTGTTCAAGCTCCTCATGAGAGCATGAGGCAGCGCTGATACAGTCATTAATATAGTGGAAAAGAGATAGGGGATAGTGCCAGTGTAACAGCGGAAAAGGCACTGTTCCACATATCCTACAAAGAGGCAGGCATAGATTGGCCTATGTGGGTGCCCATGGCCACCCCCTTAGTCTGTAGGAAGTGGGAGGGGTTAAAGGAAAAGTTGTCAAGGTTAAGGATAGATGAGGGTGGAGAGGGCTGTTTGGGCCTGTGGGAGAGGAAGAAGAGGAGGGCTTTTAGGCCATCTGCATAGGGGATAAAAGTGTAGAGGGATTGGATGTCCGTAGTGACGATGAAGTGTTGGGGGCCAGGGAATTGTAAGTCTTCAAGGAGATGGAGGGTGTGGGTAGCGTCCCGGACGAGGTGGGGAGTTCCTGGGCTCGGGGAAAAAAGCAGTGAAGGTATCCGGAGATAAGTTCAGTGGGGCAGGGGCAAGCAGAGACAATGAGTCAGCCGGGACAGTTAGGTTTGTGGATTTTGGGAAGGAGTTAGAAATGGGCAGTGCAAGGTTGGGGAATGATGAGGTTGGAGGCTGTGGGTGAAAGATAACCTGGGGTGATGAGATTGTGAATGTTTAGAGAGAAAATGGTTTGGTGGTCAGTGGTGGGATCATCATCGAGGGAGTGGTAGAAGGAGGTGTCAGTGAGTTGGTGCCTGGCCTCGGTGATGCATAGGTCAGTGCGCCATACCACTACTGTGCACATTACTGTTAATCATATTTATTTTGTCAATAATCCTACATAATCTAATCAGCATCCGTCCGCTTAGCTCCTATTTTCAATACGGTCAAAAAATAATTTAGCTTACAGTTTGGTACCATCTGGTTTGATTTAAGTAATACATTTGTTTGTTACAAAGAAGATTCCATCGCTTGCAAAATACTACTGAATCATGTGTCTACTTCGAACATAATATTCTTGACAAACTACAGTGATAGCCACTGCAGCATTAAAAGCTCACTCAGCTACTGAGTATTCTTCCTCCTTCATTCTTGCTCCTGCTGATGTATCTTAATCACTTTTCCTCTGTTCCCTTTTAACTGTGGTTATTCTATTCAATCTCTATTTTTTCCCATTCTTATGTGTCCAGTCTTAAGTCCTCTTGTTAGTTTTGGCTTGTTTCTAACCTCGCTATCTACCTGTGGCGATTGAGATTACAAGAACAGTCCTCTCTGGGTCAAATATATTTTCTTTGTATCTTTGCAGTCTTTTTTGTGAAAAAAGCTGGCTGTTGTAGATCAGGTGTTCTAATGTGTCCTGTAATCTTGACTTTAAGTTATTCATAATTATGTATCCTAATGAGCATTCTGGATGACTTTGCCAGTTTCAGTCCTCATTTACGAGGTTGCTAATTACAGCCTGTAACTTATACAGCTGTTTAATCCTGATAAATCCCTTCTCTAGCTTCGACTGGCAGGTAATGAATTTTGTTTTGGAATCTGAATATTTGATGTTGAATTACATTATTTATCTTAAAGCTGTGTCATCTTCAAGTCCAAGTCTTATTTGAATTTGTTCTATATTGTAATTTGAGGATACAAATGTATTATTAAAAGTTTGTTTTTTGCTAATGAAACTCAATCTCCTTGTTACTAAACACACAAATGTCAACTATATTGATCTGAATGGCCTTATAGTATAATATAGTTAATGTCTTCTGACTGAGTGTGATTATGCTTAATTTCTTATATGCCTATTTGTAATCTTATTAAATGATGCAGTTGTTCATGGGCTGCTGATGGCTAAGCACAAAATTACAAGTTATTACTCTGCCAAGTCATTTTATCATCAGTTTGTCCTGAGCTCAATGCCAGAAATCAACATCATTAAAACTCCCTGGTTAGCCCATATAGTCTGAGACTATTGATAATTAACTGCTTGATTGAGCTGAAAGGTTTTCCAAACCGTTATTGCAATAGTACAGCTTCTGTCAAGAGAGAACAAGTCCTTCTTTAGTTCATGGGCAGTGGGCCAATTATACCATTTTTGCTTTATCATTGATTTAAACAAAATAAATTGTCTCTCACTCCTCTTAGTAATAGTTATTAGATACAGCGATTCTAAGTGAACTATTTTGTGACTTTTCTGAATAAAAGTTCACCTTTCCCTTGGACTTGAAGCAAAAAATGTGATGACCAGACATTTTTAAACATAATTAACTTTTCTTAATGATAACATGTTAATCTCTGCTCGAATGAAACACAGCCTCACTCCAGTGTTTAGGAAACTTAATGTCTGCACAGCTGTTGCACATGGTCAATCCATAATTGCTTGCTATCCTTATTTGCATCTGCCAAAAAGTTACATCTTTGTATTAATTCCAGCTGTGGTAAACCATCTTAATGTGGCTTCTTAAAAAAAATCCAAGATGATTTTCATTCTGAGATATTTATGCTTTAGCAGAGTTATTTCTTTATTTGAGATGAATGATTTTAATTTCCTTTTGATAGAATTTCTTTGTCGACTCTGATATCTGCTCATGATCAGTTGTTGGTGAGCACCCTTCTTACAGGACAGAGATCACACTCAATTTTCATTCATGCTTCTGTTGACCAACGTCTCCTGGCGATTGAATTATCTAAGGCACAATGCTTGTCTTTAATCTAAATCTCAGATTGTTACATTGTGGCCCAGGGTATTGACTAAGTGTGAATAGTCCATTATTATGAGAAAATATTAAAGTAAAATTCCTCATGATTGGGCAATAACTTCGTAATCAAATTAGAAAATATATTTTAGAGACTGAGAAGGAAGGCGATAATAGCAGTGAGGAATTTAAACAAAAAAAGAACTGTGAGAAAATGGATCTCATCAACTAAACTACACCTCCTTTCTGTCAATATGGAAAATATTAGTAATATCCATTGGGAAGCCAACAGCAGCACTCCAACCCAGCATCTAACAGTGGGACTAGAAAATAGCAGAAGAAGCTGTAAAGATGGGAGAAGAATAAAATAAAACATTCAATCTCAAACCATCCTTGCTGAAATCATTTGGCTACATGAATCCAAATACTTGGTTAGTCAGTGTGATGATTTAGAATGAAAAAAAAAGATTAGGTTTATTTTCTCCACCAGAATAGCTGACATATAAATATCTGTCTACATTTTCCAGAGTAACCTATTTGTTTAACATTGGTACGGTTGTAGTGTCATGAACAACATACTCTTCGTGGATTCAATTGACAGCTAATTTCAGCTGAAAGTGTTGGGCACTTTAAAATGTAAATATTAGTTGGAGATTTTTCATGAGATCCTTTCAACCAATCTGCCTAAATGTTCAGGAAATGTGAGTGCATCCTTCTCCCCACCCTGTAAAGGATAAGTAATATATTATCTGCAGGAAATAAAAATGGTGATAATATAATTCTGCGCAGTGATATTCTGATGGTATAACACAATAGGTTGAATTTTAACTTGTCAGAGTGTGTGAGGGTGAGAGTAAGGGTGTTGAAACCAGTAAAAAAAAACATCACAAAGCCAACTCCTCCTGTGTCGTACTTGAAGACTAAACAATGAACATGAGACAGTGTTGCCATTTACCATATGCTAATCACTCAGAACAAAAGTAACACACATTTAGTTGGGCTCTTGTGGTGCAGTAATATTGTCCCTATTTCTGAGCTAGAAGGCCTGAGCTCAGATCGCACCTGCTCCTGAGGTACGTCATAGCACATCTGAGCAGGTTTAAAATGTTTAATACACACTTTGACTTTGAGATTGCAGATTCCTAGCTTTTCTGACATGACTGTGGAGTCAGCCAAAGGCAGAACCTACTTCCTGGATGTGTGCACAGATATCTCCAACAAGAGTGACCTCACAGATATCTCCAACAAGAGTGACCTCACAGATATCTCCAACAAGAGTGACCTCACAGCTATCTGCAACAACAGTGACCTCACAGATATCTCCAACAAGAGTGACCTCACAGCTATCTGCAACAACAGTGACCTCACAGATATCTCCAACAACAGTGACCTCCCTAAAAAGCACACAACATTGCTGCTGATTCTATTCCAAGATTTTGTCCTTTATGAGGTCCAAGATAACGAGCAACATTAATCACAGTTGCAGCCTATTGCTCATAGCCCCATAGCTCCACTGGAGAGATGATAGCAATAGAGAGCAAGCAAGAGAGCAGTGACCAGTGGGTGTAGTCTGGAATCTCTGCAGTCGATATGGTAAAGGTATTACCACATAGTTGTTCTGCAGAAATCTATTTCATTTGTTGTGAAATGCTTTGTAAATTGTTACATAAATAGTTTGCATTTTTTTCCCTTTTGATATGGTTTGCACCAGAAGGCTTCTGCTGCATATAAAGACCTTTGAGAATGCTCTGAGTGTTGTCAATTATGCCCTACAGTTGGTGGAACCTTCAATACCTGCAAACATCAGAGCCCCATTTGTCTATTTCCAAACATTCTTGTGGAAAGTAGTGTGCTCGTTTATCACTACACTCTCTAACACAAAAAAGGAATGCAGATAGAATTCTTCCTTGCTGCTATCTTCGGTGTCTGATAGAAGGCAGAAAAGTACAGTACAGCTTCGGTAACTTTGACTGCAAACCGCATTGCGTATTGCCAGCAGCAATTGGTTGCAGATGGTTTTTGCTGAAGGTGACTCAAATCGGTCATTATCTCCCTGAAGAAAAGAATCATCTTTGTGCATAGTTCCTCAGACCTCCAGGCACATTGGTATTGAACCATACATCCTCTTGGGCAAGTCAAGCTTTCTCAGGGCACATGACATTACTTATTTGCTCACCTTACAATGAAAACTTGGTTTGTCTTTTTTTTCCCCTTATGGTAGCCCCTTCTCCTGCCAGAATATTATTCTTAGACAAAGACATGAAGAAGTCTATAGTACTGACTGTTGGAACACCAAATTATCTTTGCGGTCAAGCTTCCTAAACTTCTGACATTTCTGGAGAGGAGCAGGAAATGGCATGAATCAGGTGTTAAAGCTGGGAACTGGCACCCACCCAATGTACACAAAACAATGTGATTAATGACATTCCAGACGAGCCCTTTGTTTGGGAAGGATTATTCATCCGCACACAGAGAAGTCAGATGAAAGCCAAAGCCAGCTCAACCTTGGCTGAAGAAGATAACACACCACTCTATCCCTGACAGCCTATTTCTGGATGCAACTAGCATAATATGGTGAAATAGAAATGTACAAATAAGAAGTTCCCTGACTGGGGCTGTGAATCTGGTCCAATCAGGTAGTCTAGCTGACAGATATAAACAGGAGTGTCAGAGGTTTTGGTCACCCTGAGAGCTGGTTCTGAGGGAGCTGGAACAAGTTCAAGGACTCTCCACATGTAAGTAAAAGGTGACTTGGTGATACAATATGGATCTCTGTGGAGTCCTTTCAAAAACACCCTCTTACCACTCCAGTAACTTAACCTGTTGACCTTCCAAATTCAGCTTTTTATGTAAGTTGTTTAAAGATCATCAGTCTGAACTTTGTCCTTGGAATAGGGAATCCAACATTTTATTGCCCTTCTGAATATGACTGTGAGTTTGGTGTAATCAGTTGTGAGTTTTTGTGCTCAATGCAACAAAATATATGTATAGGGTTGGACCAAATTCACTACCTATTGAGGTTTACAATACAATGAGTGTTTTGGACGGAGAGGGCAGGTGATCTCTATTTCCCCAAGTGGACAGGTCAGAAATATTATGTACAGTTTTGTGTATCATATTTCAGAAGCATCTCAACCCCTGGAGAGGCTGTACTGGAAGCAGACAAGGATGAAACCAGGGATGAGGGAGTTCAGTTCCATAGAATAATTGGAGAAATTGGCGCTGTTCTACTTCAAGCAAAGACTATTAAGACGACACCTAATTCAAAATAACAAGGGGAAAGTTCAAGGTGTAGAGGTAAAATATTGACATGAATAAAAGATTGGCTGGCTAGTCAAATGCAGAGAGTGGGCATACATGGGTCTCTTACAGGATGTAACAAAATGTGTCAGTGCTGGGACCTCAACTATTTACAATCAACATAAATAACTTCGATGACGGGACCAAAGGTATGTTCACCAAATTTGCTGACAACACACAGACAGGCAGGAATGGAAGTTGTGAGGAAGTCACAAAAAGTAATAGACAGGATGAGTGAGTAATCAAAGAACTGACAAATGGCATATAATATCAAAATGTCAATTTGCTCATTTTTGCAGGAGGAATTTTTAAAAAATTATCCATCTGATGAGAGATTACAGAGCACTGAGATGCAGAGAAATTTGGCTGTGTCAGTACATGAAGCACAAGAGGTAGATATGCAGGTATAGCAAGTAATTAGGAAAACTAATAGAGTGCTACTATTTTATTCTGAGGGGAACTGATTAAAAAATCAGGGATATTATGGTTTAGTTACACAGGGCACAGGTGAGACCACATATGGAGTGTCAAGTACAGTATCGACCATCTTATTCAGAAAGGATGTAAATACAGTGAAGGCATTTCAGAGAAAGTTTACCAGATTAACACCTGGACTAACAGGGAATGTGGACTGTCTAGGTTTGCATCCACTGAAGTTTAGAATAATATGTGGCAGTTTATTCAAACATAGAAAATCTTCAGGGTGATTAAAATTAAAGGGGTCATCCATTGAAAACAGAGACGAAGCAAAATCCTTTCTCATTTAGGGTAACTGAGTCTTTGGAATTCACTTTCTGAAAAGACAAAAGAAGCAGAATTTTTGAATAATATAAAGGCAAAGCCAATAAACTTCAGATGTAAGGGAATGAAAGGTTATCAGGGGTTAGCAGAAATTTCAAACAAAGGAACAGCCCATTGAGCATGCCCTGCTATTTATTTTACTCAAGGCAAATTGAATATTTCTATTCTATTTGCTCATCCCATCCATATGCACTAGTTGTCACTACTCTATCAAACTTTACCTTAAACATGTTCAAAAAGTGAACTTCCACTGTCCTTTGTGGTAGACAATTCAAAAAGTTCACAACCATCTGAGTAAAATTAATTCTCCTCATCTCAGACCTACATAGCATTTCACTTATTTTTAAATTGCACCCTCTGGTTTTAGATGCCCATCCAGGGAAGACATTTGCCCTGCATCTCTCCAGCAATCTCTTCAGTATTTTGCCAATTTCAAGGAGATCGCCTCACATTCTTTAACACAGGTAGTTCCAATATATTGCAATAGTTCTTGTGTGACCTCACACTATAGAAAATCATGTTACAGGGAAATTGCAATAGAATGTCGCAATATCTGTACAACAGAAAGTTTGTGTTGTCCAAACAGCATCCACTATTCATCAATCGCGTTACAGCCATTTTGTGTTAACGAAAAACACCTTATAGCAGAACTACCTGTATATTGATTTCAAGACTAGGGGCCATATTTTTAAAATGAGAGGAGAAAGATTTTAAAAAGACATTAGGGGTAATTTTTTTACTCAAAAAATAAACTGACACGTAGAAAGAAGCATCCTAAACAATCTGTTTCCTGGAGGAAGAGAGCTAACAATTGTTTTGACACCTGCTTGATAAAGCTAACAATACTTTCACACAAGGGGTAGATTGTGTGTGGAATAAACTTACAGAGGAAGCGATGGATGCAGGTGCAGTTACAATATTTAGAAGACATTTGGATAAGTACAAGAATAGGAAATAAAAACAAAGTAGCCGAAAAGTTCAGCAGGTCTGGCAGCATCTGTGAAGGGAAAAAACAGAGTTAACGTTTCGGTTCTGGCGACCCTTCCTCAGAACTTACTTATGAATAGGAAAAGCTTGGAGGGATTTGGACCGAGTGCAGGCAGGTGGGACTAGTTTAATTTAAGATTATGGTCGGCATGACTGGTTGGACTGCAGGGCCTGTTTCCATGCTGTATGACTCTAACACAGGACCAGTTTGCCCAATTTCTCTTCATTGGACATTCTCACCATCCTGGGACAAGTCTGGTGAAGCTTTGTTGTACTCCCACTTGTGACAATGTAAACTTCAGAACTTAAATAACTGTTCATGGATTGAATGAATCAACAAAACATAAACTTACACGTAAAAAGAAGCAACCTAAACAAACAATCTGTTTCCTGCAGGAAGTGAGATAACAATTGTTTTGACACCTGTTGATAGACTGGATAGTTTATTGTAACAAAGGACAAGGATTGTCCTGTGGAAGAATTTAAGGAGTTAATCACAGGAAAGCTGTTTATCAAATTAATGGGGGAGCTACTTCTGATAAGAAGGCAAGCTACAGATTTGCAGTCTCAAGAAATGCAATCACTGTTGGAGATGAAAGAATCTATTGAATCATCAATAACATCACAGATTCAATAATATCTCACCATAAACTGGAAAGAGAGAAAATTGCATACCAGTACAATAATCCAATACCAGAACAAGTCAGTAGGAGAACTTTGAAGACTAACACTGCACAAGGACTGAAGCATGGAGACTTCCAGAGGCAGCCACTGTTGATGAAATCCTGGTCAAGTTCCATCGTTAATCAGGTAAATGCCAAGTTGGGTTGTGATGCTTAACCTCCTTAAATGAAGGTTCATATTTTGGCTGCTACATGTAATAAAATTTAAAGTGTTGTTTCTGTACTTGATTATCGGTGCAATTTTTTATTGGTGGCCAAGTTAAGAGTAACTTGTGATGATTTACCCACAACACTCTCTGGCAAAAATATCTTTCCTGAAAATAACAAGACCCAACATTACACAAAGTACTCCAGGTGCACTCTAAGCAAACTCCTAGCAAGATTTCACCACTCCTGCACTCAAAATGTGGATTGGAGGTTACAATCAGATCAGCCACGATTTAATTAAATGGCAGAGTAGGCCCAAGAAACTGAATGTTCCTTATTCGTGTTTGTTTTTAAGAGGAAGTTTGGAGCAACTATTTCTACGAGTTGGAAAACTAGGAGAAATCTCACAGAAAATTGTTAAGGTCTCAAGTGCACCAGATGAAACTTAATTTTGATACAGAGATAATAGGAACTACAGATGCTGGAGAACCCAAGACAACAAGGTGTAGAGCTGGATGAATACAGCAGGCCAAGCAGCATCTTAAGAGCAGGAAAGCTGACGTTTCCAGCCTAGACCCTTCAGCAACTTCTAAAAGACAATTGAACATGTACTTTTCCTTTTCCTATATAATATTACTATTCATGAACAGCAAAATATAAAGTGATGGAGACTGACTTTCTTTTAAATAAAGGCTGCAAAATTTCTACACTGAAGTCCCTGGAGCCCCTATACAATACCTTTATACAACATTACAGCAATTCTGTGCCACTTTATGCAGTTTTGGTTAGTGACCCATTCAGTCATGTAGCCACCAGAGGGAGACAGCAGCCACAACTGTTCTTAATAATCTATACTAATAATTTTCCAGAGCCCTTATAATACATAGAACCTTTAAATCTGGAAAGTCATGACCAATAGCATGCAGTTTCAATCTATCAATTTTATTTGCAACAGCCTGTTTGAAACATATACAATATGTAAATCTATTTTTGTAGTTTACAGATACATGAATGGAACTGTTTGTATTGTATATTACACTGACAAAATTATAACAGAACGAAACAGTAATGCATTCTTATTTGTAAAATCATACATTAAGTGTCATTAATGTATTCTGAAAGCATTATTAAACCAGTTTACTTCATAATGCAATTGATATAAATTTTAACAAGTGTAAGAAACTGCAGGGTTTGAATTGATCATACACTTCCCAGCAGCATTTATACTTCTTCATAGTTGTCTTACTCTGACAGTGTATTAATGATGGTTCGCCTGTACTCCAAAATATGTTGGAATATTTTGCATCGAGTGAGCATCTGTCACACAGTGGGTACTATTTCTTAATGATTCCTTAAAAAGAGAAATACATTTAAGTCTTTTTCTTGCATGGTTATTTTCTTTATTCCCTAATGACCACAGACAGATAGAAAGATCAGTTAAATAGCAACACAGTTGAGGTTGTAATTACCTCTTCCATATACTACATGATAAGGGATTACATTAGCTCTGCATATGCTCAAGTTATGAGAGGGACCAACTTAAGCATGTTCAAGTAATTAAATGTGCATTCACATAATATTAGGTGTGAGATGCACCTTAACTTGGAAGCTTAACACCCCATTTGGCAGGAGCATGGCTGCTGCAGTGTTAACATTGCACAAAAGAATTTACTGCTCCAATCCCTCAATCAGACAGTTTCCTAGTTGCCTGAGAACCAGCAAGGGTGGGTGGGAGGCCTTTTGAATGCAGATGGGAATCCTGTGATAATATTGAGACCAACAGCATTTCAATGTCAATTCAGACAAGTGCCACTGGATGAGTGACCAGCCAATAAAACGGAACTGCATTAGTCTGTCACCACAAGCATACTTTAAAGGTTGAGTGTAACAACATCACTGCTCCCAGAAAGAATAAGGATCATTGGGAAACTCCTCCATCAATCCATTTCGGGTTTTGAATGGCTTTCTGCGCAGACATGGAGGCAGAGCTGAGGGGTGCAGATGCTGTTATTTTCCGTGCAGAGCAGAGAGAGGCTGAGAAATGAAGAGCTGTAAGCATTGCTGCTTTTGTGAGGTCTCAGTGGTTTGGCGTCAGGTGATTATGGAAATGCAGGGCACTGTCCATCCTTGAAGTCTAGCTTGGTTTGTCGCAGTGTCCTTAATGCTGGTTAACTGGATAAATTCTGTTTGCTTTTGTTTATCAGTAAGCCAGCTGTGGGCATGATAATGTACTTCCAACTCTTTACTCACACTACACACATACGTTGCTACATTCCTGGTTAGAACTGTGTCTCTTCAGTTAGAAACTAGCGCTTCCACCTTGTTCTCCAGTTCTGCATATATCAAGTGTACATCATCCAATTTAGCACTGACAGATTTATATTAGCCCTCTTACTCCACATGTCTGTGCTCTCAAGTGTAACCTCAAATATGTATCTGGGAAGCAAGGCCATTGGTGTTTTGTACCCACAGGTGGTTTGCAGTAGGAGTCCCTCCAATTGAACCCATTACCCAGCTGATTAGAGATCAAAGGTTTATCTCTACAACCATCTGTAACATCTAGAGTATACCCGTGGTGCATATTCATTTTTTAAGCCACACTTTCTCATTAATGCTTATGAAATGGAATAAAGAATCCATTTTTTATAATCTTTATTTGGGGCATGTGTTTAAATTGCTGGTTACACATGACATTGTGAATCCAGGTCCTGAGGGTGATTCTGTAGACACGGACCCTCTCAGTTCCTGCAGAATTCCTGGTTTGTTCCTATAGGCCTGAGGAATTACATTTCCCTCCATACCTCCTTCACCAAGACTTCCAGGATATCCAGGACATCTCAATTATACTAAACTATAGTGTACCATTTATTTAATGGTGAAGTTTCAAATTCAGCTTTGATCTATCTTCATACTGGGAATGTGTAAAAATGTTTTGTGCATGAAGAAGTACAGACCACTTCAAAACTATTTTTCAACTTTAAACACACTTTGGATATCTCAAGCGGAAATGAACAAGCCAATGGTTTAGTTCCTGTGTTCCAAAGTGCTCAATGGGCCAGGCCTCAGTGCTGACAACATGAGTGGAGTGGAGAGAGTGGGGTGGTTTGTTGGGGGGAGGAGAGATCACTGTTGAGGCTGCTCCCATTTGTTAAACAAAATGTATACGCTATACTCTCCAGTCCAGAAATTCAAAATCTTGTTCTCTGGGATAACTCCAGAAACAGCAGGGTCCTGAAATTATTTCAAACAACTCATAATCTCACCAGCCAATTGTGTGGACAGTGCAATATGTTGTATAAGGTGGTGGTTCTGAATGAGTTCATGTTTAGTAGCAACATCTCCACCCGTTCTGTAGATGTCACACACAGTCTGTGGAGGGGTGGCAAGGACTTCTATTCGAGACAACTTAGGGAACAGATGTATTCAGTACAGTTCCCAAGATTCCCAATATTTTTTCTTTCAAAAATATACTTTATTCATAAAAAAGCTTTACACACGTAAATAGTCACAAGAGCCATTCAATTCTATATATGTGGAGAATAAACTAAAGGCATTTCTCACTTGTGCAAGACTATAGTTACATATGTCTTAAGCACCGGACGGTCTGGTAACTGAGCGGACCTTCATTGTAGTTTGGCCAAAAGTCGTTAGATGGTGGTCTTTCCCCATTGCACCTTGGTGGTAGCTGCCCCAAGCTTTAGCACATCCCTTAGCATGTAGTCCTGGACCTTGGGATATGCCTGTCTGCAACACTTGGTCGAGGTCAAGTCCTTGCTCTGGAAGACCAACAAATTTCAGGCAGACTAAAGAGTGTCTTTCACTGAAATTATTGTCCTCCAGTTAATGTTTGTCTGGTTTGTGTACCGGGGAACAGAGTAAATATGTCAGACGAGTAACACAGTTATACCATGCAATAACCGATCTTGTTAGCCATGATCAGAGACTCTTCTGTGCAGACTGTATGGTCATCTATTCTTTACCATTGATCATTAGACAAATAGGACTGGGACAAGTATAGCCAAAGGAGGATTAATGGCAGCAAACAATCTTAAACAGCATTTATTCTGAACCAAAAATTTGCAAGATGCCTGTAGTGGCAATGAAGGGAATATTACACAACAAATCGAGAAGGTACAAACTCATCCAATATTCAGACTGAGGGTGGTAAATGGTGGTAAATGAGGGATTCAGTGACTAAGTGGCTCAAAAAAAAACACGTGAAGTTACATATCCACTGGATTTCTCTCTCTATGCTTTCTATTTCCATCTCTCTTTGTCAATTTACTTCTCCATCCCCCTCTGTCCCTATTTCCCCAGGCAATTAGTCAGGAGGTTGGTCCAAGGAATGACCCAGTGAATGGTCGTCACCAACTTTGTTGCATTGAAACAGGCATAGTGTACATACATGTTCATTCTGCCTGTAAGGAACAAGGCTGTATATATTAAAGCATGTAGCTAACCCTAACCCTAACCCTACCATAGTACTCACAACTGCACCACACTGCAAACCTGACTGACAATGCTAAATTGGTTCTCAGCATTGTTCTTCAGACAGTCAGGATTATTTAATAAATGCTGTCCAATCATAGAAACATTAAACTTAAACAAAACTTGGCAGCTAACTGTCAGTCTCTGTTCACAAGTGTGTTTCCTAAGGCAATGTCTTAGCCAATCAGAGTCTACTTCCCAGCCAATTAGCACTCCTGTCATACACATTTCCCTCTTTTGCATTTTTGGAAATTGCCCTAATAAATGTAAGACAAAAAGCTTTGACAGTTTGTGCATTGTTTTCAGTAATACCCATTTTTAATAGTGGACAATCAACTCAAGTTCTCACACAATGCTATTTGTTCACTTTTAACCCTGGGGTCAGTGACTGCCCCAGCGAAGGTTCTGGAGCAGTGCAGAATAGTCGACTGCAACTTGTGATTTATAGGTAACAATGTGCACTTCTGAACAGGCTAGATTTCACATTGATGTGATGTGCACTTCTGAACAGGCTAGATTTCACATTGATGTGATGATAATGACAGCTGACAGCTTCGCTGTTTTTATTATATAAAATATGGATAAGCCTCTTTGGGATTCAAAAGGTGGCTGCTGTAAACAGTATCACAGAAATATCAAGCAGAAAATTATATTCCAATTGGTTGGTTTGAGGTAAAAATGTAAATCCTTTTATAAACAAGTCAAATAGCCTTCTGGAGAATTTATTTCATTATATTTGAATCGAAGTAAATTCTTCATAAAAGTAAGATTGGTGATGTTGGAAAATTTAACAGTTTAATATTGTAAACTTCTCACTCTTTCCAATTTAGGGACAGCAATTGATTAAATTGACCACTACAAGAAAATATTGCTTTCAAGACCGTTGCGATATCTGCAGAAGTTTAGATTTCCAGCAGATGGCAGGCTAACTGTGTGCGTCCTAGTAGTTTCAGGCGGATTCTACAGTGGAAAATTATGCATTAAGGTTTTGCTGAGCAGCATGTAGAACAATAGAACAGTACAGCACAGTACAGGCCTTTGGGCCCACGATGTTGTGGCGACCTATTATCCTACTGAGATCAATCTACCCTGCATACCCTACATTTTACTATCCTCCATGTGGCTATCCAAGAGTCGCTTAAAAGTCTCTAAAGTATCTGACTCCACTACCACAGCTGTCTGCGCATTCTACACACCCACCACTCTCCGTGTGAAGAACCTATCTCTGACATCTCCCCTCTCCCTTCCTCCAATCACCTGAAAGTTATGCTCCCTTGTAATAGTCATTTCCACACTGGGAAGTGTCTCTGACTATCCACCTTATCTATGCCTCTCATCTGTTCTGTTTTGAAGCAGAAAATCTATCACAGCAGAACATTTTCCACAGTTACTGTGATAGATGGATTGTATTTGGTTGTTGGTGAAAGAAATAGGAAGAGAAGATAGACTCTATCCAACACAAACAAGAAAATAGCACACCAAGAGAAGGAGTTTTGATGTGCTCGGACATCATGTGGTTAAGGGCATCCCTGGTGAAAGCAAGTTATGTCCCATGATTCTTGGGCATTGTGGCCATCTCCATGACAGATTTGCCATCAAATCTAGGTTCGTATTCTGAACCCTTGAATATCTGAATCACTGACCCCTTAAATTTACCTTGGCAATAGGAGTGAGGAGAGAACAGGATGTTGTGGTAGAACTGAACACCTATGAAATTCTGTTCCAAAAAAAGCAGAAATATTGAAACATAGAAACTAACAGTAGGGGTAGGCCATTCGGCCCTTTAAGCCTGCTCCACCATTCAATATGACCACAGGCTGAACCATTATTTCAGCACCCATATTCTCACTCTCTCTCCATACCACTTGATGCCTTTAATATTTAAGAGCTTATCAATCTCTTTCTTGATTATACAGAGTGACATGGCTACTGTGCTTGCAAATTCCACAGGTTAACCACCCTGTGAGTGAACAAATATTTCCTGATCTCAGTTCTAGATGGCCTACTCTGTATCCTGAGAATGTTCTATTCTAGACCCCCCCAAACAGAGGAAACATCCTCCTTGGATAGGTCTGTCCAGTCCTGTTACAATTTCATGTTTTAATCAGGTCCCCTCTCATTCTTCTACACTTTGATGAATACAGACTCAGTCAAACCAATCCCTCTTCATACATCAGTCTTGCCATTCTCAGTATAAGCCAAGTGAACCTCCACTGCACTCGGTCTGTGGCAGATATATCTTTTCAGGTAGAGACGCCAAAACTACTAACAATAGCCACAGCCCACAAGCCTCTTATGTGGTACCTTATTCAAAGGCTTCTTGAAATCTGAAAACATTGCATCCATGAGTTCTCCCTAATCTATTCTTTTAGTTACAACCTCAAAATCTCCACAAGATTAGTTAAGAGTGATTTCCCTTTCACATATCTGAACAGAATTTATCTCATCCTGTTAAGATTTTTCAAGTGTTCTGCTATCGCCTCCTTTACAATACCCTCTGGCATTTTCCCCACGTTTTCATGCAGCCACATCCTTCGCATCTCATTTCCCGGTTTGTAGTCCAATTAGCATCAGCAGAAATGATGATGATCCACATAAGGGGTTTCACAGTATTAAGAGGGACAACAGGAAGAAGAAGCCAACTGAAGAAATCAAGAAGTTTCTTGTTGACCACAGCCACTTAAGGTTACCAATCTGCCATGCCATGGCTCTTCCTCATGGTCACTGTAAAAAAAATGTTCGCCATCCTTTCAGTGAACATCTCTTTACTGTCAGTCATTGGTCTTCTTATTCCTTTCAAATATATAAGGAATTTGCCCCACTCACCAAACTGGATGAGTTACATCTTCACATTTCACACAGGCACACAGACACACACACACACAGACACAGACGCACACAGAATATATTAATAGTTTTTATATTACCAACGAATTACAAAAACAAACTGTAGAAGCAACGTATCAATAAATTTGAGGACTTTCCAATAGATGGCAGACTTTAACCAATAATGAAAACATAACCAGAAACATTAGAAATACAAGATAATAAAATGTGAGGCTGGATGAACACAGCAGGCCAAGCAGCATCTCAGGAGCACAAAAGCTGACGTTTCGGGCCTAGACCCTTCATCAGAGAGGGGGATGGGGGGAGGGAACTGGAATAAATAGGGAGAGAGGGGGAGGCGGACCGAAGATGGAGAGTACAAGAGAGTTGCAATGGGAGAGAGATTCCCTGAGGTTGGTCCGGAGGGAGGAGGGTAACTTCTTCAGGTTAGGCATCCCTGGAAGAGGCTTCGCAGTGAGGTTAAAATAGTATCAGAGATAATGGGAACTGCAGATGCTGGAGATTCCAAGATAATAAAATGTGAGGCTGGATGAACACAGCAGGCCAAGCAGCATCTCAGGAGCACAAAAGCTGACGTTTCGGGCCTAGACCCTTCATCAGAGAGGGGGATGGGGGGAGGGAACTGGAATAAATAGGGAGAGAGGGGGAGGCGGACCGAAGATGGAGAGTACAAGAGAGTTGCAATGGGAGAGAGATTCCCTGAGGTTGGTCCGGAGGGACCATCTTCGGTCCGCCTCCCCCTCTCTCCCTATTTATTCCAGTTCCCTCCCCCCATCCCCCTCTCTGATGAAGGGTCTAGGCCCGAAACGTCAGCTTTTGTGCTCCTGAGATGCTGCTTGGCCTGCTGTGTTCATCCAGCCTCACATTTTATTATCTTGGAATCTCCAGCATCTGCAGTTCCCATTATCTCTGATACTATTTTAACCTCACTGCGAAGCCTCTTCCAGGGATGCCTAACCTGAAGAAGTTACCCTCCTCCCTCCGGACCAACCTCAGGGAATCTCTCTCCCATTGCAACTCTCTTGTACTCTCCATCTTCGGTCCGCCTCCCCCTCTCTCCCTATTTATTCCAGTTCCCTCCCCCCATCCCCCTCTCTGATGAAGGGTCTAGGCCCGAAACGTCAGCTTTTGTGCTCCTGAGATGCTGCTTGGCCTGCTGTGTTCATCCAGCCTCACATTTTATTATCTTGGAATCTCCAGCATCTGCAGTTCCCATTATCTCTGATACTATTTTAACCTCACTGCGAAGCCTCTTCCAGGGATGCCTAACCTGAAGAAGTTACCCTCCTCCCTCCGGACCAACCTCAGGGAATCTCTCTCCCATTGCGACTCTCTTGTACTCTCCATCTTCGGTCCGCCTCCCCCTCTCTCCCTATTTATTCCAGTTCCCTCCCCCCATCCCCCTCTCTGATGAAGGGTCTAGGCCCGAAACGTCAGCTTTTGTGCTCCTGAGATGCTGCTTGGCCTGCTGTGTTCATCCAGCCTCACATTTTATTATCTTGGAATCTCCAGCATCTGCAGTTCCCATTATCTCTGATACTACATTAGAAATACAAAGCAGTTTCACTAAAATATAACAAGACCAAAACTAGTTTATAATAAACAGTCTTTCTCAATCTTTTGAAACAGTCAACTCTGGTTGATCAAGTTCCTGCCAGTCTCATGATCTGATCACCCACTTTCACTTGTTCCGTCAGTTACCAGCCCTTCTTCCCATTTTTAATATTTTCAGAACTAATATGCAAAGTGTTTGAAGCAACTAATTTTTAATGGCATTCTGATTTTACTGTTGCATTGGTTAAAATGTGTCTGAGATACCAGAAGAAAAATTCAAAGGAATTTGAAACAGGAACAGAGATTACAATAGAGGACTAATCCATACTTGTTTTTCTAATGCAGGCAGCTCTAAAATTTTGTGATGCTGCTCATTTAAATGACTACAGTTTGCAGACTATCATTAAATGCACTATTGAGTAATTGTGTGCCCAATTTTCTGTGAGCTTAGCACCATTTGAAACTAGTCTAAACCCATTTAAAAACAGCCTGCAATTCTGGTGCATTCTGGCTGCAGCAAGTGCTGGAAGTGACTTAGCAGCAAGTAGAGGGAATGTGGCCAAACAGTGCAGGGACCATATTCCAAGATTTTCTGAAGCAGCACAGGAGGCTTCAGTGTCCAGAAGGAGTGAGGGTTTCAATGCACACGAGGACCCGTAAACACGTGTAAAAGTATTGAAGTTAGGTGGTCATTACTGTCAGTGCACGCTGTGGGTGGCTCCGACAACATGGACATAATGCATGGAAAAAAAATTAACAGCTTCATGGGAATGTTCAAGGTTAATGAATGTTTCTTCAAATGCCATATCCCACAAATGCACCACTTACCTCAAGAAACGATGTGGAGGTGCCCGTATTGGAATGGGGTGCTCAAAGTGAGAAGTGGGCGGCACGGTGACTCAGTGGCTAGCACTGCAGCCTCACAGAGCCAGCAACCGGGGTTCAATTCCAGCCTCGCGCGACTGTCTGTGTGGAGTTTGCATATTCTCCCCGTGTCTGTGTGTGTTTCCTCCGGGTGCTCTGGTTTCCACCCACAGTCCAAAGATGTGCAGATTAGGAAAATTGTCCATGCTAAATTGCCCATAGTATTCAGGGATGTATAGATGAGGTCAGTTACAGGGGAATGGGTCTGGGTGGGATGGTCTGAGTGCTGGTGTGGACTTGTTGGGCTGAAGGGCCAGTTTTCACACTGTAGGGATTCTATGATTCATACGATACCAGGTTACAGTCCAACAGGTTTATTTGAAATCACAAGATTTCCAGGCACAGCCCTTTTGTCAAGTGAAATGAGAGAAAAGAGCACACTGACACAGAACTAATAGGCAGAAAGATCAAGGGCAGAGAGGTCAAAAGATCACACAACTGGTGTGAGTGGTGTGTCAAATAATAACTTATTATTCAACACTCCACTCACACGTGTCATTTGACCTTTTTCATTTCTCTGCCCTTGATCTCTCTGACTAAATTCTATGTCTATCTGCTCTTCGCTCTCACTTCATTTGACAAAGGGGCTGGTCTCCAAAAGCTTGTGACTTCAAATAAATCTATTGGACTATAACATGGTGTTATATGACTTCTGACTCTTACCTCAAAAAAGATGAGAAAGTTTAAACACACCTGAATGAAAGTACAAGAAGAGGCTATCAGCTTCTCCAGGCTGAGACTTGAAATCATAATTAAATTAAGCCTATGGAGGTGATAGAGAAAAATATTCTTTCAGACCGAAGCACTATAAAGGGCCCTTTTGGCAAGAGTAAAAGCATCTCTTTGAGATAACTTTTTATTATGAGTTCAAATTTGTGTGAAATGTGAATTGTTTGGTTTATTCTACTTTATCTTCATTTCTTTTGCATTAAAAAAGTCTGCTTAATTCTTAAAACCAAATGTGCAATATTGGATGCTTATGTTTCAGTAAGAAATCACATCATTAAAACCAACAAAACTAAAGACGCTGGAGAATCCAAGATAATGAAATGTGAGGCTGGATGAACACAGCAGGCCAAGCAGCATCTCAGGAGCACAAAAGCTGACGTTTCGGGCCTAGACAACTAAATATGATCTATCAAGCTGGATTTTAGACAAGGGTCTGACTTGTCTAGTAGGAACATCAATTGGGATCATATCAACCAAGGGTGGGACTTTTTTAATTCACTAGATATGTAAGGAATCTGTACCTTTCTTTTTAAACCAGTAGTTTCGTGGTGAACCTATTACACAGAATTGAGGACATCTTTCAATGTATTGAGAGTTTTCTATAAGTGCAAGATATAACATTGGCTTAGTTGAAATCCTTGACTAAAGCTCAACTGAGTGAGATCAGATAAATTGAAGGTAGAAGTAAAAGCAAGATCTCATAAGGATGAGATAACAAGGTGTGGAGATGGATAAACACAGCAGGCCAAGCAGCATCAGAGGAGCAGGAAAGCTGAGGTTTCAGACCTAGACCTTTCTTCAGCAAAATCGTCAAACTTTATGAAGAAGGGTCTAGACCCAAAAAGTCAGCCTTCCTGCTCCTCTGATGCTGCTTGGCCTGCCGTGTTTATCCATCTCTGCACCTTGTTGTCTCAGATTCTCCAGCATCTGCAGTTCCTACTATCTCATAAGGATAAGATGCTTCATGTGATGATTCAATATTTGAATCGAAAGGAAGGAAATCCGAGAAGAGATGTCACACTTGGAATTAGCTAAGAAACAGCTAAAGATTATTAATAAAAAGACTTTAAATTAAAGGAGAGAGATAAACAGAACTTAATGGTCATAGGGTTAAGAAAACATGAGACGGAAAGTGAGAAAAAAGAAAAATTAAGGGAAATGGATGGGAGACAAAATTAGAAAGAACTCGAACTCTAAAGAGATATGGAACTTGCAGAGCACACTTTGGCCATGGAAAATCTTTCAACAAAGAGGATGGAAAAATTCTTTACTGTCCAGGATTACATAGAGATGAGTTAGATTTTGCCAGACGTGCCTTAATGTCAGGTACAGGGGAAATATTGGCCCTTATTCCACACATTCCAAGATTTCACAGAACCATTTAGCATGGTCTTATAAGATTACATAATCAAGAACAAAGACATTTTAACAGTTATAGATGTTCCCACAATATTTTCTGGACCAGTGACTTTTAGGGAAATTACTGTAAAAGTAATGGTGGAAAATTTTGTTTAATTTTATTTACAAGATCTGGATTACCCAAATCAAACCAAGAGTCAATTTTTATGTTGCAAATATTTAAAGAAATGATGACAGGTTTTAGAATTAAGCAATTTATATCTTCTGCTGATTACCCACAATCTCATGAGATGTGGAAAAAATGGTATCAAATTTTGATGGCCATGATCAGAGCTTATGCCAAGAATGTCCTTATAATTGAGATAAGGGAATTCATTTGTTGCCATTTGCTATTAAGGACACACTTAACACTGCACTGGATTTAGAACTTTTGAACAAGTATACTGGCATGTAGTGACAGCACCTTGATAAAAATTGATTCAGGAACATTTGATAAACCAAAGGTCAGAGAGAAAACTTTTGATCTATGTTTCAAAGTTCTGAGATAAACTGACCAATGTGTGTGAGTTGGCTTAAAAGCAATTTAAGTGTACTTAGCAAAGAATGAAAGCTTGAATAAGTAAAAAGGCCAAAATTTGAGGTTTTGTTGCAAGGGACAAGGTGTCATTGTTGCCATCTATCTCTGTGAGATTGTTAAAAAAAAGATTGACTGGACTGTATCAGATCAAGAGTAAAATCAATAAGGTAAATTATGTTGCAAGTACTCCACACAAGAGAAAGAATCCACAAATGCGACATGTTGCATAGCTATTGAGACAGGGACTATAACCAGGAGAAAACACTTATGGAAAAGAAAGAATTAGGATGTGAAATTGAATCATCAGAACAATTGTGCAATGAATCAGAAATTGAAGATTCAGAAGTTGACCTTCCAGCAATTAGATTGGAAAACGTAAAGGTTCTTAAAAGGTTAGATAGCGGCATTTTATATTTTCCAAAAAGCTGATGGGTGACTAACAAAGAAATTTACAAAATTATAAACCAGTTTTGATGCTTCATATCAAGAGAGAAGAAAAAAGTTCCCTTTTTAAAAATTTTTTTACTTTTCTTTACATCTGAGAACTGAACATATTCATTTAACCAGAAATTCACAAGTGTCTCAGAAAATGACATGAAAGATATCCTACAGCAACACCTACAGTTGGTTTTATTATTACTTTGAAACTTCGGGCCAAATTACCACGCATGGAACTCTCAGTAAACCTTGTAAACTGCAGCTGTAACTAGAAAAAGGTTTCAACTTTAGTAAACTTTAAATCACTGAACAGCCTAAAGGTTTGTTGGTTAACAACATGCAAGTACACAATCGATCACAGACCTACTGCAAAAGAGGACATATTTAATTACAGTATATTGCTCAAGCATATAACGTACCTGAAGGTGTTCGCACTAATTATGGAACGAAGGTTAGCTTTCTGAAAAGGTAGAGAAATAACTCCATGAAGGCTGGTTTCCTATCACCAAGTCACCCTTTATTTACACAGGCATAGCAGAAGGCTCTGACCCATCTAGCTCAGTGCCGGTTCCTAGAGTGAACAGAAATCCTGACACTCCTGATAATATCTGTCATGCAAGACTCCCTGATTGGGGCTGTTAATCTGATTCAATCAGAGAAATCATGTTCTTTGAAGTTCACCTGACTAACCTCACTTCAATCACTAAAGATACTTTATTGGAAAGTGAATATAAATACAGCAGTTCGATTCCCTGTTAGAGTATTGTGCCCCAAAATTGAAATTCCTATGAATTGTAACTTTAAATCAGATTGCATTTAAAGTCACATCATGTTACGCCGCTCTGAGCCTCTCTGAAGTGTGGCATCTTGCTCAAATACTGAGAGTTTCACTAATTATCAGATCTCGAGGTGCCTTGTGCCAAATGGTGAGATGAAAGCTCATGCTTACAATATTTCATTCCATAGGAACAACTAAACAATGTTCTGGATTATGAAAATTCTTAATACAACTGATGCAAGAAGGTGAAACTTCAACTTTAATTTGAGGACTACCTGCTCTGGCCATAAAATTCAAGCAGCACCAATGAGGCTTTAATGCAGACACCTAAAAAAAAATCAGTTGACACCTACACTGTTATTCTATAACACATGGCCTAAAAAATTAGGGTAAAAGAGCTAACCTGCCTTATCACAAATTCCAGTTTTTAGTCTGTAGCCTTGCAAGTTAAGATAATTCACATTTATTTCCAAGTGTCTTTTTTAATGAGCTGTGCAGTTCTGCCTTTACTACTGTTTCAAGCAGTGAGTTCCAACCCTCGCCACCTCTGAGTGAAAACATTTCTCCTCAACTTCCTCTCGTCCTTTAGCCAATTAGTATATATCCAAGATGCCTGGTTAATCCTACATCACAGCATCAATTTAATTCACTCCATATGATACAAAGAAACGGCTGAAGACAGTGGATACTGCAAAGGCTATGGCCCTGACAACATTCCAGCAATAATACCAAAGGTTTGTGCTCCAGAAGTGGCTATGCACTTTAGCCAAGCTGTCTCAGTGTAGCTGTAACACAGACATCCACATGGCAAGTGAAAATTGCCCAGGTAGGGTCTGTGCACAAAAAGCAGGATAAATCCAAGCTGGCTAATTGCCAGTGATACAAAAAACAAAGAGATAGAAGGGATCACAGACAATATGTTATTACATATTGGCTGTATCACGGTGAACAGATATGGGATAGTCAGACATTGCATATCATAATCCACATCTTTTTGTTTAAGGAACTGTCTAAATTAGCCCACCCACTGTTCTGACCTTCCACACGATGGCCAGGAACCTGACAAAGGGGCCATTTGAGAATCTGGGCCTGCACTTTTTGATATCACCACTCTCAATTTGCCATCCAGTTAAGGATAGTGGGTAGCACACAGGTGTGGCTGGGCCAATTGGAGGGACTGCAGGAAAGGCTGACCAGTGACCCCACTGGGAAAGATGAGCACTGCTCAGGCACTTGGTTGGAGAGAGAGAGGTGACATCATGAGATCAAGGCCTCAGACCTTCTACAATGAAGCTGTCTTCAATCCATTAGCAAACCCCTGCCATACCACATGCACCATTTGCAAAAGGTCTTTGAAGTGCTAAAATTACAGGCTAATTGGCTATCCATTGCTGCAGGGCAGATAGCTGTTTCTGCTGGAAATCCTGCTCGAGCAAAAGCATGGAGCCATGAAAGTGCCAGGCAGCTGACCCAGTAACTGTGATCTAATTTTCCATTCCCTTGTATCTTCAAAGCTGCCTTTACAGGGCTGAGGAAATGCCAGTCATAATTCTCTGCCATTTACACACACTTCCCCAGATGCCCTGTAAAAAAAGGACAGGATTCTCTTCGAGTATCTGGGCATCAGGAATTTGCCAGTTAAAAGTCTGAATATAACGCACAGGCAGTTGATTCCAAATTCTGGCCAATTATTGGATGGCCATCAAGATTCATCACTAATAAATACTGCCCTCACTTTGCCAGACGTCACAGTGGCAACTGCATAGCTGCTGAATGAACCCAAGACCAGACGATCAGGCCAGGGGCTCAGTGTTGTGAGTTAAAGATATTAATCTTCAAACTATCCTCTCCCCATTGCTGTGGCATGCCAACAAGAGGTGCATAAATAGAAAACCTGAACCTCAAGAAACTAATACTAAACTAATTATTAAATCATATAAGATTCAATACTCTTTCCAAAGTTTTTAAATGTCATCCGAAAAATGTGACAAAAACGTTAAATAATCAGATGAAGTCAAATATTCCATATGTAATTCACTCAACCCAATCCTGTAATTTATTATCAGCAAGGCCAACATCAAGTCCAATTTGCTGCTTGGCAATGATTAAGAGACTTGTTTTAAATCTGTATGATTTCTACTTATTTTGGAAATCTTTGTCAAACAGATAAATGAATATATTAAAAGGCCATTACTGCATTTATTAACGGCAAGGTTGATGTGTTAAAGGTGCACTTTCTACAAGTCCATTGGGGGTGAAATTATGTGCAAGGAAAAGCACAAGAAAGCACAGCTTTCCTGGCTGCAAAGGTGTTATTAGCAACATTCATGCTCATCTTAAACATTGTTTTTTGCACAAATGATTCAGGTTTCAAAACTTACCATTAACTCATTTGTCATTATAGCTATGTAAGCCACTGCACAACTGTTTCCTATCAATATTAATGCGCATTCTAAAGACTGTGCACTTTATGTAGAAGAAAGTGGTATTAGGTTAAGGGACTGCAGGCCAAGAAATACATTATCCAAGGGTAATGTTCAAGCTTGTAGCTTAAAGGTGAATTTGATGAGGAGATGAATATTTTGTATCTGAGAATAGCAGCCTGCAGGCTTCCTCACTAACTTCTTGCACCATTCCTGCCTCCCTGTCAGCAGTCACATTAGTCATTATCCTCCCCTGCCAGATCTGCAGCCTGACCATCGAAACGGTAGAAAGTGAGAATTCAAATACTGGGGACCCTTCCACCGGTCAGGGCCTGCTCACCCTGTTGTAAGAGGCACCATCCATAAACTGTTGTGGATCATTTTGTCCACCAAAACAGTGAAAGAGAAAAATTGAGTGTGATCACAACTGAGTGTGATCACACTGCATAACTTGCATAGCCACACAGGCCCTGAGCCCTCCGTAGTAAATAAGTAGGAAGTACACTGCTCATGAACTATTGGAACATTGACCCGTGTCTTCACACTTCTGCACTGACCATCATCCTTTAAGAGCACACCATCCATGCAATTCTGAGACATGCAGGCCAGCCCCAATGATAGATCATACAGTTAGACTGAGGTAACACAGTGTGGAGCTGCAGGAACACAGCAGGCCAGGCAGCATCAGAGAAGCAGGAAAGTTGAAGATTCAGGTTGGGACCCTTCTTGAGGAATGAGGAGAGGGAAGGGAGCACGGAAATAAAGAGTCGGGATGAGGCTGGAGAAGGTAGGTGGGATGGTGATAGGTGAGTGCAGGGAGAGAGTGGTGGGGACTGGTCAGTGGGATGGGTGGGGAAGAAGATGGACAGGTTGTGCCAGGTCAAGGAGGGGGGGATGAGAGGGGTAATGGTCATGGGAGAGGCCGGGGATGGGGAGGGACAGTTTATGGATGGTGCCTCTTACCCTAACAGAACATAGGAGATAGTTCATTCTCCTCCTGCAAGCGAACTGATTCCTTTTGTGAGGGATACTGGTACACAACTCCAGAGTGATCCTGCTCCAATTTCCCCAGGTCTAGTGGGAGATCTTCATTCTACCTCACTGGTGAGGATGATTTCCTTTCTTTTATGGATGATCTGCACCAACACCTCTAACTGGGCAATGCCAAACCTCAGTGCCAGTTTTAGTCTGGTCTGAGACATCTCTGGACTTTGTGGGTGACTGAAACGGGTCCTCATCTGTGGCTTGCAGTGAAGAAAGATCTGTCAATGGCTTTTAAGTAATGGCATCAGAGATTTAACTTGAAAAATTCCCAGCGAGGCTAGAACATGCCTGGCCACCTGCTTCATAAGATTCTCCAATCAACTTGCACCACTCACTTGCACGAAGAAAGAGCTGAAAAGCACATGAAGATATGAGAAACCTATTCCAGGCTGTGTGGAAGTAATGGCCTTTCACGTGCACAGCACCATGTTCACAGTCCAAAAAGAAACTCTGCACTAGTTATGTGCAAACAATCTACAGTCAATTTAACGTCAACAATGGCGGTCACTGGACTTCCTGGGCAGAATTTAAATACCATTTTACAATTGACTGGTTGTCTGCTGCACACAGTGCAAACTCAAATTGGTGTGAAACAAGCTTCCTGCAAGAGCTAATTAGATCTTCTTCGCTTTGGTGTCAGATCGAGATCTGGCTTCTGAACACTTCTGTCATTTTCACATCATCTCACAGCTAACCATATTACATTGAGGTGAAAGTGTCAGTAAAAATTGAACAATGAGGAACTGCAAATTCATTGCAGCTCATGACTGGGAAAGAGCAATGAGCTATCACAGTAGAAATGTCTACTATCACTGCAATAAAGGAGAAACTACTGAATTGTTTACAAATTACTTACATTGAGTTCAATCACAGGCAGCAGGACTTCAGATTAACTTAGGTTTAGGAAGGGGATGAAAAAAAACTGAAAATGCTGGAGAAACTCATAATGTCTGGCAGGATCTGTGGTGAGAGAATCAGAATTAATATTTTGAGTTTGATAAGACACTTCCCTGAAAGTGAAGGGTCCACTGGCCAAGAGATCATTGTAACAATGGAGGCTAGAGGTGACAAAGGCATGGATAAGGATTTCAGTCACAGATAGGCTGAGGTAGGCTAGAGAAGTATAATATTACAGAGGTGGAAGTGGGTAATCATAGTGATTGAGGTAGAATGGCATCTGAAGGTCAAATAGAAAGTCAATGTTCTGTGCAGCCCAGTTCAATGTCAGAGAGCTGCCAAGAAGAGAGACTTGGTCAGTGGCTAAAGAATGGATGATTTTTTGGCCTGGTCTAAAGACAATGACTTTGATCTTCCAACATTTTAATTGAAGGAGATGTTTTGTTCATCCATTGCTAACACTTGATAAACAGCATAAAAAATCAATGACAGTAGAAACCTGGGGCATATATGCAGAACCTGACTAGGCCAGATGGCGTTGCCAAGTGACAGCATGTAGACCAGAACAGAAAACAAAGGGAGTAAAGTTTAGATCCTTGGAGTAACTCCAGAGGTAACATTGCAGGAGTGGGTGAGAAGCTATTGCAGGAACTTATCTGACAATGACTAGACAGGTAGGATTGGAATCAATAAAAATTATTTGTGCCTGTTTTATTTTACACAATTTCAGAATCAGACGCATCAACTAAAGGTGCTAGCAGGCTGCATGTGGTTTTATGGCAGAGGAGGATAATAGGTGAAAACCTACCAAGTCTTCTTCAACAGCATCTTCCAAACCCACCAGCTGTGCCACCCAGAAAGACAAGAACAGCAGATTCATGGGAACACCACCTGCAAGTTCTCCTCTGAGTTCCACAATATCCAGGCTTTCAGCAGTCTCACCATTCCTTCATTCTCACGAGGCCCGAATCTTGATACTCCCTCCCAAGAGTACAATGGGTGTACCTATATGACAAAAACCTGTAACAGTTCAAGAAGGGAGCTCACACCACATTCTCAAAGACATTTAGGGATGGGATTTCAGTGCTGGCAACGTCCATGCACTCCAGTCCTCTAGACATAAAGTTCAGTACCAAACCATAACTATTTCGGGTGCTTACATGAGAGAGGTATTTGTTCACTTTTATTTCTATTTAATAATTTGACAAAAGAAAAGTTGAATTGTTAGTGATGACTCAAGACAAGACAAACAATTTTTTGTTTGAAATTGACAAGCTTAAAATGGTAAGAACAAAGGAGGCTTGTCTTTTGGCTTGATAGAATTTGCTGTGAACATGTTCCCAGGAGATGGGCTGTGAGTGGGTGGGTTGGAGAATGAACGAGTTAAGGGAGAGAAATGGCACGTGTGAGGGCCAGCAAAGGAAGTGGCAAATGTAAGGGTTCAAGAACGGAAGGGTCAGCAAGTGGAAACGTTGGAAAAGGGGGATTGGGGAACAGGAGAGTATAGGATGGAAATATGCAGAAGAAGGATAAATGAGCAAGCTACAAGAAAGACAACTGACATAGATTTCAGGTCGAGAACCTGACCTGATTAACCATGTCAGAGTTGGTTCTTGTCCATTATTATCCTGTTGTGGAGCAAAGCCAACTGTCCTTTCCCTGTGGGTGAAAATGGTCATAAACCTCATTTAACAATCAAAATAAGTGTGGCTGTAATAATTAAGTGTGATGCACTTTCAAGTTCGCAGCTTAGAGGAACAATGCTACTGTGACTTTGCACCAAATGGAATAAGTTGGCATCGCTTTGCATTTACATGCAAGTTACAGGAATTTTGTACAGATCTTCTATTTGTTGTGCCTTTAATGAAGAAAATGCACATCAAGATTGGATTTAATTTCAGACTTTTAGGTAACATATAATTAGTCAACATATAGATGGATAATTTATTTAAGATTAGTATAATAGATGTACGTACCAAGGATATTACAGAATTGCAACAATCTTACACACAGAAAGAGGCCATTTGGCCCTTTGTGTTTGTATCAACTCTTAAATGAGCATCATCCATCTAAAGCCCACTTTCTTCTATTTTCTCATTCTCTTACACATTATTCTTCTCCAAATAATTGTCCGATGCCGTGCTGAATGCTTCAATTGAACTGCCTCTACCACACTTCCATGTAATGCATTCTATTCCCTAACTACTCACTGAGTGAGAAACAAAAATCCTCATTTTACCCTTGCTTCTTTTGAAAATCGCTTTAATTCTCTACCATTTTCATTTTGTTCCTTCTTTACAAGCAGGAACAATTTCTCTCTGCTACTTTATCCAGCCACTTCAATGACATCTGTCCTCAAAACTGAAGTTTCTCGTCCTTGGGTTATTCTTGAGAATCATTTCTGCACTCTTCTGATCATCTCTTCCCTAGAATAAGATGCATAGAGCTACATAAAATGAATAATGTAAAAATATATCACATAGATTTAAAATGACAATTCCTCCTAAGTTATCATTGGACTCATGTCAGATTCATCGAAAACCTAAAGGAGTAAACTTCAATTTTCTATAAAAATGTAAAATAGATAAAAGTAAAAGAGCAGCCTGTTTGACATTTATCCTGATTTTTAATTCTGTTCAAGAGTCAATCCCAAACATTACCAAAAAGAAAGAGTCTGAATTTTGGTCCCTGAAGGGATAAGTAGGAGATAGAGTCAGAGAGCTCTACAGCATGGAAACAGGCCCTTCAGCCCATCTTATCCATGCCACCCAGTTTTCACAATTTAAAACTAGTCAATTTGCCTGCATTTTGCTCAGATCTCTCCATATCTATCCCATCTATGTGCCTATCTAAATGTTTTTTACAAGGCCAAATTGTACTTTCTTCCACCCAAAACCTTCAGAAGCCCATTCCAGACACTCACCTCCCACTGTGTATAAGCAAAATTACCCCTCTGGACCCTTTTGTATCTCCCGCCTCTCGCCTTAAACCTATGCCTTCTAGTTTTAGACTCCCCTACCATGGGAGAAGCGGTTGATTATCTACTTTATCTATAAGGTCACCCCAGAGTCTCCTACACTTCAAGGGAAAAAAAAAATTCCTAGCCTATCCAACTTCTCCTGGTGTGTCTTTGGCCTATCATAGCAAAAATGGTGCAAAAGTACAGAAATGGAAGCCTGGCCACTGAACACAGCCCTTCCCAATTTCACTGGGGCAGGCATGGGTTGTGTCAGGATTCACACATGTGTAGTTCATGGAAGTCACCAGTCATTTAAGTCATCAGCTATCTTAACTCTGTGTGATTTTAGTAGCCCTGGAATCCAAAATGTACAGTGTTAACTGGTAGGTAGGTCTGACTTTTGAACATTTCTTTGGATAGCTGTGGTACTGTTTGGCTCTGTTTGGATAATGTCCTGAGAGATTTATGGGAGGTGAGGTGACTATTCAGGGTGGACTGCTACCCTTTGGTGATTGTTAAGGTGCTGTTTCAATTTATATAATTAGGCATGAGTGTGCATAAAAATGTGTTAACCTCATTCAATAACTGTGAAGCTCATTGGAACTGCCATCAAACCTGTTAGAGTCAAGGGTCAAGAGGACCTGTCAAATATGTCAAGATTGACAAGGTCACCTCTCAAAGTTAGTTATCAAGCTGTCAAAAACTTAAATATTCTTTCCTTTTGCTATTTTATTCTCTGTTGACATAAGCCTGGGTTATCCAACACTAAGTTACTGCTTCCTGACTGAAATCACAACCATACATTTGTACAATGGCCTGCTTACCATTTCTCATCTTGGTTTAACTACGCAAATGGTAGCAGACTGTTTGAAGTAGGAGTGTAAATTCATTTCAGTGCCGTTGATACAAAGAATGAAATATTTGTTTGCATAAAGCATCCTGCCGTTGGAGGAATGCAAACATAACAAATGGCTTGTTAATGAATGAAAGTTATGTTTTCCCAATACAGTGGAGTCTGCAATATGCACATTTAGTGAATCAACCTTTATCTCATCAGCACAGTGGATGTGAAGTCTGTTTATGACGGATCCCAGGTGATTCACCTGACCAGGACAAATGTAATGCCAATGGGTCGTTGGCAAAAAGTGGCTATATTTGCTACGAAGGACGACAAGATGTGGATACAAGTGCATAAGTTGAGAAGTGGTGTATTGGGGGCTGTAAGTGTTGGGAACAAGAACACTAATCGGCATGCAGATTAAGAGAGGCCATAGAGTCTGGGTACAGAGCATCAGGTGGCGTGGGTTGTCATGTTCAGGACATGAACAGTGGGGTGAGAAGAGTGAGGAATGGAGAGGAATGTGTTACCTTATTCTTTGTTGGATTCTTCAATATTATGTCGGTTCTCTGAGACAGATCTTCTACACAGCCACCCCTGTGTCTGACACCTCTGTTCTCTGAACAGTGGGGTGAGAAGAGTGAGGAATGGAGAGGAATGTGTTACCTTATTCTTTGTTGGATTCTTCAATATTATGTCGGTTCTCTGAGACAGATCTACACAGCCACCCCTGTGTCTGACACCTCTGTTCTAGGACCAGGGGTTTTCGGCCCACCTTCCGATGTAACACCTCTGTCCTGACCATACAAACATGTGATGTGTTTCCATGTTTTCCTTGTAGGTGTTGTATCTCTAGAAATTATTTATCCTTGCGCGTGTATATCAAGCATGTGTGAGAAACATGTTGTTCTATTACATTTCAGATGATGTGAGAAATAAACATTTATCTTCTCTTTTAATTTAAACAGCACAGGAAACTCAATTTCTGTCCATTCTTTAAAGTCACAGGACTCATTCGGGGTAAAATATTCCTCTAAAATACACTTAGTTGAGGTCAGTCAAGGATGGAGAAAGGTGGGAGGGGGAATTATTTCTGATCTCTTCCTGTCCGTTGCAGCAGTCGTCAATTTGAAGCACTGGACTCATTAACAAGACATGTCCTTCTTGGAATATCATGCAAGTGCATAGAAAACGACAGCTAACCTGCTGGAATCTGAATGATTGATTTACTGTTGTCACGTGTACCGAGATACTGTGAAAACTATTTTGTGTGCTATACAGGCAAGATCGTACCATACAATGTGCATTAAGGTTGCAGAAGATAAAATGACCCTTGACTTCAGGATAAGATACTTCAGGCATCAGATACTCTGATGCATGTTGTGGTAATGAAGAGGGAGAGATTGAACGAGAAGGTCTGGCATTTTCCATGCTGCTCCTGTGCCATAAAATAGTTAGAGGTCCTCTTCACCATCCCAGTTTTTTTTCATACTTTCAATTGAGTTGTGAGTTTCACAGTGAAGTTAAAATTGCTGTCAAGGACAGATGACATCTTTAGGTCTGATTATCTTATTTCAGTTATGACTCAGCCACATTTGGCTGCTAGTTGGTCGTGTTATTTAATATTGGCAATGTAGACCTTGTTTTTAGTGGCCTTTGTTACTTGAATTGCTTATCCAACTAGTTTCTGAGGAGTGGTTAGAGAAATAGTCCTGACAAAAGGGAGAAAGTCATATTAAAGAAATATCAGAAATTGACAAATGAACATAATTTTATAAAGGGGGGTCTTGTGGTGCAGTAATAGTTTCCCTACTTTCCCTACAGCCAGAAGATTTATACATAGGTCCCTCCTCAGGATGTAATGCTTAGAGGTTTGTCATAATATAGTCAAAAGGGTTTACTTTTCAAGCTTAATAAATTAGTCGACACAGTGACAATTGTAAGAACCATTTGGTAATTAGCATAGGGCCATCAAGGTGACTAAAGGTTAGTGGAACTGTTGAAGATTTGTAGGTTGTAAATTTTGGAATAAGAAAAATATGAACTCTTTTGGAGAACAGGTTTTCCAAGACAAATGGGAAGGTTTTGAAGTACCATGAAAAGGAATTATGTCTTCTGCTGTCAGTTTCAGTGTGTTACATATGAAGAATGCTTCTGCAAGGAAATAAGTGACTGAAATAACATCAACTGTGAGTGAGTAAAATATCATCTCAGTGACGAGAATGAAAAGCTTAGATACCAGGATCTATTAGTTATATGTGGAATAAACTTACTCTTCAAAGCATTGACATTGAGTTATGTTTGGGAAACTTGTTTGATGAAAGTATCTTTCTAGGTTATCACAGTGACTGTTTATATTAAAGTTCAAAGGTTTCAATAACACATATCTTGAAGTTTATTTGTAGTTGCACCTTTGATGTATAAAGTAACATGGTTTTCAATACTTTTTCAGAGGTCTTAAAAGGTATAATGACAGAAACTGTAAAGCTACTCTCTGGCATGGTTTGGTCATCTGCGCTTTGTAGCTAAATAAAACCTGTTCAGTTTATTGCATCATTAGTTGTCTCTTATTTACTCAGAGTGTATCAGAGGGAACCAAAGAAAGAAACATGATATATGGGTGTAAGGATCTGAAAGGCTTATTACTAAGGAGTGCCTTAAGGATCACCTGCTTTGATAATGTCATATGGGCCTGTTGGGAGAATAATTTTGTTTCTTGAAGAAGTAAGATGTAACACCCAATCAGGTTCATAATCTCAGCAGCAATGTCTATCACATTATCATAACTTGTTTATAATTACATAATCCAATTAACTAAATCTTGTTTAATACAAGTGCTTGTTCTCATAGAATAGCAAGTGGTTTTCCTCTTCCACAATGCACCAAGCAAGCTGGAAAGGTTGATAATATCAAATAAAACAAAAAAACTGGAAATGCTGGAAATCTGAAACAAAAATAGACATTGCTGGAGGAAACCTTGCAAGTATCTGTGGAGAGAAAGCAGAGTTAACTTTTCAGATCCAGTGACCCTTCTTCAAAACAACCCAAAGGCCCTTGGCCTGAAAGAGAATGGTAGAATCAATCCACCCCATGGTAGGCAATAGTGCGTGTAGCCTCAAACAACACGGTGGTCAGCAATGAGACTTGCTCATACAACAGGGTGAGCAATGGTGTGGATCCCACTTAGCCGTCATGCCACATACTGGAGCAGTAAAAGTATAAAGAGTTCATCAAACTTTAGGAAGACCACTCATGCAAACAGTAAGCAGCTGGAAAGGTTGATCATTCAAGACCCCAACAGAAGAAAATCTTAAGATAATAAAGTGTGAAGCTGGATGAACACAGCAGGCCAAGCAGCATCTCAGGATCACAAAAGCTGATGTTTCGGGCCTAGACCCTTCATCAGACAGGGGGATGGGGAGTAGGTTCTGAAATAAATAGGGAGAGAGGGGGAGGTGGACCGAAGATGAAGAGAAAAGAAGATAGGTGGAGAGGAGAGTATAGGTGGAGAGGTAGGGAGGGGATAGGCAAATCCTCCCTGGACTGACCTATCCCCTCCCCACCTATAGTCTCCTCTCCACCTATCTTCTTTTCTCTCCATCTTCGGTCCGCCTCCCCTTCTCTCCCTATTTATTCCAGAACCCTCTCCCCATGCCCCTCTCTGATGAAGGGTCTAGGCCCAAAACGTCAGCTTTTGTGCTCCTGAGATGCTGCTTGGCCTGCTGTGTTCATCCAGCTCCACACTTTGTTATCTTGGATTCTCCAGCATCTGCAGTTCCCATTATCTCAGAAGAAAATCTTAAGGAAAGATTCAACAAGATAGAATCTAAATCTGTGGCAAAACTATGGCAGACATTATAAGAGACATACAACAGAAGGAGAGTGTTCAAACCCTCTGGAGCTAGAATATTATCACACTCAAGCTGTTACAAGTTGCAAGAAGGCCAATGTTCTACAGGAGGACTCCCAAGCTGGGATTCAACCAGAGAAAGAATGGAAATTTAAGGTTGTGAAAAATAAGGTCAAAATTCCTGGTGAGCAACTAAAAACATTTAAAAATATCAGTGCAGAATTGTAGGCTTGGAAAGTGAGAAGCAGGGCAATGACTATCTCAAACAAGAGAGGATTTAATCTGTTGACATTCAATGACTATGCCTGAAATTCCCACTATCAATACCCTTGGTTACCAATGATTAGAAACTGAATGGGACCAGCCGTATAAGTACTGTGATTACAAGAGCAGGAGAGAAGCTGGGAATTCTGCAGCAAATAACGTGCCTTCTGTTTCCTCACTCCCTGTCCAAGATCTACAAGATATATTAGATAAAACTATTCGGAAACATCCATGAAAGAAGCAGGGGCTATTATTAAAGTCAGACCTGATGGGAATCAGCCAGGAAAAGCTACGATTAAAACAAATATTGCTGTTAAGTTTGCAAGCATCAGAGTTCATTCTGCAAAGGTGTTAAGGAACTGGGAATCTTCTGTTCAGGCTGTAACTAGTTGTATTTATCTAGAGCAGCCATACAAAATGTTGAAATTCTCCATTATTCTTGTAACAGCTGAGAATACTCATTTTGGTTGCAGGAAACAGATAACCTCCATTTTGAATGTAAAGATGCAGGAAAATCCATCAGGAGCTACAAAATTACATGTCTTTAAGCTAGGAAATAATCATATTAGGAAGACACGATGTCAGAAATAATATTACCTGGGACTTTTAATCTCTGGGATGAGCCAGAGAAAACAGAATAGAAGATCTTTGAGAAAACATTTCTAAAGATACAAAATTGTTTCCAAACAAGATATATTAGAATATGAACAAGTAAATATAATCATGAACACTATTGGGAGTATATCTGAAGATATTGTAACTTTTGTAAAAGAAGCAAGAAACTTGGCTGATGGAATATCATGTGGAGAAATGTGAAGTTAGGCATTTTGCCAGGAAGAACCGAGGAACCCAACAGATCATTGATTCACAGAGATATACAGCATAGAAACAGACCCTTTAGTCCAATTTGTCCATGCTGATCAGATATCCAAGATGACCCTAGTCCCACTTGCCAGCATTTGATTCATCTCCTTCTAAACCCTTCCAATTCATATACCTATCCAGATGCCTTTTAAATGTTGTAATCGGACCAGCCCCACCACTTCCTCTGGCAGCTCATTCTATACATTCACCACCATCTGAGAAAAAAAGTTGCCCTGCAGGTCCCTTTTACATCTTTCCCCTCTCACCCTAAACCTACGCCACTAATTTTAGACTCCTGAACCCCAGAGAAAATACCTTGCCTATTTACCTTATCCATGCCCTTCATGATTTAATAAACCTCTATAAAGCCACCCCTCAGCCTCCAACGCTCCAACAGGGAAAATAGCGCCAGCCTCTTCAGCCTCTCCCTGTAGCTCAAACCCTACAACTCTGAAAACATCCTTGTAAGTCGTTTCTGAACCCTTTCAAGTTTCACAACATCCTTCCTATAGCAAGGAGACCAGAACTGCAGGCAGTATTCCAAAAATGGCCTCATCTATGTCCTGTACAGCTGTGACTTGACCAGCCAACTCCTATACTCAATGCACTGACCAATAAATACAAGTATACCAAATGTCACAGTCACTAGCCTATCTATCTGCAACTCCACTTCCAAGGAACACAAACCTGCACTCCAAGGTCTCCTTCTTCAGCAACATTTCCCAGGACCTTGCCATTAAATATATAACTCCTGCCCTGTTTTGACTTGCCAAAATACAGCATCTCACGTTATTGTAAATTAAACTCCATCTGCCATTCCTCAGTCCATTGGCCCATCTGATCAAGATCCCATTGTACTCTGAGGTAACCTTCTTCACTGTACACTACACCTCCAATTTGAGCATCAACTACAAACTTATTGACTAAAACTCCTACGTTCACATCCATCATTTATATAAATGACAAAAATCAGAGAACCCAGCATGGATCCTTGTAACACATCACTGGTCACAGGCTTCCAGTCTGAAAACCAACCCTCCACCACCATCCTCTGTCTTCTACCTTTGAGCCAGTTTTGTATCCACATAGCTAGTTCTCCCCATATTCTGTGTGATCTAACCTTGCTAACCAGACTACCTTGAGGAACATTGTCAAATGCCTTCTTGAAACCCATACGGATCACATCCACTTCTCTGCCCTCATCAATCCTCTTCAGCTCTTCTTCAAAAAACTCAATCAAGTTAGTGAGAGACAGTTTCCAATGCACAAAGCCACGTTGACTATTCCGAATCAGTCCTTGCTTTTCCAAACACATCTAAATCTTCCAACAACTGACCCACCACCGATGTCAGACTTACTGGTCTATAGCTCCCTGACTTTTCCTTACCAACTTTCTTAAAAAGTGGCACCACATTAGCCAACCTTCATTCTTTAAATATTCTCCTGTCATATTTAAATATTACTTACCAGGCATCATAGTTTAAAAATAAGGGGCAAACCTTTTCAAACTGAGATGAGGAGAAATTTCTTCACCCAGAAGTGGTGAGCCTGAGGAATTCACTACCACAGAAAGTAGTTGAGGCAAAAAAAAATGTTTTCAAGAAGGAGCTAGATACAACTCTTCTGGCTAAAAGGATCAAGAGATATGGGGGTAGGGTAGGATTAGGGCATTGAGCTTGGTCAGCCATGAGCATATTGAATGCAGAGCAGGCTCAAGGAGTTGAATGGCCTACTCCTGCTCCTATCTTCTATGTTTCTATGTTAAATGGAGAAAGGCTGCAGAAAGCTGCAACATAGAAATCACAAAAACCTACCATAGTAGTTCAGCAAGTAAAAGGAAAGGCAAATGGAGTATCAACTTTATTTGAATGGGAATAATGTATAAAAATAGGGAACACTTGTTAGAGCTCTGCCAGGCACTAGTTAGACTGTACCTAAAATTTTGTGAACAGTTTTGTCCCCATATCTAAGGCAAGATATTACACATCAGAGACCGTCCAAAGAAGGTTCACTACATTGAGGGATTTTCTTATAAGGAGAGATTGCGTAGGTTGTCCTGTACTGACTGGAGTTTAAGAGAATGAAAGGTAATCTTAGCTTCACTACAGCTTTCATTAACAAATGTAGCTTCACTCTTTATATCCATACATTTGTTAACATATAGTACTTTCTTTAATTTTTATGTCCTTTTAGGATTCTGAAATTATGCTTCTTGAGCTTTCATGATTCACTTAAGAATTCCATGAGCAGAATAGTAAATTATTGAAATTCTAGTGGAAACCAATATTCCTTGAATTAAACAAAATATTCTACGATGCAACAAGCTATCAATGAAAATTACAAAAGGCAAATATGAAAGCAATTACTTTAAATGTTCAATGCAATCAGAAATTGAAACATCAATCTGAAATTTATTTTAAACATGCAAAACAACATTTTCAAACTGTAGTTGATTTATCTTCAACAGCTGACTCCATCTTAAAACATAAGAACACAAGAAACTCTTTGATTTGCCTTTTGCTATTTTTACTTTTATTATCAATATACTTAGTCATTGCCATTAATTTCAAATGAACCCTATTCAGCCATAGTTTACAATTCTTGAGTTTTTTTGTTAAAAGGGTCGCATTTCTTAGGGACATTGCTATTTCAAATAATTCTCACTGTTTCTCTATCTCTTCATCTTTTTTTTATGTTGGGCATGTCAAGGCTTTTCCATGGGAGAACTCCAAAGATTCAGGAAATTTTGTGTAAAGAACTTTTCCCAACTCAGTCATAAATGGCCGAATCCTTATTCTGAGACTGTGGTCCATATTCTCGATTACACAGCTAAGAGAAATGTTTTAATAACAGTTACATCGCAAAGCCTCTAGCTCAGCGATTCTGCACCGTAACGTGGTAACAACCAGTGATTATATTTTCCTGCAGACAAGGGAAGTAACAATTGTTACCATATAGAACATTACAGCACAGTACAGGCCCTTCGGCCCTCGATGTTGTGCCGACCTGTCATACCGATCTAAAGCCGATCTAACCTACATTATTCCATGTACGTCCATATGCTTATCCAATGACGACCTAAATGTACCTAAAGTTGGCAAATCTACTACCGTTGCAGGCAAAGCGTTCCATTCCCTTACTACTCTCTGAGTAAAGAAACTACCTCTGACATCTGTCCTATATCTTTCACCCCTCAATTTAAAGCTATGCCCCCTCATGCTCGCCATCACCATCCTAGGAAAAAGGCTCTCCCTATCCACCCTTTCTAACCCTCTGATTATTTTATATGTTTCAATTAAGTCACCGCTCACCCTTCTTCTCTCTAATGAAAACAGCCTCAAGTCCCTCAGCCTTTCCTCGTAAGACCTTCCCTCCATACCAGGCAACATCCTAGTAAATCTCCTCTGCACCCTTTCCAAAGCTTCCACATCCTTCTTATAATGCGGAGACCAGAACTGTACGCAATACTCCAAGTGCGGCCACACCAGAGTTTTATACAGCTGCAGCATAACCTCATGGTTCCGGAACTCGATCCCTCTATTAATAAAAGCTAAAACACTGTATATGCCTTCTTAACAGCCCTGTCAACCTGGGTGGCAACTTTCAAGGATCTGTGTACATGGACACCGAGATCTCTCTGCTCATCTACACTACCAAGAATCTTACCATTAACCCAGTACTTTGCCTTCTGGTTACTCCTACCAAAGTGCATCACCTCACACTTGTCTGCATTAAGCTCCATTTGCCACCTCTCAGCCCAGCTCTGCAGCTTATCTATGTCTCTCTGCAACCTACAGCATCCTTCGTCACTATCCACAACTCCACCGACCTTAGTGTCGTCTGCAAATTTACTAACCCATCCTTCTACGCCCTCATCCAGGTCATTATAAAAGTGACAAACAGCGGTGGACCCAACACCGATCCTTGCGGTACACCACTAGTAACTGGTCTCCAGGATGAACATTTCCCATCAACTACCAATTTCTGATCCAAACTGCTATATCAATCCCATTCCTCTGCATTTTGTACAATAGCCTATTGTGGGGAACCTTATCGAACGCCTTGCTGAAATCCATATACACCACATTAACCGGTTTACTCTCATCTACCTGTTTGGTCACCTTTTCAAAGAACTCAATAAGGTTTGTGAGGCACAACCCACCCTTCACAAAACCATGCTGACTATCCCTAATCAATTTATTCTTTTCGAGATGATTATAAATCCCATCCCTTATGACCTTTTCCAACACTTTACCAACAACTGAGGTAAGGCTTACTGGTCTATAATAACCAAGGTTGTCTCTACTCCCCTTCTTGAACAGGGGAACCACATTTGCTATCCTCCAGTCATCTGGCACTATTCCTGTAGACAATGACGAGTTAAAGATCAATGCCAAAGGCTCGGCAATCTCCTCCCTGGCTTCCCAGAGGATCCTAGGATAAATCCCATCTGGCCTAGGGTATTTATCTATCTTCACCCTCTGTAGGATTTCTAATACCTCTTCCTTGTGAACCTCAATCCATCATAGTCTAGTAGCCTGTATCTCAGTATTCTCCTCGACAACATTGTCGTTTTCTAGAGTGAATACTGTTGAAAAATATTCATTTAGCGCTTCCCCTATCTCATCTGACTCCACACACAACTTACCACTACTATCCTTGATTGGGCCTAATCTTACTTTCTTCATTCTTTTATTCCTTAAATAACTATAGAAAGACTTAGAGTTTACCCTGATCCTATCCGCCAACAACTTCTCATGTCTCCTCCTGGCTCTTCTGAGCTCTCTCTTTAGGTCTTTCCTGGCTAGCTCATAGCCCTCAAGTGCCCTAACTGAGCCTTCACATCTCATCCTAACATAAGCCTTCTTCTTCCTCTTGACCAGAGATTCCACCTCCTTCGTAAACCACGGCTCCCGCTCTCTACCGCTTCCTCCCTACCTGACAGGTACATACTTATCTAGGACACACAGGAGCTTTTCCTTGAATAAGCTCCACATTTCTAGTGTGCCCATCCCCTGCAGTTTCCTTCCCCATCCTATGCTCCCTAAATCTTGCCTAATCTCATCGTAATTGCCTTTCCCCAGCTGTAACTCTTGCCCAGTGGTATACACCTATCCCTTTCCATCACTAAAGTAAACATAACAGAATTGTGATCACTATCACCAAAGTGCTCACCTACTTCCAAATCTAACACCTGGCCGGGCTCATTACCTAGTACCAAATCTAATGTGGCTTTGCCCCGAATTGACTTATCTACATACTGTGTCAGGAAGCCGTCCTGCACACACTGGGCAAAAACTGACCCATCTATAGTACTCGAACTATAGTGTTCCCAGTCAATATTTGGAAAGTTGAAATCCCCCATGACAACTACCCTGTCTCTCTCACTCCTATTGAGAATCATCTTTGCTATGCTTTCCTCTACATCTCTGGAACTATTCGGAGGCTGACCTCTCCTTTCCTGTTTCTAACCTCAGCTCATACTACCTCAATTGACAAGTCCCCAAACATCCTTTCTGCAACTGTAATACTGTCCTTGACCAACAATGCCACACCTCCACCCCTTTTACCATCTTCTCTGTTCTTACTGAAACATCTAAATCCCGGAACCTGCAACAACCATTCCTGTCCCTGCTCTATCCATGTCTCTGAAATGGCCACAACATCGAAGTCCCAGGTACTAACCCATGCTGCAAGTTCACCCACCTTATTCCGGACGCTCCTGGCATTGAAGTAGACACACTTCAATCCAACTTCTTGCTTGCCGGTGCCATCTGCTTCCCTGAAACTTTATTTCAACCACCCTACTCTCAACCTTTTCTATAGTCAAACTACAATTTTGGTTCCCATCCCCCTGCTGAATTAGTTTAAACCCACCCGAATAGCCTTAGCAAATTTCCCCCCCAGGATATTGGTACCCCTCTGGTTCAGGTGAAGACCATCTTGCTTGTAGAGGTCCCACCTACCCCAGAAAGAGCCCCAATTATCCAAGAATCCAAAACCATCCCTGTAGCCACGTGTTCAACTCCTCTCTCTCCCTATTCCTCGCCTCACTAGCACGTGGCACGGGCAACAAACCCGAGACAACAACTCTGTTCATCCTAGCTCTCAGCTTCCATCCTAGCTCGCTGAATTTCTGCCTTAAATCCCCATCTCTCTTCCTATCTATGTCGTTGATGCCAATGTGGACCACGACTTGGGGCTGCTCCCCCTCCCCCTTAAGGATCCCAAAAGCACGATCAGAGACATCACGCACCCTGGCACCTGGGAGGCAACACACCAACCGTGAGTCTCTCTCGTCCCCACAGAACCTCCTATCTGTCCCCCTAACTATGGAGTCCCCAATGACTAATGCTCTGCGCTCCTCTTCCCCCTTCCCTTCTGAGCAGCAGGGACAGACTCTGTGCCAGAGACCTGTGCCTCACTGCTTTCCCCTGGTAAGTCGTCCTCCCCAACAGTATCTAAAACGGTACATTTATTGTTGAGGGGAATGGCCACAGGGGATCCCTGCACTGCCTGCCGGTTCCCTTTCCGTCCCCTGACCGTAACCCATCTGCCTTTTTCCTGTACTTGAGGAGTTACTACCTCCCTGTAACCCCTCTCAATAACCCCCTCTGCCTCCCGAATGATCCGAAGTTCATCCAGCTCCAGCTCCAGTTCCCTAACACAGTTTTCAAGGAGCTGGAGTTGGGTGCACTTCCCGCGATGTAGTCAGCAGGGACACTAGTGGTGACCCTTACCTCCCACATTCTGCAGGAGGAACATTCAACTGCCCTGATGGTGGGAAGGGAAGGCTTGTATAGATGATGTTGGGTATTGTGTGTGGAAACATACGTAAGTTGAAAGTTTTTTCAGTCCATGAAAATGTGAAAGTAGACTGTTACCCATTAAGGAGATTTTGCTAACGTGCTTAATTCCACAAAGGTGCTCCCTAGAGCTGGTTTAAAGTAAACATGCTGGTTAAACTACTTGAGAATTCTGAAATCAAATCAAAATAAACCAGGAAGCCAGTAAAAAGAATATGCCCAAACCTATGAATGATTTCGTCCAGTACACACAGTGCCGTGATGTGGAAAAATGCCAGCATTAGTAAACTGAAGCAATTATCGATAAATGTCCCAAAAAACTTAAAATTTAAAATACACCTAGACAATTTTTTTAAGAAAAACATACAAACAAATATTATGCCAAAATCAAATGTGGTCTTCAAGACAAATGAATGTAGGGGACAGTGTATCTTGAAGCAGAATTGGAAGATACAATTCAGTTCACATTTTAAAGGTGTTAGAAATTGTTATTAACACATCATTTTCCGCTGCAGATTTGGTTGTATTGGCATCATTGACTAATATCCATATTCCACCACATTTATATCGATATCATGAGTTAAATGAACTGCTGACATGATATTCTCATCATGAAAATGTTTACACAGAAATAGTCTGAAAACGTGTCTTGTAGATTTAAAATTATGTAGCTGTGGCTATTTCTTTGGCAACTTGTTCCGTGGTGAGATTGTCCTTTGAAAGACAGATCATTGATGCACCATCTCATAATAAAATTGTCTTTCTGGTTTGCATGGATGGCTACCATAATTTGGCATTGCCGGAGGGCTCCAGGTTTCTGTCAGTTTGACTCTTTCCGGGCCGTATTTTATAGAACTTGCTCAGAGTATTTTTCTCCCTCTGCTGCTGCAGTGATTCCTATTCTAAATCATTAATCGAGAATGTGGCTGTGCTGTATTTGTCAAACTGGCTCATGTAGAATAGTGAAATACATCTTTGGATCACTTCTGTCTTATTGATATCTCTTGTTATCCAAGAATTCCACACAAAACTTGCTTATTCCAGATTGCACAAACAAATATTTGGTCATCTATAACTCTGCTGTTTTTGTTACAATTTACATGGCTCCTTCTTAGAAATCCAAGAACCACATTTTGCTTTGGATATTATCTGCTGAATGTAGAATGTCCACCATCTCTCACAAATTCTTCATAAACTCTACATTATTCTAACACAGCCAGAGTGATAACCTGATGCTTGTCCACTACCAATTACTATAACCTCATTAATACTGCTAATCTCTGTCACTTGGTACATTTACTCTGCAATTCTTACCCTGGCCTTTCCCCCTTTTAGACTTGACAATTCGAATTCGACCTGTCAGTTTCCACTCTTCCAAGCCCATAGCAATGGGGTGATTTTAACTGTTCTCTGAATTGGCCTAGGAAGCTACTCATTGGTGTAAAAGTAGACAATAAATGCTAGCCTTGCCAGAAATGCTCAAGCTCTGTGATTATTTTAATGTCTGTCCTGCTTAGCTGTCTTTCTTCCTTCTATCAAACATGCACACCTCACCCTACAACATATTAACGTCATCAGAAAACACCAATATGTTTGTCTAACATGATTTTCCATTCCATCCATGTGACAATGCCCAATCAGATCATTATTAACCAGGTATCTGTTTATCCCCTCCTTTAAAATAGACCATATCACTTTCCCTAATACTGATATAAGGTTAACAGGATGGTAGATCCCTCTTTTCTTTCTCCCTCCCTTCTTAAATAGTGGGTGATACTTGCTGCCTTCCAATCTACAGGAATCATTCCAGCATTAGTAGAATTTTGGAAAATAATCATCAAAGCATTAATTATCTCCATGGCCACCTCTTTCATGACCATGAAACATGCCAAAGAGATAACAAGGTGTACAGCTGGATGAGCACAGCAAGCCAAGCAGCATCTTAAGAGCAGGAAAGCTGATGTTTCGGGCCTAGACCCTTCTACAGAAATGGCGGAGGGAAAGGGGGTTCTGAAATAAATAGGGAGAGGGGGGAGGCAGATCGAAGATGGATAGAGGAGAAGATAGGTGGAGAGGTCATCCAGCTCTACACCTTGTTATCTCAGAAAGAACCCCTTCCCCTCCCCCATTTCTGATGAAGGGTCTAGGCCCGAAACGTCAGCTTTCCTGCTCCTAAGATGCTGCTGTGTTCATCCAGCTCTACACCTTGTTATCTCGGATTCTCCAGCATCTGCAATTCCTATTAACCCTGAGACATGCAAAAGAGATCATTTTACACAAGTTGCCTCAGGTTTGCAAAGTTAACCAAAGGAAATGTTGCATGTAAGACTAAAAATGGACCATAGATTTGAAGCTGGCGGAATCTAAAAGTTTGCATGTTGCCAACTGCTGGACCACCAGACTAATCCTGTGTAATCCCACAATCTGTTGGATATGTCTCACTGACCTTTAAAAGAGAAAAATAATCTCTCTCCCAAACCAGTGCCTGACATTGCCCTTATTACTAAAGAAAGTGTACAGTAGTTGATATTTAGCGATGATATCATTATCTTTACTTTTATCTGTGTTCTTGCTTTCCACCAGGGAAGAAATAACTTCTCTCCTATTTTGGCTGGACTTTGACTCACTATTTTCCACACAAGGTTATTGTGAAAACTTAATTACAGCAGTGTTGAGCTGGTTATTGATTTTGTAGACTCAAACAGAATAATACAGAATAATTCATAATCCTCCAAACCAAACTCAGTATGGATAACATAGTATAATGTCAATAAAAATAACAAGGTGAAAATAATTTTAGAAATCTAATTTTAGAACACCATTTTAAATGGTGCACACCATCATTATTAGCTGATTATTTCAAAAGTAGATTGTTTGTTAGTTTTTCAATTCATGAAACTTACAATCTTTCCATTGTGAAGTTATCGTAGCATATGAAACATTAAATGATAAATCTACTTTAGCTGTTGAATCCTTTACAATTCTGGCCATATAGTTCAGGTACAGTAACGGTCAAGATTAGTCTATTCGTAGAATATCTCTCTTTGGTGGATCATCAAAATGGATTTGTAGCCTTCTGCTTCATTTCAAGCCCACTTTCAGAGTTATGCACATTAACGGTGCCATTATGTCATGTATCAACTGACCGCTTTTCCATAAAGTAAATACTTAATTCTTAAGGTGAACCCAAAAGCCAAACACTGATAGATTTAAAGTTTTGAAATTTTCCTCTATGTTTATCAACATGTTCTTCAATACATATTTAATAGAAAATATTTTCAGGAACAGAGCCTTATTCGACAATTAGCATAATTTGTAATATGAGTCATGGAGATCACAACTTTGACATTATACATAACACTTTTACTTTCATGATTTGGTCTGTTTGTAAAAGAACATGGGTGCTGAAACTGTTAAAGGTTTCATTTGGTAGTACAAAGTGACTTTATTTAATTCTGTGCTTTCGCTCTACTGTTATTGTTTTGCCAAAGTGCCAAGGTGAATGGTAGCATATTATACCATTTGAATTTAATAAGAGTTGAGAATGAATAATTGCAACAATTTAAATTGATGTAAGCTGACCAACATTATTAATAGTAATCATGCCTCCATCTTGTGCTGTATGAAAATCTTGTTATGACATTAATAGGAGATTAAGTGTAGTGCTTTGATATATTTGAATAAGGTCTGAATAGTGTATATACACTTCCTTGGCTCACAAGATTAAAAACCGACAAGCTGCAGTCTCACAGTTCAATTATACTACCCTACACCATTACCCTCCTCCTGTGTAACATAATTCCATTTTTGCAACCTGCAGGGACATATGTGAATTGGCCTCAATGTCGCTTTATTTCCTTTGTAATTATGTCATACCATTCACAATGTTTTTCCTTTATCTCATTATCAACAAAATATCCATTTCAATATTTTCAAGCTATTTATTTTGTACTGATGGTGAGTATTAAGGCTGGCCTAAAAATGAGACTCTAGTATAATGTAGAAGAACTAAACTACTGATGGTTAATGTATGGGACATCTGCATAGCACAATTTGTCACACTGTCAATACCTTGAATGTTGGAGATTGCTTTGATTCAAACAGTCAAAAGGCTCATTCAATGAACTTAGCAAGGGATCCTTATTCTGTAAGTCTCTTAATAAAGAAAAATATGCTAATTAGAACTTTAAGACTGTCATTTTTAAAAATGGCAATTGTTTATTGTTTTTACTGAAATTGTAGCTAAAAGAGCTTCCACCCAAGTCAGAGATAGTAGGAACTGTCGAAGCTGGAGAAGTCCTCGGTTCGCAACAAACAACTGCACCTCCTAGTCGCGAACTATTTCAATTCCCCCACTAATTCCTTGAATGACATGTCCATCCTGGGCCTCCTGCAGTGCCACAATGATGCCACCCAAAAGCTACAGGGGCAGCACCTCATATTTCGCTTGGGAGTCCTGCAGCCCAATGGTATCAATATGGACTTCACAAGCTTCAAAATCTCTCGTCCCATGACCGCATCCCGAAACCAGCCCAGCTTGTCCCCGCCTTCCTAACCATTCCTCCCACCTCAAGCCCCACCCCCATCTGCTACCCACTAACCTCATCCCGCCACCTTGATCTGTCCATCCTCCCTAGATGACCTATCCCCTCCCTAGCTCCCCACCTACATTCACTTTTACTGGCTCCATCCCCGCCTCTTTGACCTGTCTATCTCCACTCCACCTATCTTCTCCTTTATCCATCTTCTATCCGCCTCCCCCTCTCTCCTTATTTATTTCAGAATTCCCTCCCCCTCCCCCATTTCTGAAGAAGGGTCTAGGCCCGAAACGTCAGCTTTCCTGCTCCTCTGATGCTACTCGGCCTGCTGTGTTCATCCAGCTTCACACGGTGTTATCCACCCAGTCAGTCCATTTGTAGATTTGCAGTGTTCGTACAGCGTGGCTGATATCACTGCGTTAGGCATTGAACGTTAAAGTAAGCACCAGAATTGCTTCAGCTTGTAGGTTACTATTTCTTGTCAGTGTTTGAGAATCCATAAAAGCTTTTTGTTCTTTCAAACCCTGCAGCATTAGGCAGCAATTACAAAAAGCACTTATCACCAGCAATGCAATAGATGATCATAAAAGATTTTTTATTCTAATGATTTGTGCATTAGGTACATTTATATCAAATTTATATCACTTTAATTGCTATGTTTTAAAGGTGAAGTGACAAGGTTGTAACTTCTGTGCACCTGTGAGCATTAACCAGATAATAATTATTCTCTTTCTTACTGTTCCCAATCTAGCTGCAATATTTTGAAGCTCAAATACTTCTTTCTTCTGTGCTTATTAAAAATTATTTAAGTAGACTCATCAAATTTTATGTTAATCTGGTTGAATGCTGAGATAAAGATGTAAAATATATGAAAAATTGAAATTTCCAAATTATTACAAAGTAGATGTAAGGTAGATTTTCATTTCAATTCTGTGAAGGTAATTGGCTTGATTTAAGAGCTCATAAAGTAATTTGGAGCAGTGAACTAAAAACATAATTCTCAAAAAACATGTGGCTCAGTTAACTGCCTGTAATGATCACTGCTGAACTGTTTACAAAGTGGAACTTTCAGGATATACAGAGAAGTCAAACCAAAGACCATTAATCATTTAATTTCAGTTCAGAAGAACAATTTCATCTTAGCAGAAAGACAGTCCGTCACATGTATAGAAATCTCTAGACTGAGAGAGGTTATTTCGTAGAATGTCCATCTTATGAGAATTTATGAAGTCTCCAAGGTGTGAGAGTTTGTGTGGAAATTTCCAAGCCGACAGAACCGAACAGAGGGTTAGGACTGCAGAACTAAAAGGAAGAATCTAGGCCATCAAAAAAAGAAAATGTTTATTAAATAAAAAAATAAATAATTAAAATCGAAGTGATACTTTACTGAGGTTAAGTATCTAGAAAGGATATTTCTAAGCAAAGAGGTGGATCATTCCATTTAGTGATGTTGTTAAGATCTTTATGGGCTGCATTTTTTTTTAAATAGAACATTGGCAGCCTTGTGTGAACATGTTCAGCGACTAACCACCACAGAAATGAAATGTACGATTGGCAGATGGCGTTTAATTTAGATAAATGTAAGGCACTGCATTTTGGAAAGGCAAATCAGGGCAGGACTTATACAAGTTCCGAAGGTGGTGTCACTGTACAAAGAGATCTTGGAGTGCAGGTTCATAGTTCCTTGAAAGTGGAGTTGCAAGTAGATAGGATAGTGGAGGCGGCATTTGGTATGCGTGCCTTTATTGGTCAGTGCATTGAGTACAGGACATAGTATTCCAAAAGTGGCCAAACCAGTGTGCAATTCTGGTTTCCCTCCTTTAGGAAGGATGTTGTGAAACATGAAAAGGTTCAGTAAAGATTTACAAGGACGTTGTCAGCATTGGAGGGTTTGAGCTACAGGGAGAGGCTGAATAGATGGGGGCTATTTTCGCTGGAGTGGCAGAGGCTGAGGGGTGACCTTTTAGGAGTCATGAGGGGCATGGATAGGGTAAATAGACAAGGTTTTTTC